>NC_041382.1:205253114-205283475 GCF_002162155.2 Triticum dicoccoides
CGCCTAAGTTTGTAAAATCCTACCGAGTGGTGAGCAATCCTCCCACTCGGAGGCTTAGCTACAGTCCAGTACTCGCCTAAGTTTGTAAAATCCTACCGAGTGGTGAGCAATTCTCCCCTCGGGGGCTTAGCTGCAGTCCAGTACTCGCCTAAGTTTATAAAATCCTACCGAGTGGTGAGCAATCCTCCCACTCGGAGGCTTAGCTGCAGTCCAGTACTCGCCTAAGTTTGTAAAATCCTACCGAGTGGTGAGCAATCCTCCCACTCGGGGGCTTAACTGCAGTCCAGTACTCGCCTAAGTTTGTAAAATCCTTTCCCTAAGAGCTGCACCACCAGTACAACATATGCTCCACCCTTGCCCGCAAGGACGACGAGGCGCAGGTCGACTGCAACCCTCTTCTCTGAGCTACGCCACAAATACAACGTACGCTCCACCCTTGTCCGCAAGGACGATGAGGCGCAGGTCGACTGCAACCCTCTTCTCCGAGCTATGCCACAAATACAACATACGCTCCATCCTTGTCCGCAAGGACGACGAAGCGCAGGTCGACTGCAACCTTCTCCTCCGAGCTATGCCACAAATAGAACGTACGCTCCATCCTTGTCCGCAAGGACGACGAAGCGCAGGTCGACTGCAGCCTTCTCCTCTGAGCTACGCCACAGATACAACATATGCTCCATCCTTCTCCGCAAGGACGACGAAGCGCAGGTCGACTGCAAGCTTCTCCGCCAAGCTACGCCACAAGTACAACATACGCTCCATCCTTGTCCGCAAGGACGACGAAGCGTAGGTCGAGTGCAACCTTCTCCTCAGAGCTATGCCACAAGTACAACATGTGCTCCATCCTTGTCCGCAAGGACGGCGAGGCGCAGGTCGACTGCAACCTTCTCCTCCGAGCTACGCCACAAATACAACGGAGCAGATCCCAAAAGCAATCGCAAGTATACTCAAAAGAAGTTCGAATAAATCCTAAAGTTCCAAGCAACCAAAAAAAAGTATTCGAGCATCAAGCCCGAAGGAGTTTAATGGTTACAGCAACAACTCGGCATTCCGAGGCAAATTTAAGACAAGTTTAAATCTCATAGTTTGTTCACTCGACAGAAGGAGGGCTAGAGGGTTTGATGAATTCGTCCAAGTCGATTCCGTCTGCGATCCGAGTGGCAGCAGCGATGAAAGTCTCCATAAAGGACTGGAAGTCATGCCTTTTGGTGTTGGCGAACTTGATCACCGCTAGCTTGTCTTCACGAGCTTCCTTCCAGCGGACTCTGACCAAGGACAACGCCACGTCAGTACCACACCGGGCAGAGGACTTCTTCCATTCTTGCACTCGACCAGGAATCTCGTTGAGCCGAGCCATCAGAGATTCCAGGTCATTTTGAAGCGTCGCCCCTGGCCAGAGTGATGAGTCGATCCGTGAAACTGCCACCTTCAGGCATGCGAGATAACTTGTGACGCTGGACACGAGATTCCAGTCGAAGCATGTTCATGGCAGTCTCGTTGCAAACCGGAGAAACGATAGGGTCTAGACCAGTCTCGATCCTTCCGGTTTCCTCGTCAAAGTTTTGTCAGACTTCTGCAGTCAAAGAGTTAGTGAGTCAACTGGACAGGATTAACTTGCAAGCAGCAAAGCAGTTGGATTAAAAGGAGTACCTTCCAGCATAAGATAGAGCTTCTTGGCAAGAGTTCTCAGATAGGCTTCGTGTCATTTCTCTTGCGGACCGCAGACTCCAGCTTCTCATTCAGGGCAATCTTATCCTTCTTCAGACGACTTACTTCTCGGTTAGACTCATTGAGATAGGACTTCAGCTTGTTCACCTCCCCTTCCAACGCTCCGACTGAAGCCAGCTTCTGGTCTGCAAGTGCAGTCTTGTCTTGAGCTTCCTTCTGTGCAGCTGCAAGGTCCAAGTCCTTCTTCTCCAGAGCCAACCTCATTTTCTCTACAAAAGAAGCAATCGGATCAAACAAGAGATCAAAGAAATATCTTAAAAGACGATCAACATGAACAGTCGACAGGCAGCTACCTTCCATACCGGCAGCTTCATCTTCGGCTTTCTTCAACTTTTGTTGGGCCAACTCCAAGTCGAGGTTGAGTTGCCTCTGCTTCCCCTCAAACTCGGCAAACTTAGAAATGAGAGAACAAGATTTCTGCAGGAGGTAAAAAAAGTGTCAATTGACAAGATCAAAGGTTATTTACTTCCGAGTGAATAAAACTTAGAAGTTCACTTAGACCCCAGTCGACTGCCCGCAGTCGACTGCGGTCTCGGGGACTACACCCAGCGGGTGCACTTGGCGTGCCCCCACTGATTCAGACCCAACTCGACCAGTCCGCCCGGGTCAAGTAAAAAAAAGAGAACTATTCAGACCCCGGCCAACTGCCAGCAGTCGACCGCGGTCTCGGGGACTACACCCAGTGGGTGCACTTGGCGTGCCCCCACTGGTTCAGATCTCATTCCACCGGTCCGCCCGAGTCGAGTGGAAGAACAGAAAGGAAAAAGAACTCAGACCCCAGTCGACTGCCCGCAGTCGACTGTGGTCTCGGAGACTACACCCAGTGGGTGCACTTAGTGTGCCCCCACCGGTTCAGATCCTACTCGCCTAGACCGAGTGGAAGAGCGCAAATACCAAAGACAACAAAACACCCAGTGGGTGTACAGGTTCGACGCAAGCAGCAAGAGATTGTATAAAAGAAAATATTTCGGGTAGCATATCCTAATAGAACAAGGTCAGTCAAAAATTTACTTACCTGGACATTGGCCCGGAGAGCAACGCTGGCGTCGTAAGCAGCCTGGATATGCTCGTGCACCATCTTCATCTGCTCCATCATCATGTTAGCCTGACGGATGGCTTCCGCAGCCACGTCCGACTGGTTTTTCGGAACATGGTAGTTGGTGAAGAAGGGGGCAGACAACCCAGGTGCGGCAGCTTGGAGCTCCGAAGCGTGAGGTTGGACGACTGAAGGGAACACCGGTTCAATCGACGGTGCAGGGCGCTCACTCGACAATGGTACAACGAAAGTTACAGAGGCCCCGCCTGCGTCTTCAGATTGCCGGGCGGTTGGTGTGGTCGTCGGTCCCTACTGGGACGTCTTACCAGCCGCTATCTTTTTGTTCTTTCTGGGCCTAGGGGGCACATCTTCATCATCATCTGGAAGATCGATGACGTTGGGTGGAGCTGCAGAGAAATCAGTCGACCCCAAGTGAATCGCTAGAGTTTAATTGACCAAGTAATCAAGAACAAGATCATAAGAGTTTTTACCTGGGTTGGAGGTAACCGCGTCTTCCATCTCCTCATCTCGATATTGGTAGGAAGAAGTTCCAGATGTAGCAGCACTGCAAATGTCAACATTCAGTCGGTTACGTTCTGTTGCTCGAGTCAACCAAAGGAACAGATCAGATGTTCACCCGGAGATGGTGGGGATGGTCACTTTGATTCTGGGCAAAGCCTTCGGTGGTTTAGAGGAGGTGGCTTTTGATGCTTTTGGCGCAGGAGGCGGCACAATCTTGGGCTGTTTCGATATCTTCTCAGTCGGCGCTGGCAAAGACGTCCAAGGGTGCTTCGAAGATGGCCCAGTCGGTGCAGCCGCAAAGACCGGGGTGCTCGCCGGGTCTTGAGCGTGTTTGGATCTTCTCTCTCTGCGATGAGGCGAGTCTACGTCCTCTTCATCACTTGAGTCGTCGCTCTCCTCGTCCTCCTCCGCATCCGAGTGCCACTCGCCACTCTCGCCCCCGCTCGCCCCTTCCTCGACGTCTTGCTCCTGCACTCCATTGGGCATCGAGTAAATATCAATAAGAGCCTGAAAAGACAATGAACGAAAGAAATACAGTCGATCATCAACAAGGTGTTACACAGTGAATCAAGAAGATACTTGGCAAAGCAGAATCATACCTGTTCCGGCTGGCGCGAGTGGTCAAATGGAATCACCCTCCTAGACCCTCGGGGATTATCTTTGTTGCCGGTGATTCCTCTCAGCCGCTTCTCCACCGTGTCTTCACTAACGTCCTCCGGGTGGATCCGAGTGGATTCCTCGAGTCCCGAGTACATCCACATCGGATGGTCACGGGCTTGAAGTGGTTGGATGCGTCGACTAAGAAAGACCTCCAGCAGGTCCATTCCAGTCACCCCGTCATGGACAAGTTGGACGACCCGCTCGACCAACGCCTTCACCTGCGCCTTCTCTTCCAGGATCACCCTCAGGGAGGAGGGCTTCTCCACTCGGGCCAAGGAAAAGGGGGGGAAGTCCAGTCGACTGACCCGGGGTCGGCTGGTCCTTACAGTAAAACCAGGTCGACTGCCAGCCCCGGACCGAGTCAGGAAGGATCATAGCTGGGAAGGTGCTCTTATTCCTCATTTGGATTCCAAGGCCCCCGCACATCTGAATCACGTGCGTCCTCTCGTCACTCGGGTTGGCCTTCTTGACCGACTGGGAGCGGTAGGTGAATATGTGCTTGAATAGACCCCAGTGTGGTTGACAACCCAAGAAATTTTTGCACATCGACACAAAGGCAGCAAGATACACTATGGTGTTTGGAGTGAAGTGGTGGAGCTGAGCCCCGAAGAAGTTCAAAAAGACACGAAAGAAAGGATGGGGAGGCAAAGAGAACCCACGGTCGACATGAGTGGCGAGGAGAACACACTCACCCTCCAACGGCCGCGGCTCGGTCTCGTTCCCCGGGAGCCGCGCTGATTCGTGGGGGATCAATCCCCCCTCAACCAGGTCGTCGAGGTCGTCTTGGCTGATCGTCGAGCGGATCCAATCGCCCTGGATCCAGCCCGGCGGCAGGCCAAACCTTGACGAGGACCTGCCCCGGCTGGTCCTCTTTCCTTTTGCCTTCGCGGTCGCCTTCTTCGCGCGCTCCAACGCCACCGTCTTCTCCTTTCCCATGGCGGCAGATCGAGTCCGAGCAAGGCTACGACACCGAGAGCGGAAGCGGGCGCAGCGGAGAAATCTGAGGAAGAAGAAAGAGAATGAGGGTGCACTGTTCAAAAGCCCGGTCCGGTGCCTTTTATAAGGTCATTTCTGAGTGGCTGACTTGTAGGCCCGGACGATATAAACAAATCCCGCAACAGTCACGCGCGGATACTTGGTGAAAAAGGTGGCGCAGGAATCGAGGCGACCTGCCTAATCCGTCTCGATTACCACGGCCTCGCCCGTCTGATGCGCTTCCCGAAATTCGAATCCTGCGAAATCCGCGGACAACAGAAAAACTTGTCAGACGGAAGACATCCTCTGCATCATCATTCAGAACTCTACCATAAAAGTTCACTCAAAAAAAACTAAGAATGGACCAAGGCGACTGAAAAAGAAGTTGGTGTCATCCCCTCAGTTCATTGATCCAGAGCAAGATATACTCATAGCACGAAAAATGAGTCGGAAGTGTTCTCAACTCCTTCCTCACTCAAACCCTGATCTATTCGGGGGCTAATGATGAAGCTATGTACCTAGGGTAGGGTCATGGATCTGTTCAAGATGCCCTCCCCAAGGACATCCCAAAGGTACCAGGAGCATTCGAAGAAAAATCATCATCCACTCGACAATCCTGAAGACACTCGACTGTACAGATAATCACTCGACTACCAGAAGATCTAGAGCCACTCCACTCTGCAACGGTCGAGAGTTAAGTCATAGCTTTAATGGTCATTATGTATCTTTATTGCAGGCGTTACCAGTAACGCCCCCATCTTTTATGTACCTTAAACCCTTTGTGACGTGGGCTGGCTGGGGTCCTGGCGCACTCTATATAAGCCACCCCCTCCACAGGCACAAGGGTTCGCACTTTCTGTAACACACATGCATATAATCCAGTCAACCACCTCCAGGCTCCGAGACGTAGGGCTGTTACTTCCTCCGAGAAGGGCCTGAACTAGTAAAACTCCTGAGTACAACCCCTCCATAGCTAAGATCTTGCCTTTATATTCCAAACCCCCATTCTACTGTCAGACTTAGAACCACGACAGTTGGTGGAAGGCCGACATAGTGGAAGGCGGTGGTGGGAATTAGGGATCGCTGGATCGAGTGGTCGAGAAGAGTCTAGTAGCGACGAGTCGGTATTTCATCTTTTTGAGGAGTCACATACACTGGTACGCGTTGGTCCTAAAAAAAGGGTTTTAACCCCTTTCTGCGACGACATTCAGAACCGTCGCCAAGTGAGTGTGGGCAATAGGGGGGTCCTTCCCACACGACCTAGAAACCATCGGGGATATGCCGTCCTGGCATACATGCTCGGCAAAATGAGGTCGTGTGCGACCGGCGAGCACTCAAATACAAAAATACGTACAGTAGTGCTCAAAAAGATACAATTATACAGGCGAAATCATTTCGAGTCATAAGTACATCCCACATAGTCAATCACCGCTAAATGTTTCCGTTCGTATATACGTACCACATAGTCACTCCAAGGAAAACGTTTGTGCAAGGTGGCGTAACGCAAACAGTTTTCAAGAGAATATCGTGTGTGATTGTTCATTGATCCAACACGGATTATTCCTAGAAACTATGTGCGTTGCCTGAGGTCATCGCCCATGGTGTTTTCTCATTAACCGTTTGCAATAGGAAAACCCAATTAGCAAGCTAATTGGCCAATTAGCGGGCTAATTGCCCTATTATTAATAATCCATTTACTAATCTAATTGAAATTCATATCAAGCACATAATATATTCCATTTCCATATTAAGGAAGCATGATTTCATAATTGAAATACATCGTAGTACAACATGATATTGCTTCAGCACTTACCCACCCCATTACACAACTGCACCAGCAGCAAGTTTCACATGCAACATCTAGAACCTTTCGAAATTAGCATCATAGACGGTACATCGAGAGATGCATCTCATCTGGAAAACTGCTGAAGCGGAAAGCGAATATTGTGCCTTCTTTCATCTTGAAGGTCTTTGCAACTTTAGGCCAGTGCCTGTGGATGATTGACAGTCCATCCTTCGACCTCTTCAGGAACACTTCAATATTGAACTGTGGGTGTTGTATGAAAACTTCCCTCACCTCCTGACCACAGAGGTGGTTTTGGAGGTAATCATTAGTGAAGCCTGAAAACAGGGATGTGCATAAATATCTTCTCTATATTGGAAATGGGGCAAAGGAATACAAAAAGGCAAGGTATAATAGTTAGTACCATCTTGTAAACCTTAGTGCTTCCCATTGTTTCCGTGCAACACATATAAGGTAGTTAGTCATCAGGTTAAGTAAGGGTTCGCATGCTATCAGTAAAATATGTTGATGAAAAATAAGCACATTGCAGATTCATCAGATTAATTCAAGCCACATGGAAAACCCATTTATCCAAACCAAGCATGATTAAGAACTAGGAAATATAGCACTTGTATATGTTTCTCATGTATTAAGTGCATCCAAATTCGATTTATTCCTCACATGGTATACAATAAGGGAATGCAGCCACAACAATTGAACATCGCATTGTAGAATTGAACCAAGCAGTTAACTAAATACCACAACAAATGAACCAAATGTTAACTAAGCACCACATTGCACAATATAACATACTCCTAATATAAGATTAGACAGTTAACCAAACCAAGCATGCTTAACAACTTGGAAATATTGCACCCTGAAGAATTGAACATCACATTTGCAGAATTGAACCAAGCAGTTAACTGAACACCACATTGCATGACATATAGAACATATACACTATATCAGAAGATTGCATGGTAAAAGTAGATAGCACAATTCACTAGAATTTGTTAAGGAAAGGCAGTAGCTAGCAACCTGAACATGGGTCCTTATAGTGAGCTAATAAGACAAGATACTCCTTGTTGTCGGAGATATCAATGACGATTGGCTCCTTGGACATGGAAGAGGGCGAGGCCTCCGCATCGTGGGTGCCCTCGTTGTAGTGGTGAGTTGCCTGAGCCGCTCCAGGCACCAACCTGCTGGCTCTCAAGATGAGGTAAGCACGTGCACGCTGAGAAAACACCTCGTAGTCTTCGTCGAAGGCACCGACGGTGGCCTCGAGAAAATTCCACAAACTGTCATTTAAAGCGGCCAACCGCGTCACGACGTCGGCACGCGAGGCGTCAACAATGGCCTCGAAGGCGAGGTGCTCCTCCAAGATCTGGGGGTCGGCACGAATGGCAGCCATCGCGACCTCATCCGCGCGTATGGCCACAATTTGCTTCTCCGCTGCCAAATGCTCCTTGAGGTCCTGGCTATACTGTGTGCACCATGGCTTAGGCCGACACTTATTTGGTGGAGGGGTCAGTGATTTGGGTGGAAGGTGTCGTGCTCGCGCCAGCGGTCGGGGCATGTGGGATGTGGAAGGAGGAGGAGGATGGGGGTCGGTGTGGATTACCTGCCTGGATAGGCGAGGCCGAGTAGCGTGAAGGAGGATCGCCGGCGAGGACGCGGCGGCGCTGCAAGCAAGGAGTGAAGGTTTCAACTTGGAAAGGAAGGCGAAAACAGGGGAAATGTGGATTTTGATAAGGGGGAGGGGCGGGGAGGTATATATTTCCACGGAAGCCGAAAATTTGAAACCGCTTCAGCCAAAAACTGGCGGGTAAAGTGTCATCAGACACGGTCCCTTATTTAGAGCGGGCTGTGGACTGTAGCCGTCGCACCTTCTCGCGTAAGTCGTATGCATACTATATTCCGACGGTGCTCCAAGATTTTTTGTGCTGCATCTCACACGGTTGTTTATAATAAACTATGTGGGATCTACTTGATTTTTCGTCTTGATTTGAATTACATAATGGGGTCACAGTGGCCATGTACGGTGTTTGAATTGCTAGACCTTTCATCTGCAGTGATCATGCAACTATATGTGTGTCATAAATGAATTGGAATTATTCAAGGATCGTTTGGACATTTTTATGCATTAAGTGAGTTTTCAATGCATTCATGTGCATAATTCAAATTTGAACTACATGCACATGCTCTAGTGCATATAAATTGGTTGAAAAATCAAATCTTTGTCCTTGGGTGCATGCTTAGGTCCCATGCAAAAAATGGGAATGAATTTCAAACACCAGGGCACCATTGATTGCCGACAAAACATTGAGATGCCTTTTTTTAAATTCTAGTAAATCCAAAACTCGTCTAAAATTCATGAAACTTGGCATGCTATCATGGAGCGGCATCAACGTGTCGTGGTAAATTTTTTGTCCCATTTGGGGCAGGTTTGGGTATATGCTTCTCACAAACAAGAGCTTCTCACAACAAGCATGATGGTTTCGGTAGGGAACGCCCCACCTTTGGAGACAAAACGATATCTATTGCCTTTTATTGCTTTCAAAATTTTTCTCGTGTCAACATAGAACAACAGGAGTGTTGTGTTATTTTTTGTGATTTTTCGGGGTTCGTTTGGACGTTTTTATGCATTAAGTGAGTTTTCAATGCATTTATGTGCATAATTCAAATTTGAACTACTTGCACATGCTCCAGTGCATATAAATTGGTTGAAAAATCAAATCTCTATCCTTGGGTGCATGCTTAGGTCCCATGCAAGAAATGGGAATGAATTTCAAACACCAGGGCACCTTTGATTGCCGGCAAAACATTGAGATGCCTTGTTTTTAAATTCTAGTAAATCCAAAACTCATCTGAAATTCATGAAACTTGGCATGCTATCATGGAGCGGCATCAACATGCCGTGGTAAATTTTTTGTCCCATTTGGGGCAGGTTTGGGTATATGCTTCTCACAAACCAGAGCTTCTCACAACAAGCATGATGGTTTCGGCAGGGAACGTCCCACCTTTGGGGACGAAACGATATCCATTGCCTCTTATTGCTTCCAATTTTTTTCTCGTGTCAACATAAAACAACAGGAGTGTTGTGTCAATTTTTTATGATTTTCTAGGGTTCGTTTGGACATTTTTATGCATTAAGTGAGTTTTCAATGCATTTATGTGCATAATTCAAATTTGAACTACATGCACATGCTCCAGTGCATATAAATTGGTTGAAAAATCAAATATGTGTCCTTGGGTGCATGCTTAGGTCCCATGCAAGAAATGGGAATGAATTTCAAACACCAGGGCACTGTTGATTGCTGGCAAAACGTTGAGATGCCTGGTTTTCAAATTCTAGTAAATCCAAAACTCGTCTGAAACTCATGAAACTTGGCATGCTATCATGGAGCGGCATCAACATGCCATGGTAAAATTTTTGTCTCATTTGGGGCAGGTTTGGGTATATGCTTCTCACAAACCAAAGCTTCTCACAACAAGCATGATGGTTTCGGTAGGGAAGGTCCCACCTTTGGGGACGAAAAGATATACATTGCCTCTTATTGTTTCCAAAAAAATTCTCATGTCAACATAGAATAACAGGAGCGTTGTATCAATTTTTGTGATTTTTCAGGGTTCGTTTGGACGTTTTTATGCATTAACTGAGTTTTTAATGCATTTATGTGCATAATTCAAATTTGAACTACATGCACATGCTCCAGTGCATATAAATTGGTTGAAAAATCAAACCTGTTTCCTTGGGTGCATGCTTAGGTCCCATGCAAGAAACGGGAGTGAATTTCAAACACCAGGGCACCGTGATTGCCGACAAAACGTTGAGATGCCAGGTTTTTAAATTCTAGTAAATCCAAAACTCGTCTGGTTCACAGGTTCACCAAGAAGTGTGCAAGATGTTCAACGCAGGGTTTGTGCATCTCTTCAACGCAAACGGTTCAGTGAAGTAGCAAAGCGGAAGAAAATAAACCAAAAAATATACGTGTTGCCACACGCCCTGTGTGCTATGCGAGCAGGCGTGAGTTGACGGGACACATGCGAGCAGTCCACCGCGTAGGAAGACGGGGAGGCGTGCATGCATGTGTGTGAATTGACGGGGAGGCGTGCGAGTAGCTCTGTGAAATGATGGTAGGAATGGCAGACGTCCTCCGCGCTGGCTCACCGGGAGGCGAGACAACTTTTGACCGCAACCTGCCTCGCTCCCACTGGTCTGTAATAATTGCGTATCCGAGCCTCCGGCCATAATAGGCGGCCGCACCCCCGGTCCATAGTGGTCACCGACGTCTGGACTCCGAAGTGTATGACGATGCCGCTGAAGCGCACCATCGGAGGGAGTGGTGACGCTAGGGATGGTGAAGCACCCGCACAACGCGTGAAGCTGGCCACAGAGGTTTCCATCGCCGCCGACAAGGTCTCCCGCAGGCAGCAACACGACCTTGAATTCGTTGGCGCCGTCGTGCCCCCCAGCTGGAGCCGGAGGTCAACAGCAACTCCGGAAACAACTGCGACTCCGACGGAAAACCGGTTAGTCATCTATATACCCATTTGTGTGGCAAACATATCAAGTGTTTTCTCTGGTTAATCCCCCCACCCCACCCCTCTATAACTTTTCTGGAATACAAATCCTATGGTTATGTTCTCTGAGTCCATGAAATCAGAGTAATTAAGATCCGTTAGATGCATGTAGTGTTTTGATTGTTTGAATGTTATCCATATAGAGTTAGTGATTAATTGTTTGTTCTGTACAAATGATTTTTGCTAATAATCCAACTAGGGTTAGCTTGCGTGCTAATAATTCGTGGCCAGATCTTGAGAATTGATTTTGAATGTCCTACATATATGTTTGTGCCTTTTTTCTTCCTGATCTTGAGAATTGATTTCGAATGTCCTACAACTTATGCCATTTTTCTTTCAGATTGGTATGTACACAGATGAGGCTCCCACCAGCGCCGCCGTCGGATGTAGATCTTGGACCCGGTTGTGCGGCTAGAAGCGCCCCCTGGACCTGAGGAACCAGTAGAATCTCCGGCGGACCGCATCAGCGATCTCCCGGGCGGAATCCTTGGGGAGATCATCTCCCTTATCCTCACCAAGGATGGCTGCCGCACACAAGTCCTCGCATCTCGGTGGCGCACTCTATGGCGCACCGCGCCTCTTAATCTCGACTGTCGTCAGCTATCTGTCGATGATGATTCTGAACTCCCCAGAGCCATCATCTCTCCCACGGGGGCTCCGTACAACGCATCTGCATCCCGGCATGCTACTTGCTGGACATACCCTGCAAGTGGCCGCCTAGCTGACATCCCGTCAATTCAAAGAACTCCAGCAGCTTGAGTTCTACCATGACTATGTATGTAACATACCACGAACCGATGTATCTGTGCCCTCACCATCGATGTCCATCATGTGGTTTTCCTCCTCTCTCCACACCGCCACATTTGCCCGGTGCCATCTAGCAGATAATCTGGTACAAATGCTTCGACTCCCACTGCTAAAAAAACTTATGCTTGTGGTGGTTGATCTGTCGGAGGCCGCACTGCACAGCATCATCCACTCCAGCTGCCCTGCCCTGGAGTGCTTGCTGCTTGTATTTGCAATGGAAATTCATATCCGTTGTCTCAAAATAAAGTCGCCCCACCTTGTAAGCATGGGAATTTGTTTTTTTGACATGATCTCATCATCGAAGATGCCCCTTCACTTCAAAGGTTGCTCCTTGATTCTGGTATAGTACCTTCGCAAATAACTATAGTCTTTGCGCCTAAACTGGAGACCTTGGGTGTAATTCGTGATCCTTTTAGATGGTTCAAAATGGTGTTTGGCTCCACACCTATTGAGGTACTGTATATTATTCACGTAAACTTTTGAAATCTGCCTTTTTTATTTGTGCGCATAAGTTAAGTATCATCTTGGAGTACACTTTTGGTACTAATATTATGTTCTATGCTCAATGAAGAGCTTGTCCATCCTATCAGTGGTGGTGGATTCTATCAAGACCTTACATATCAGTATGTGGTGTTTTGATCTAAACAAGATTATTGGCTTGCTGCAATGCTTTCCATGTCTGGAGAATTTGTATATAAAGGTGATGATTTCACACACAGTGAAAGCCCATATATAATGTACTATAATTAATCGTTGAGCTATAACTCTTTCAACATAATCTTTTTAGACATTAACTATTTTCAATCTTCATCTCTATTTAGGCACTAACACATGGAGAAAAAGTTATAACCAATCGATGGTTCAAGAAGCATCGGGATTTTCTCAGATCTCATGACATTCATTTGAAGACAGTAACACTGGAAGGATATGCATCCAACAATGCAAACACTAGCTTTGTCACATTCTTCATGTTGAATGCGAGGGCACTATTGTCCGTGAGGATTAAGTTTTTTGACAAGAAATTTCTTACGGCTGCAAGTGTTGAACAACATAAAAAGAAGTTTCAGGTGGACCTAAGGGCTTCTGATCGTGCTCGGCTTCTATTTACAACAGCTTGTCATCATGTACTAGTAGAATTTCTGGCCGACGATCTTGATTTTATGGATCAGACCAATCCATTTGATTGTGACTGTCAAAAACTTTGGTTGAGCTAGATGTCATTCTCCTATTCAATCTGGATTTTGTCTAAACCTGATGAGCAATTAATCCTTGTGCTTTTGTACTTTTTATAAGCTGGAGTTAGATATTGTTTCCCTTTTCAACTCAGTTTTGACCCATATTTTCTTTCATACTGGGCCAATGCCTTGCCATTTCTTTCATTAAGACATAAATATTATAAGCATTCACAACATAGGGAAAGAACATCACTCTCGTGGGATCCTCGAGATCTTTGTTCATTACAGAACCCGCAAGTTCTTAGCACCCTAAAACTTATTTTTAGCTAGCACACCAGATGGGCTATAATTCTTAATAAGAAAAGTAGCATGGTAGTGACAGATTTGGATTTGTCATTTGGGACCCACGAGGAAAAAGCCTATCCAGGGAGGTGCCGACTCGACAGCAAACATTGAGAAACCTGGTTTTAAAATTATTGTAAATCCAAAACTTGCCTCAAAATCATGAAACTTGGCATGGTGTTATGACATAGCAGCAACATGTTGTGGTAAAAAATTAGTACAATTTGGGACAAGTTTTGTTACAAACTTCTTACAAACCGGAGCTTCTCTCAAAATGGCTCATGGTTCCGAGAGGAACCTTGTCACCTATGTGTGCGAAACGACATACGCTATCTCTTCCCACCTTAATTTATTTTACAAAGGCAACATGCAACTATACATAGTAGTGTTGTCCTAAAAATATGAAATTATTCACGGTTCGTTTTGCCTTTTTATACATTATTTGAGTTTCCTAGGCATTTTGGAACGTACTTTCGTGTGTGCAAAGGTCATGTGTGTACTAGCCACATATGTAATTCGGTGTTCAATCTATTTATGGAATCAAGTCCCTATAAGTTATAAGTACATATGTTGTTGTTCTGTGTGCAATGACATCGCACACGGACCCTACTGGGAACTCGTTGGTGATGATTTCATCAATCGTTGACAATTGTATACCACCATGCGTTTGCCCACAACACACACGACTTATTAGCAACAATCGTCTGTGTTATTATCGATCTTCGCACACATTTCTGATTACAGACATGTTTGTCGCGTACGACACACATCTTGTTATATCGAACCATTTCTATTCTCTTGGCTCAAAGCAAACAGTTTGTCCGAGTGAACCGCATGTCGTATATCGCACACACCCTCATCTGGCTGACCGTTTCTTTTGTGTTGCCTAATCACAAACAGTTCATCCGAGTGAACCGTATGCTGTATATCGCACACACCTTCATCTGGCTGCCCATTTCTTTTGTTCCTCATCATCACAAACAGTTCATTGAACTGAACCGTATGCCCTGCATCGCACATGCAACTAAAATCTGAACCGTGTTTGATGCATCCTCCATCATGAACGTTTTGCACCTTTTTTTACGGGTTTTTTACATCCCCGTTTGCGATTAGTGCATCGCACACAGTTTCATGAAAGGGTCTCTGATCATAGTGTCGCGTTAGCAGCATCCTACAGTACTGATAGGACGTATGAGGAGTGGCGAGCAGGTGATTATGAGCCTATGAGCTATTTCTTGTTTAAGGAATACGAGATTTAGGGTTGGGCAATATGAGTTGGATGTTAACCCCACATATTATAGGAGTTATTTTCATTTATTAATTTTCTCTGGGTATCCATTGGGTTACCCATGGGCACAATTTCTTACCCATGCCCTACCCATATATTTTGCGGGTATGGGTACTCATTACCCGTGGGTAGAAAATCTCTTCAAATCTTTACCATACCCATTGTTTTCGGGTAGGGTACCCGCGGGTACACATACCCATGGGCAAAACTACCATCCCTATGCCCAATGGCACCGACGTGTAGGGATCGGTAAAGGTAGCTGCTAGGCTGGGCGAGAAGCAATCGCCGCCCGTGTCACCCGTGGGGGTTACCAACCTAAAACCAACAAGCATCTTCGGATTAAGAAAGAACCGTGAACGAAATTAGGAAGCAGAGTGAATTGCACATGCGGTCCTTGTAGTCGCTGGTTTGGTCTAAAACTGTGCTGGAGCTTGCGTGTTGCCTCGCTATGGTCCTGAAACATGCTAATATGGTCCATCAATGGTCCTTGGGCGGGTCCCACATACGTATCATCTACACGTCCAACCACGACAGCACAGGCCGGCGTGGGCTGAGTCAGTTTTTGCAATGCAGCCCCTCGCTTTGAGAAGAATACTGCAAGCAATACATCCTCTCAGACTGGACGTGGGCTGATTGAAACGACAAACAGGGGCGGAGGCGGTTGGATTTGATCGGAGGCGATCGGCGAGGAGATAGCAACCATTTTCGAGAGAAAGCAAGAGGCGGTCGGCGACTGTGGCGAGGACATAGCCACCATGAGTCACATTGGTGGCGATGGCTCCCGTCCAGCGGCATGACAGGGGCCCGTGTCCAAATATGGTATCTCTCAACTATACCTGGCTATCTGATACGTCTCCGATGTATCTATAAGTTTTTATGGTTCCATGCTATTATATTATCTGTTTTGGATGTTTAATGGGCTTTAATATGCTCTTTTATATTTATTTTTGGGACTAACCTATTAACCGGAGGCCTAGTGCCAGTTTATGTTTTTTGCCTATTTCAGTGTTTCGCAGAAAGGGAATACCAAACGGAATTCAAATGGAATGAAACATTCGTGATGACCTTTCTTGGACCGAAACCAGACCAGGAGACTTGGAGTGGAAGTCTGAAACTCCGTGAGGTGGCCACGAGATAGGAGGGCGCCTCCCCTCCTCTCGTGGGCCCCACGGATCTCCACCGACGTACTTCTTTCGCCTATATATACTCTTATACCCTAGAAACATCAGGGGGAGCCACGAAACCACTTTTCCACCGCCGCAACCTTCTGTACCCGTGAGATCCCATCTTGGGGCCTTTTTCGGCGATTTGCCGGAGGGGGAATCGATCACGGAGGGCTTCTACATCAACACCATAGCCTCTCTGATGAAGCGCGAGTAGTTTACCACAGACCTTCGGGTCCATAGTTATTAGCTAGATGGCTTCTTCTCTCTCTTTGACTTCAATACAAAGTTCTCCTTGGTGTTCTTGGAGATCTATTCGATGTAATACACTTTTGCGGTGTGTTTGCTGAGATCCGATGAATTTTGGGTTTATGAACTTGATAATCTATGAATATCATTTGGTTCTTCTCTAAATTCTTATATGCATGATTTGATATCTTTGCAAGTCTCTTCGAATTATCGATTTAGTTTGGCCTACTAGATTAATGTTTCTTGCAATGGGAGAAGTGCTTAGCTTTGGGTTCAATCTTGCGATGTCCTTACCCAGTGATAGTAGGGGCAGCAAGGCACGTATTGTATTGTTGCCATCGAGGATAAAAATATGGGGTTTATATCATATTGCTTGAGTTTATCCCTCTACATCATGTCATCTTGCTTAAAGCATTACTCTATTCTTATGAACATAATACTCTAGATGCATGCTGGATAGCGGTCGATGTGTGGAGTAATAGTAGTAGATGCAGAATCGTTTCAATCTACTTGACATTGACGTGATGCCTATATTCATGATCATTGCCTTACCCATCATAAACTCTTCTCCCTCGCATTACATTATTTGCCATCCGCCTCTCGTTTTCCTCTCCCCCACTTCACTTTTGCTGTTTTATTCGCCCTTTTTCCGTTCTTATCTTTTTTCTTGCCTCTTGTGTGTTTGTTCTTAGTGCGGTTTGTTGCCATCATGTATGAAACTGGGGAGGTTATCACTGGAAAGGATAGTAGTAACAATGAGAGAAACTTTGATGCTTTTAATAATCCGCATGAAGAACCTACTATCTTGCACACTAAAAGGTTTCGGATTGGTAGTGGTAATATTATTGGAAAAGGAGTTATTCAAGATTTCTTTACTTGCGTCGGTGCTTTGCCCACTATGGGCGGGTCTATTCTTCATAAAACTAGCAGTCTTGCGGATGCTATATCTTTGCTCGTGGTTGAACTTGAAAGACAATTTATCCACATGCATGCTTGCATACAAAGGATTTTCCTAGAATTTTCCAATATTGAGCATTCTTCTGTTAAGCGAGCAGCTACCATATTTTTAGCTCATGAGTTCAGATTTATAATAAAAGAGGCCAATGAATTTTTTTTGCACATTATAGGGTGGATGTCGGCCATCCTCCCATAGAAGCAATCCTTTTTTATCAAGAAGTCATAATGCGTTCACGATCTTTAGATCACGTTGCTTTTAATGAAAACTTTAGAAAAAAGGTTCCCACCAATGTTCTAGTTGACAGGATTTCTGAACTGAATGATAATTTTGCTATTCAGAACAATGGTTTAGGTTTTTCTCTTGAACAAAGGCTCATGACTTTTTGCCAAAAGAATGCTTATAATGATAAATTGGTTGTGCAATATGAGGGGCCAAAGGAGGAACCAATACCTCCCGAACTTGATCTTGGGGACTTTTGTCCCATTAAATTTAGTCCTTTTGATTACTTTTTCTTGCCACAAAGAAAACTTGCTGCTGAACGTAGGGAGTATGAAATGAGTTTCGCGATTTGCCTTTTCATTATCATGACAATACCTAGATCTATTCTTGCTTTTATGCCTAGCTAGGGGCGTTAAACGATAGCGCTTGTTGGGAGGCAACCCAATTTTTATTTTTGTTCTTTACTTTTTGTTCCTGGTTAGCAATAAATAATCTATCTAGCCTCACTTATGATTATGTTTTTTTATGTTTTAGTTAGTGTTTGTGCCAAGTAAAGCCTTTATGATCTTCTTGGGTGATTGTTGTTTGATCTTGCTGATAAAAACAGAAAGTATGCACTCACAAAAATAATTTTCATTTTTTACCAGAGAGCGACAAAATACCAATTCCAACTGCAGTAGATCAATATACAAATTTTCCTGGTCGTCCTAATTTTTTAGAATTTTTGGAGTTACAAAAGTATTCGAAACCTACAGATTGCTACAGACTGTTCTGTTTTTGACAGATTCTGTTTTTCGCATGTTGTTTGCTTATTTTGATGCATCTATGGCTAGTATCGGGGGGGGGGGGGTATGAACCATAGAGAAGTCGGAATATAGTAGGTTTAACAGCAATATAAATAAAGAATGAGTTAATTACAATACCTTAAGGTGGTGGTTTATTTTCTTATACTAACGGAGCTCACGAGAATTTCTGTTGAGTTTTGTGTTGTGAAGTTTTCAAGTTTTTTGGTAAAGATTTGATGGATTTTGGAACAAGGAGTGGCTATATTTTTATTCACCACATGATATGTGTTTTGCTTGGAGCGTCTTGTATGATTTGAGTCTTTGCTTTTTAGTTTACCACAATCATCCTTGTTGTACAAACCTTTTGGGAGAGACACGCATGAATCAGAATTTATTAGAATACTCTATGTGCTTCACTTATATCTTTTGAGCTATACAATTTTGCTCTAGTGCTTCACTTATAACTTTTTAGAGCACGATGGTTGTTTTATTTTATAGAAATTATTGATCTCTCATGCTTAACTTATATTATTTTGAAAGTCTTTTAGAACAGCATGGTAATTTTCTTTGGCTATAAAAATTAGTCCTAATATGATGGGCATCCAAGATGGGTATAATAAAAACTTTCATATAAAGTGCGTTGAATAGTAGGAGAAGTTTGATACTTGATGATTGTTTTGAGACATGAGGATGGTGATATTAGATTCATGTTAGTTGAGTAGTTGTGAATTTGAGAAATACTTATGTTGAGGTTTGCAAGTCCCGTAGCATGCACGTATGGTAACTGTTGTGTAACAAATTTGAAGCATGAGGTATTTCTTTGATTGTCTTCCTTATGAGTGGCAGGTCGGGGACGAGCGATGGTCTTTTCCTACCAATCTATCCCCATAGGAGTATGGGCGTAGTGCTTGGTTTTTGATGACTTGTAGATTTTTGCAATAAGTATGTGAGTTCTTTATGACTAATGTTGAGTCCATGGATTATACGCACTCTCACCCTTCCACCATTGCTAGCCTCTCTAGTACCGCGCAACTTTCGCTGGTACCATAAACCCACCATTTACCTTCCTCAAAACAGCCACCATACCTACCTATTATGGCATTTCCATAGCCATTCCGAGATATATTGCCATGCAACTTTCCACCGTTTCGTTTATTATGACACGCTCCATCATTGTCATATTGACTTGCATGATCATGTAGTTGACATCGTATTTGTGGCAAAGCCACCTTTCATAATTTTTTCATACATGTTTGACACGTCTCCATCGTATCTAGTTTTCCAAAAACTTTTGCCCTTGTTTTGGACTCTAACTTGCATGATTTGAATGGAACTAACCCGGACTGACGCTGTTTTCAGCAGAATTACCATGGTGTTATTTATGTGCAGAAACAAAAGTTCTCGAAATGACCTGAAACTTCACGGAATGTCTTTTTGGAAATAATAAAAAATCCTTGCAAAAGACGAAGACCAGGGGGCCCACACCCTAGCCACGAGGGTGGGGGCACGCCTGCCCCCCTGGGCGCGCCCCCTACCTCGTGGGCCCCTCTGGAGCTCCTCCGACCTCAACTCCAACTCTATATATTTGCTTTATGGGATAAAAAATAAGAGAGAAGGATTCATCGCGTTTTACGATACGGAGCCGCCGCCAAGCCCTAAAACCTCTCGGGAGGGCTGATCCGGAGTCCGTCCGGGGGTCCGGAGAGGGGAATCCGTCGCCATCGTCATCATCAACCTTCCTTCATCACCAATTTCATGATGCTCACCGCCGTGCGTGAGTAATTCCATCGTAGGCTTGCTGGACGGTGATGGGTTGGATGAGATTTATCATGTAATTGAGTTAGTTTTGTTAGGGTTTGATCCCTAGTATCCACTATGTTCTGAGATTGATGTTGCTATGACTTTGCTATGCTTAATGCTTGTCACTAGGGCCTGAGTGCCATGATTTCAGATCTGAAACTATTATGTTTTCATCAATATATGAGAGTTCTTGATCCTATCTTGCAAGTCTATAGTCACCTACTATGTGTTAAGATCGGGCAACCCCGAAGTGACAATAATCGGGACCACTCCCGGTGATGACAGTAGTTTGAGGAGTTCATGTATTCACTATGTGCTAATGCTTTGTTCTGGTACTCTATTAAAAGGAGGCCTTAATATCCCTTAGTTTCCATTAGGACCCCGCTGCCACGGGAGGGTAGGACAAAAGATGTCATGCAAGTTCTTTTCCATAAGCACGTATGACTATATTCGGAATACATGCCTACATTACATTGATGAGTTGGAGCTAATTCTGTGTCACCCTATGTTATGATTGTTACATGATGAACCGCATCCGGCATAATTCTCCGTCACCGATCCAATGCCTACGAGCTTTTCATATATTGATTCTTCGCTTATTTACTTTTCCGTTGCTACTGTTACAATCACTACAAAACACTAAAAATATTACTATTGCTACCGTTACTTTTGTTACCGTTACCATTACTATCATATTACTTTGCTACTAAACACTTTGCTGCAGATATTAAGTCTTTCAGGTGCGGTTGAATTGACAACTCAATTGTTAATACTTGAGAATATTCTTTGGCTTCCCTTGTGTCGAATCAATAAATTTGGGTTGAATACTCTACCCTCGAAAACTATTGCGATCCCCTATACTTGTGGGTTATCAAGACTATTTTCTGGCGCCGTTGCCGAGGAGCATAGCTCTATTCTTTGAGTCACTTGGGATTTATATCTGCTTACCATTATGAAGAACTTGAGAGATCCAAAAACCAAGATTTATCCCTCAACTACGAGGGGAGGTAAGGAACTGCCATCTGGCTCTGCACTTGATTCACCTTCTGTTTTGAGTAAGCGTGCGACACCTAAACCTGCTTCCGCTATTCGTTCTGATATGTCGCATGTTATTGATGATGCCACTTCTGCTATGCATGATACTTATGATGAAACTACTTCTATGCTTGATACTACTGTGCCACTTGGTGAATTTCTTGATGAACAACTTGCTAGGGTTAGAGAGAATGAAATTATTGAAACTGATAACATTGATGAAAGTGATGATGAAGACTCTTCCCCTAATAAATATGAATCACCTGTTATTCCTGAGGGTTATGTTTTGGAAAAAGAAGCTGCTTTAGCTATTTTAGCTTGCAAAGATAGATACAAGCTCAAGAGGTTATTAGCTAAATGGAAGCAGCAATCTCTTAATGCTAGAATAAAACCTGACCCTGCTTTTGCTACTTCACCTATGTGTGTCACTGATAAGGATTATGAATTCTCTATTGATCCTGATATAATTACTTTGGTTGAATCTGATCCTTTTCATGGCTATGAATCTGAAACTGTTGTGGCACATCTTACTAAATTAAATGATATAGCCACACTGTTCACTAATGATGAGAAATCTCGCTACCTTTATATCCTTAAAATATTTCCGTTCTCATTAAAGGGTGATGCTAAGATATGGTTTAATTCTCTTTATCCTGGTTGTGTGCGTAGTCCCCAGGATACGATTTATTACTTCTCTGCTAAATATTTCCTTGCTCATAAGAAACAAGCTGCTTCAAGGGATATATACAACTTTGTGCAAATTGAAGAAGAGAGTCTCCCACAAGCTTGGGGGAGGCTTCTCCAATTACTTAATGATTTGCCTGATCATCCTCTCAAGAAAAATGAAATACTTGATATCTTTTATAATGGACTAACCGATGCTTCCAGAGATTACTGGATAGTTGTGCTGGTTCGGTTTTCAGGGAAAGAACACCGGATGAAGCTGAAATTCTATTGAATAATATGTTGACAAATGAAAATAATTGGACACTTCCTGAGCCTATTCCTAAGCCAACTCTGAAGAAAAGAGGTGTTCTATTTCTCAGTCCTGAAGATATGCAAGAGGCAACGAAATCTATGAAAGAAAAAGGTATTAAAGCTGAAGATGTTAAGAATTTACCTCCTATTGAAGAAATACATGGGCTTAATTTACCGCCTGTTGAAGAAACATATGATCTTAATCCATCACCTATTGAAGAAATACATGGTCTTGATAACCCGACACATGTAGTAAAGGTAAATTCTCTCTATAGATATGATAAAGCTGAAATCCCTCTTACTAAGTTTGCTAGCCAATGCTTAGATGAGTTTGATAATTTTATAGTGAAGCAGGAAGATTTTAATGCTTATTTTGGTAGACAATTGAAATACAATTCAAATATGCTTGAACACTTGGGTGATTATATGGCTAATGTCAAAGGTGAACTTAAACTTATTAGTAAACATGCTTCTATGGTTACCACTCAAGTAGAACAAGTACTTAAGGCTCAAAATGATTTGCTCAATGAATTGAATAGTAAGAATAATGATTATGCTGTTAGAGTGGCTACTAGAACTGGTAGAATGACTCAGGAACCTTTGTATCCTGAAGGCCACCCTAAGAGAATTGAACAAGATTCTCAGAGAAATAATATTGATGCACCTAGTCCTTCTAAAAAGAAGAACAAGAAAAATGATAGGACTTTGCATGCTTCTAGTGAACCTATTGCTGAACCACCTGAGAATCCAAATGATATCTCTATTTCTGATGCTAAAACACAATCTAGTAATGAACATGAACCTAATGAAAATGTTAGTGATGATGTTCATGATGATGCTCAACCTAGCAATGATAATAATATAGAAATTGAACCTGCTGTTGATCTTGATAACCCACAATCAAAGAATCAACATTATGATAAGAATGACTTTGTTGCTAGGAAACACGGTAAGGAAAGAGAGCCTTGGGTTTAGAAACCCATGCCTTTTCCTCCTAACCCATCCAAGAAAAAGGATGATGAGGATTTTGAGCGCTTTGCTGAAATGATTAGACCTATCTTTTTGCGTATGCGATTAACTGATATGCTTAAAATGAGTCCTTATGCTAAGTACATGAAAGAAATTGTCACTAATAAAAGAAAGATACCAGAAGCTGAAATCTCCACCATGCTTGCTAATTATACTTTTAAGGGTGGAATACCAAAGAAACTTGGAGATCCAGGAGTACCCACTATACCATGCCCCATTAAAAGAAACTATGTTAAAACTGCTTTATGTGATCTTGGAGCCGGTGTTAGTGTTATGCCTCTCTCTTTATATCATAGACTTGATTTGAATAAGTTGACACCTACTGAAATATCTTTGCAAATGGCTGATAAATCAACTATACCTGTCGGTATTTGTGAGGATATGCCTGTTGTAGTTGCAAACGTTACTATTTTAACGGACGTTATTATTCTTGATATTCCCGAGGACGATAGTATTTCTATTATTCTTGGAAGACCCTTTTTGAATACTGCAGGGGATGTTATTGATTGCAACAAAGGCAATGTCACTTTTCATGTTAATGGTAATGAGCATACGGTACACTTTCCGAGGAAACAACCTCAAGTCCACAGTATCAATTCTATTGGAAAAATTCCATCGATTATTTTTGGAGGTTCTGAATTTCCCCTTCCTACTGTCAAGAAGAAATATGATATTCTTATTGTTGGGGATGTGCATATCCCCGTTGAGGTAACCTAGTGTTATTCGAAAATTCTCCGATTCCATGTTATTCGGAATGAGTTTGTTAACAAGACTTGATCAACCTGTTAATGGGTTCCTTTTGATGATCATGAGATGGATGAATTTAGAAAACACAACTCCCTGTACCCTCCTTTTACTTTCTGTTATTTATATTAAATAAAATAAAAATAAGTATTTTTCATCTGTTATCTGGTTTATCCGTGCAATATAAAAATACCCCGAAAATAAAAGTTCTCCAAATGCCCTGAAATTTAAATATGATTTTTTCTGGAATATTTGAGAATACCTGGCACTGAGAACACAGCAGGAGGGGCAAGCACCTGGCCACAAGGGTGGAGGGCGCGCCCTACTCCCCTGGGCGCCCCCTGCCTTGTGGGCCCATGGTGGCTCTCCTCCACTTATTCCTGCACCCACACACTCCTTCTTCCTCCCACAAACACCATTATCCAGTTCAAACCTGAGTCCAAGCTCATTTTGCTGCCATTTTCGATCTCCTTGCTCAAAGCACCTCTCACAAAACTGCTTGGGGGATTGTTCCTTGGTATGTGACTCCTCCATTGGTCCAATTAGTTTTTGTTCTAGTGCTCTATTCATTGCAAATTTGTGCTGCCTAGGTGACCATGTTCTTGAGCTTGCATGTCAAATTTATATGGTTCCAAGTAGTTCTAATGCATGATGTAGGCTCTAGGCACTTGTAGGAGTAGTTGCTATCAATTTTATTGAGCTTGGTTCACTTTTGTTTGAAGTTACTAAAAATTTCAGAAAATTTTAAGATGAAGAAATATGCTTAGGAAAATGTACCAAGGTGGTTGTTCAAGGAAGCAAGGACCCAGGCTTGCAATGCGTGATGCTGACGATGAGCCACCAAGGGACGCTGCAGTGCGGCCCTGTGAATGGCCTTCAGAAAACTTTATGGATCGAGCGGGAATCAAGGAAGAATTTAACGCATATTTGCATAAAGCTGATCTTGTGAGCTTCGAAGCAGAAAAATGCCGCCAGTACCACTATCTCACTAGTTCCTTTGTGAGGAGGTTTGAATTTTCATCTTCACGTAATTCTCCAACTGTCATGTTTGATCTTTATGAAAAATCTTATACAATGGACTTAGAGGATTTTAACACTGCTTGCAAACTTCTGCAATGGGGTAGTGCTAGTGAACCCCGCAAATCTGAATTTAGAAATTTTCTTCCTAGCATAACTGTGGGGGAATCTAGAGATATAGCACAAGCTACCATAGGGAGCATTTATTTTCCTGCTATACATTATTTTGCTCTCTTCATAGGTAGGTGCATAAATGGTAAAGATGAAGCATGTCATATGTGTATTCCTGACCTCAGTATTCTTAGGAGTGCTGTGTTAGGAGACAAATCTTATAATTTGGGAGCCATTGTTGCATGTAGGTTGCATAATAATAGATTTAATGGAGATTTCTTTGGTGGAATTTATGCAACCCGCTTAGCTGGTTCTCTTGGTGTAACCATACGTAATGATGATATTGAATTGCCTCCTGCTTACCTAGACTTTAATTCTATGGTTCACCACCAGTTTGTTGAGAGGAATGAATCACCTCTCTAGTATCGCTTAATCTTTGACAGACGCCGTGTTGTCCATATTACTCTCCCTGCTCCTGCCTTCTTTGATTATCAGGCAAAAGGAAGATATGTTATTACCAGAGAGGAGGCAGATGAGTATGAGAGGAGGGCGGAGGCCGCTCGTCGCCATGCTGCAGCTCAGGAGGCGATAGCCGCTGCATCTCAGTACGACCCCGGCTACAACTATGGATATCCGCCAGGCCTGCTGTGGCCATAGACCAACTTAGGCCAAAAGCCTAAGCTTGGGGGAGTACATATTTCTCACCGACATTATATTCATGTTCACACACTCATTGCTAGATGTCGGTGCTCATACTTTTTCATTGTAATATCCATGCTAGTTTATTTTCCCTTTTATGCTTTCTTCTTGTGTGTTTAATAAACCTTAAGAAAAACCAAAAAAATTAGTTGTAGCTTTTAATTAGTTTACTTTCCATGCTTGTAGTAGTAATTAAAAAGAAAACCCAAAAAGATTTCCTGTTCTTCTTTTGCTTGTTGGGAGCTTTCCCGTGTAAATAGTTTTATTTCTTTTCTTTTCTTTGGGGGTCGATAGGAGAATACCATAATTAAATTGTTAAAGTGGCTCTTATATGCATTATTGTTGATCTGACAAAAGAGCCCATATTGCCTTGTCTTCTCCTGTTTATTGAATGCTTGAAGATTCCAGCTTAGTCCAATGCACGTGCACTCTTATTATTATTCACATCGTTCGGTCGTGCAAGTGAAAAGCAATTATGACGATATATGATGGACTGTCTGAGATGAGAAAAGCTGGTATGAACTCGACCTCTCTTGTTTTTGTAAATATGATTAGTTCATCATTCCTGATTCAGCCTATTATGAATAAACATGTTTGCAATGACAATTAGATATCATAGTGCTTATGCCATGCTTGATTACCTATGAGTTATAATGGTTTACCTTGCGTGCCAACATGCTATTAAAATGGTTGTGATGTGGTATGATAGGGTGGTATCCTCCTCTGAATGATTTAAGTGACTTGACTTGGCGCATGTTCACGCATGTAGTTGAAACAAAATCAACATAGCCTTCATGATATTTATGTTCATGGTGGATTATATCCTACTCATGCTTGCATTCGGTGTTGATTAATTTTAATGCATGTTCATGACTGTTGTCGCTCTCTAGCTGGTCGCTTCCCAGTCTATTTCTATCCTTCACCTGTACTAAGCGGGAATACTGCTTGTGCATCCAACTCCTTAAACCCCAAAGTTATTCCATATGAGTCCACCATACCTACCTATATATGGTATCTACCTGTCGTTCCAAGTAAATTTGTATGTGCCAAACTCTAAACCATCAAATAAATATCCTGTTTTGTATGCTCAAATAGCTCATGTGTCAACTAGGGCTGTCCGTATCTTCCATGTTAGGCGTGTTATTCTCAAGAGGAGTGGACTCCGCTCCCTACTCACGAGAAAATGGCTAGTCACCGGGATGCCCAGTCCCATGCTTTATGAAAATCAAATCAAGATAATTGCAAACAAAAACTCCCCCTGGGACTCTTGTTAGTTGGAGGCACTCGTTGTTTCGAGCAAGCCATGGATTGATGCTTGTTGGTGGAGGGAGAGTATAAACTTTACCATTCTATTTGGGAACCGCCTATAATGTGTGTAGCATGGAAGATATCGCCATCTCTTGGTTGTTATGTTGACAATGAAAGTATACCGCTCAAAATATTATTCACCTCTATTTCAAAACCGAGCTCTAGCACCTCTACAAATCCCTGCTTCCCTCTGTGAAGGGCCTATCTATTTACTTTTATGTTGAGTCATCATCCTCTTATTAAAAAGCACCAGTTGGAGAGCACCACTGTCATTTGCATTCATTACTCTTAGTTTACATTGAGTATGACTTGACTGGATCTCTTTTACCATGAATTACAATGTCTAGTCAGTCCTTGATCTTTAAAGGTGCTCTGCATTTATGCTTTGCGGTCTCAGGAAGGGCTAGCGAGATACCATCTTGTTCATATTATGATTGTTTTGAGAAAGTGTTGTCATCCGAGATTTATTATTATTGCTCGCTAGTTGATTATGCCATTGATATGAGTAAACATGAGACCTGAGAGCTATTGTGAATATGGTTAGTTCATAATCTTTGCTGAAAACTTGAATGCTGGCTTTACATATTTACAACAACAAGAGCAAACAGAGTTTGTAAAAGTTTTTCTTTATCATTTTCAGTTTGTCAACTGAATTGCTTGAGGACAAGCAAAGGTTTAAGCTTGGGGGAGTTGATACGTCTCCGTCGTATCTACTTTTCCAAACACTTTTGCCCTTGTTTTGGACTCTAACTTGCATGATTTGAATGTAACTAACCCAGACTGACGCTGTTTTCAGCAGAATTACCAAGATGTTATTTATGTGCAGAAACAAAAGTTCTCGAAATGACCTGAAACTTCACGGAACGTCTTTTTGTAAATAATAAAAAATCCTTACAAAAGACGAAGACCAGGGGGGCCACACCCTAGCCACGAGGGTGGGGGCGCGCCTGCCCCCAGGTTGCGCCCCCCTACCTCGTGGGCCCCCTGGAGCTCCTCCGACCTCAACTCCAACTCTATATATTTGCTTTCGGGGAGAAAAAATAAGAGAGAAGGATTCATCGCGTTTTACGATACGAAACCGCCGCCAAGCCCTAAAACCTCTCGGGAGGGCTGATCTGGAGTCCGTTCGGGGCTCCGGAGAGGGGAATCCGTCGCCATCGTCATCATCAACCTTCCTCCATCACCAATTTCATGATGCTCACCACCGTGCGTGAGTAATTCCATAATAGACTTGCTGGACGGTGATGGGTTGGATGAGATTTATCATGTAATCGAGTTAGTTTTGTTAGGGTTTGATCCCTAGCATCCACTATGTTCTGAGATTGATGTTGCTATGACTTTGCTGTAGCGACCCGACCTCAGATGGTCAAGTATCTGTGCTTCAGTGTCATCCCTGGATCGGTAATACTGACACACACAATACTCGAGGATTTATAACAGAGTAGCAATCACACACTTATTACATCAAAAAGTCTAAGAGAGAACTTATTACAATAATATGGCTTAAGGCCATCTAATGCGATAACCGCGGAAGGCTTGGAAGATAAAGTGAGTCCATCAACTCCAACGGCATAGCTGAGCTGCACGGCAACGACCTAACGAACCTTACTCCTCGTCTGAAAAGTCTACAACATAATATGTTGCAGCCCGAAAATGGGTCAGCACATGCAATATGCTGGCAATATAACACAATAGAGCAGAAACAGAATAATGGTATCACTACATGCATATATGGCTGGTGGAAAGCTGTATGGTTATAGTTTTTGCGAAAAGCTAGTTTTTCCCTACAACAAAGGAATAGATTTTAATTTAACTATCATGGTGGTTGAAACATCTTTGAGAAGGTACCCCCAACTCAATTCCAATTAAAGTGATTAACAACCCAACAGTATTAATTAAACATGGTGAGAAACATGTGATAACCCAAGTACTAGATACTCAAGAATTGTCCATAACCGGGGACACGACTAACCATGATTAGATTGTACACTCTGCAAAGGTTTGCGCACTTTTCCCCACAAGACTCGATCGCCTCCGTTGGATTTCTCGCACTACATGGTGTTTGAGAAACGGATGACCGAGACACAGTCTTTCTGAAACGTTAACTCTCTACTCCGAGTAGACCATACCAAACCTACCAAACCCACTACCTGCTGATCTACCTCTTCAAGAGCTTCACGTAACTTACTCAACTATGCTGGAGCCCATAATAGCTTGTGGCTGCACACGGAAGTTTCTAGCATGAATCATCTCAGTTCCCTTTGAGCCTGGGTGGCGGTCCATAGGAAGATCACACGGGTACCCCGGGATTTCCAAAAAAAATACAGACAACACTGGGTTCCCCAGGTGCCTCAATCCACCTAGTTGTTTGATTAAGTTGCCACCTTAAGTTGAACCATTAATTAACAATCTCACATCTGTCATGAATTTCACTCAAACCCAAACCACGTCTACGAGCATAGCATAGCAATATAAGCAATATGTAGAAGTAACTCCCAAGGGTTTGAATATAGCAGGGCAATAGGTTCTACCTCAGCAACTACTTCCCAACCCACAAGTTAATGACATCCTAATCATGCAATGTTTGAGGATTGGAACTAATGCATAAAAACTGGGTAATAATGGGATATGATCAAAGTGTTACTTGCCTTGCTGACGATCTGCGAATCCTAGAGACTCGTAGTAACACGCTTCGCACTCCGGGAATTCTATCGCAAGCAAACAATAACATACATAAGTAACAAGCAACGATGCACAAGCAAAACTCAAATAAGAGAGGTTGACTAGAAAGTTCAACTTAAGAACTCCGGTACGCAAAAAGAATCAAATCAAACGAAGCAAGGAAAGTCAAACGGCGAAAGAAAACCACTTCATTTACTAATATGAACTTAGGTCAAATTTTACAGTAGCAAAAACTTGTTTGAGTTGATTAACCGGAAAGAGGGTTTCGAGACAAAACTCCAGGCGCTTGAATCGCCTGATTTCGATAAACGAGCGAAAAGATAAACAGAAATTAAGATCGGATTAGAAATCGCGATCAGAAAAATCGTGGAATAAATCCGAGAAAAAGAAAAACGACGAACAGATTAACGAACGAACGTTCGTTATCTGGATCTACACGAAGAACGCGTTCGTTAAAACGAACAAACGAGCGAACGCTAAATAAATAAACCGGAGAAAAAACGGTCTATTTAAAAAAACGAAAACTAGGGTTTTGAAAAAACCGAACGGTTTTTTAAGAAAAACCGGCGGTTGGATCCAGCGGCTACCTCCGGCGAGGGGCTCCGGCGATGGGGCGGCGGCTCGCGGGGTGGCGGGGTGTGGCGGCGGCGCGGGCGGCGGGTGGCGGCGGCGCGCTGCAGCGGC
>NC_041382.1:205284155-205304383 GCF_002162155.2 Triticum dicoccoides
AGGCTCGGCGGCGGCGGGTGGCGCATCGCGGCTTGGGGCGGGGTGCAGGAGGCGGCGATGGTGGCGGTGGGGGGCTCGGGCGGCGCATATATAAAGGGGGCGGAGTGGGGCGGCTTGGAGGAGGGGGCAAGGCGGCGGCGACGTAGTCCGGCTCAGACTCTTCATCCTAGTCGGCGGCGGCGGCGGCGGCTGGGCCGGCCTGGCTCGGCTGGGCCCTAGGCCCAGTCAAGCGCGGGATTTTTTATTTTATATAATACCGCCGACAGAAGAAAAATCCTAGAAAATAAATAAAAATCTAAAAATGCCAAAACAAATTTTCACCGTCTAAATAAAATATTTAGGACGAGTTGAACATTTTCTTGGCCCTAAAATGCAATTTTGAAAACGTGTAATTTTTCTAATGCAAATAAAATCCGAATAAAACCAAATAAAATCCAATAAATGATTTTAATATTTTTCCTCCAATATTTCAATTATTTTGGAGAAGTCATATTATCTCCACTCATTTGATTTAATATGAAATATTTTTCGGAGAGAAAAATTATTACAATCAAAATCCTCGTTTCATTATTTGATAAAAATCAAATAAGAAAACCGGAAAATCCCCAACTCTCTCCGTGGGTCCTTGAGTTGCTTAGGATTTCGAGGATTGTGGAACGGAAATGCAATAAATCATGATATGCATGGATGATCTATGTATAACATTCCAAATTGAAAATTTGGGATGTTACAAACCTACCCCCCTTAAGTTGAATCTCGCCCTCGAGATTCGGGTTGGCTAGAAAATAGGTATGGGTGGTCCTTGCGGAGATCATCCTCTCGTTCCCAGGTGGCTTCATCCTCGGTATGGTGGCTCCACTGAACTTTGCAAAACTTGATAACCTTACTACGGGTGACTCTGCTGGCAAACTCAAGAATCTTAACCGGCTTCTCCTCGTAAGTCAAATCACTGTCCAACTGAATCGCCTCCAAGGGTACTGTATCTCTTAATGGTATATCAGCCATCTCAGCATGACACTTCTTCAGCTGTGAAACGTGGAACACATCATGGACTCCTGACAATCCCTCAGGTAACTCCAACTTGTAGGCAACTTCTCCCATCCGTTCCAAAATGCGACACGGTCCTACAAATCTCGGGGCTAACTTTCCTTTAACTCCAAAACGTTTCACTCCTCACAAGGGCGATACTCGCAGATATGCTCTATCTCCAATTTCGTAGGTTACCTCCTTGCATTTTGAGTCTGCATAACTCCTCTGCCTGGACTGAGAAATCTTCAGTCGGTCTCGGATCAGTTTTACCTTCTCCTCAGATTCTTTAATCAAGTCTGGTCCAAACAACTGTCGGTCTCCTACCTCATCCCACATCAACGGTGTTCTGCACCTGCGTCCATACAGGGCTTCAAACGGTGCCATCTTCAAACTGGCTTGGTAGCTATTGTTGTATGAGAACTCTGCATACGGCAAATTGTCATCCCAACTAGATCCATAATCTAGTGCACAGGCTCTCAACATGTCCTCCAAAATTTGATTGACTCTCTCAGTCTGTCCATCTGTCTGCGGGTGAAACGATGTACTAAACTCCAATCTCGTTCCCAAAGTCTGGTGTAACTGATGCCAAAACTTTGAAGTAAACTGTGTTCCTCGATCCGATACGATGGTCCTTGGAACTCCATGCAGACATACGATCCTGGACATATAGATCTTGGCTAACTTTGCACTTGTATAGGTGGTTTTCACTGGGATGAAGTGAGCTACTTTGGTCAAACGATCAACTACTACCCATATGGAATCATATCCTGCTTTAGTTCTGGGTAATCCGGTGATAAAGTCCATGCCAAGTTTATCCCACTTCCATTCGGGTATCGGCATAGGCTGTAACAGTCCTGCTGGCTTCTGATGTTCTGCCTTAACTCGCTGACATACATCACATACGGCTACATACTCAGCAATATCCTTCTTCATACCAGTCCACCAGAAATGTTCCTTCAAATCCAAATAAATCTTGGTGTTTCCGGGGTGTATCGAGTACGGTGAGTCATGCGCCTGTTGAAGTATTAACTTTCTGATCTCCTGATTATTGGGCACGTAAATTCGGTCCTCAAACCATAGGGTATCATGCTCATCCTCGCGAAAACCTTTGGCCTTTCCTTTGCCCATCTTCTCCTTTATCTCGGCAATCTCTTTATCATCTTTCTGAGCTTCTCGAATCTTGTCCAGCAATGTCGACTGAACCTCCATTGTGGCAATGAACCTTCTAGGTACAATCTCTAATCGAAGTTCCATGATGTCATTTGCTAATTCCTTCGGCAATCCTTTACTTTCAAGGATATTAGCATAACTCTTCCGACTCAATGCGTCTGCTACGACATTGGCCTTTCCTGGATGATAGTGTAGCTTCATGTCATAATCCTTTATAAGCCCCAACCATCTCCTCTGCCTAAGGTTCAGCTCCTTCTGGGTGAAGATGTACTTCAAACTCTTGTGATCCGTGTACACATCACAACGGTTTCCAATAAGGTAATGTCTCCAAGTCTTCAACGCATGCACTACGGCTGCTAGCTCCAAATCATGCGTAGCATAATTCAACTCATGAGGTTTTAGTTGTCATGAGGCATACGAAACAACTCTTCCGTCCTGCATAAGCACACATCCAAGTCCTAAGCGAGAGGCGTCACAATACACTTGGAACTCCTTATGTATATCTGGCAGTACTAGCACTGGGGCTGTAGTCAAACGTTTCTTCAACTCCTGGAAACTTGCTTCACAATCTTCTGTCCATTTAAACTCGGTATCCTTCTTCAACAGTTCAATCATTGGTTTTGCAATCTTGGAAAAATTCTCAATGAATCTCCGGTAGTATCCTGCGAGTCCAAGAAAACTGCGGATCTCGCTAACTGAGGTGGGTGCCAACCATTCAGTGACTGACTGAACCTTGCTGGGGTCTACTATTATACCTTCTCCTGATATAACATGCCAAAACTCACATTTGCTAAACTTAGCATACAACTGGTGTTCCCTGAGCTTCTCCAGAACTAAACGCAAATGCTCTTTGTGCTCCTCCTTGTTCTTCGAGTATACCATGATATCATCAATAAACACCACAACAAACTTTGTCCAAATACTCCATGAACACCTTGTTCATCATGCTCATGAAATAGGCAGGGGCGTTAGTCAGTCCAAACGACATGACCATGTACTCGTATAATCCATATCGTGTTGTGAATGTCGTCTTTGGTATGTCCTTCTCTCGTATGTTCAACTGATGATACCCTGATCATAAATCGATCTTTGAGAACACTTTAGCTCCTTGCAACTGATCAAACAGATCATTGATCATCGGCAGTGGGTACTTGTTCTTTATCGTCACTTCATTCAAGGCTCGATAGTCAACAACCATCCTTAGGGATTTATCCTTCTTCTCAACCAAAAGTACTGGGGCTCACCAAGGTGATGAACTTCTTCGGATGTATCCTTTCTCCAATAACTCCTTGATCTATTTCTTAATTTCCTCCAGATCATTCGCGGGCATCCGATAGGGTCTCTTGGATATTGGTCCTGTTCCTGGTAACAGCTCTATCAAAAACTCAATATCTCTGTCCAGTGGCATGCCTGGTAACTCCTTTGGGAAAACATCCGGATAATCCTTTACTACCAGCACATCCTCCTGAACAACTCCCGTAAGGGCATTCACTTGGCTCCTTTTAGGCACATGCCTAGACACATACTTAATCCTTTTTCCCTCCGGGGTGGTGAGATAAATCGACTTACTCGCACAGTCAATGCTTCCTCCATACTTTGACATCCAGTCCATACCCAATATCACATCCAATCCTTGCGACTCCAAGATAATTAGGTTAGACGGAAACACATGTGTGCCAATGGTTAAGGGTATCTGGTCACACCATCGGCTAGCCATATATTCTGCTCCGGGTGAACTCACTAAAAGAGGGGTCCTAAGGGTTTGGGTTGGTAGTTTAAACTTATCCACGAATCCCCTTGATATGTATGAATGCGATGCACCGGTATCGAAAAGAACAAGAGCGGTAAATGACTTAACCAAAAACTTACCTATTACCGCGTCCGGCTGCTCTTCAACCTCCTTCATGTTAACGTGGTTCACTTGTCCTTTGTTGAATGGATTGGGCTTCTTCCCAGCGCTTCCATTTCCGTTTCCATTCCTTCCTTCGGGGCAATCATTGGCATAGTGCCTTGTCTTCCCGCACTTAAAACAGGTAACCTGACTTAAGTCTCTTTTGGCGGGAGTGGACGGATTGGAGCAGTTCTGATTGTTGTTAGCTCCATTCCCATTCCCATTCTTAGCACCACTGTGGTTATGTGATCCTCCTCCAGTGTGGTTGTGACCTCCATGGTTATGAACAAGTCCTCTTGAGTTCGGGGTTAGGCGAGGCTTCTGCTGAGCTCCTGAGTTATACTTCCCTTGTCCATACTTTCTCTTGCGGCTCTCAATCTGCTGTTATTTCTCTTCAATCATAAGAACCTTATCTACCAACTCCTGGTAGTTGTTGAAGGTTGCTACCATCAACTGCATGCTCATCTCATCATTCAGCCCTTCCATAAACTTCTCCTGCTTCGCTGCATCTGTGGCCACATCATCAGGGGGCATAGCGTGATAACTTGCTAAACTCATCCACGTACTGAGCCACAGTACGTTCCCCTGGTGTAGGTTGCGAAACTCCCGCTTCTTCATCTACATAGCTCCAGTTGAGACATGGGCGGTGCGGAAAGCTTGCTGAAACTGGTCCCAAGTGACATTGGATACAGGAAAAGTGGCTGTGTAATTCTCCCACCATGAGGCTGCTGGTCCATCCAATTGATGTGTGGCAAAGCGCACCCTCTAAGCATTTGTGCAACCTGCGGTGGTCAACTCCCTTCCAATACGGTGTAGCCAATCATCAGCAACTATAGGCTCGGTGCTACTGGAAAACACCGACGTCTGTAACCTTAGAAAATGGGCTAGGTTGTCCACTGGCGGTGGGTTGTTGTTGTTGTTGTTGCCCTGGTTCTGAACTAGCAATTGCATCAAGGCATTCTGCTGCTGGATCAACTGGTGAGCTTCGGCGAGAAGGCAAAATCGGTGTCACGTCTCGGAGGCATCTGATGGGTTTAGATGGAAGAGATTAGAATAGAAAAGGGGTCTAATGAGAAATCACTACCCATATGCACATGAGACAAACACAATCATTTCACTCAATCAAGCAAGCAAGGGCATACAAATGGTCTAGAACTATCGCAAAAGTGCTCACTACTACTATATGCATGGGGGAAATACTACTAATAGTTGGTGGTCATCTAGAAATTTTGATCGGTGGAAGACTCCATGATGTTTGCTCTAGCTTCGTCTTCAAAGTCATCATCACTAGGGTCGGAGTCAGTGTCGTCAATGATGATGTAGTTGTCCGGGCAAGTGGAATCGTCGTCTTCTACTCCCGGTGCTGGTCCTCCCGTGAATACTCCGATCTTCTTGACTAGGTCATCATTCTTCTCCAGTAGGGTCTTGATTTCCTCCTCATATCCATCGCGGGTAAACTTGAGTTCTTCCTCCAGCTCGATGATCCTAGTCTTCGCCTTCTTCAAGTCCATCATGTCCGCACACATCTGGTTCTCCTGACATCGAATGTGCTGGTTTAACTCCTGGATGAAAGCTATAATGGATCTATCCTTCTTAGTGCTGATTACTGCCCATTGCCCATCTCGGCGCCCACATATTTGGTAGATAGTGTCCTGGAGATCCCTGTGATACACTTCTCCAATGCGTCCCATGGTGATGTGAACTGCCATACTCTTTCCTAAACTCCAGGTTGGTGCGTCGAAGGAAAATTCTATGGGTTTAGAGGTTGGCGAGAACGTCCTTCCTGGAACTTATACTTGAATCATCCAGCGCTCTTCTTCTGGTAAAGTGGCGTTGTACGTCCTGGTGAAGCTTGGTATTCCAATGTTCAAGTACCTAGTGACTTCCTTCAGGTGACGTCCAAAAGGTGTATCTTCATCCGATTGTGCAAACTTGTTCTTTATCTCCGCCATCCTAAAGAGTAGAAAATGGAGAGGAGTCAGAAATGAGTAGAGAAGTGTGACCTAGGGTTTATCTTAGTGGTCGTGTCCTACACTCAGCGTGTGCTCTGATACCATCTTGTAGCGACCCGATCTTAGATGGTCAAGTCTCTGTGCTTCAGTGTCATCCCTGGATCGGTAATGCTGACACACACAATACTCGAGGATTTATAACAGAGTAGCAATCACACACTTATTACATCTAAAAGTCTAAGAGAGAACTTATTACAATAATATGGCTTAAGGCCATCTAATGCGATAACATCGGAAGGCTTGAAGATAAAGTGAGTCCATCAACTCCAACGGCATAGCTGAGCTGCACGGCAATGACCTAACGAACCTTACTCCTCATCTGAAAAGTCTGCAACATAATACGTTGCAGCCCGAAAACGGGTCGGCACATGGAATATGCTGGCAATATAACATAGTAGAGCAGAAATAGAATAATGCTATCACTACATGCATATATATGGCTGGTCGAAAGCTGTATGGTTATAGTTTTTGCGACAAGCCAATTTTTCCCTACAACAAAGGGATAGATTTTAATTTAACTATCATGGTGGTTGAAACATCATTGAGAAGGTACCCCCAACTCAATCCCAATTAAAGTGATTAACAACCCAACAGTATTAATTAAACATGGTGAGATACATGTGATAACCCAAGTACTAGATACTCAAGAATTGTCCATAACCGGGGACACGGCTAACCATGATTAGATTGTACACTCTGCAGAGGTTTGCACACTTTTCCCCACAAGACTCGATCGCCTCCGTTGGATTTCTTGCACTACATGGTGTTTCAGAAACAGATGACCGAGACACAGTCTTTCAGAAACGTTAACTCTCTACTCCGGGTAGACCATACCAAACCTACCAAACCCATGTCAGAACCCCGATTCCAAGTCACATCGATCTAGCTGGTAACACCTCATATCACTTTGCGGCCTCACGCACGGTATTCCCACGGTTGTCGCCTTACCATAGCCCGGGACCGTTTGCGCCTCTTGGCTCACGTATATGATAGTGTCGCTAGCATCCATATGACAGAGAACCCGGGCCGACATGGCTAGTCATGAACCCAAAGCGGCACTAACCCATGGGGACAGGCATACATGAATCAACTTTGAACATGTCGGTCAGCAGCGTGTGAATCCGGGCTGTAGCACTGGGCTAACAGGACTCTGGTAACCTGGGCTGTAGCAGGCTAGGCAGGACTCCGGATGTCACCGCGTGACATTTCCCTGAAGGGACAGACACAGGAACGAAGTGAAACACATGCCGGCCAGTCAAGTGTCCTGAGCAGTAGTGCTGGGCTAGCAGGACTCCGGTGAATCGGGCTGTAGCGGACTACTATGGCTCATGGAAGTACTAGACTACATTTCCCCATAAGAGAGGCTGCCAAGGATAAACAACTAGATTTACGGATCCCACGCATACCAAGCATTTCAATCATACACACAATATGCTCGATATGTGTAAATACAACATGGCATCACAACGTAACTCTACGACTCAAGTATTTATTCATTAGGCTGCAAGGAGCCAGAAATACAAACATGGGTCTCATGACCCAACATACAGAGCATAGAAGCAACAAGCACATGCGAAAGCTTAACTTGTCTGAGTACAGACAACTGCAAATGAAGAAGGCTCAGAAGCCTGACTATCTACAAGACCCTCCCAAGGGTACACGATCGTAGCTGAGGTAACAAGCTAAACGTCGAAGTCCACGTGGAGCTACTAGCGAGTCTGAAGTCTCTCTGCAAAACATAAATTAAGCAAACGTGAGTACAAATGTACCCAGCAAGACTTACATCAGAACTATCTACATATGCATCGGTATCAACAAAGGGGGTGGTGGAGTTTAACTGCAGCAGGCCAGCTTTGACTCGGTGGCTATCCTGAACTACGACTACAAGTAACTCTTTGAGGTGGCGCACACGAGTCCACAAATTCACCATACCAATACACCACTATGGATCGCTCCCTTCTCCCTGTGAGAACGCCATCCATAGCACTCACACTTATCTTGCGCATTTTAAAGCATCCACTTTCGCTTGTCTATGAACTATGCAAGGGGTCCAAGTTTCCATATCCGAGGAATCCGGCTATTCGAATAGATAATGATAACCCTGCAGGGGTGTACTTCTTCACACACGCTCTCGCCACTTATCGCCCTGTACACGTCATGTACCTCGGCAACCTTCAAGCAGAAACCGGGCGAGGGAGTCGGCCACGACCTGACTAACCAACAAGTCTCTAGTCCAGGTTTATCGCCTATTCGGGTTCCATCCGCAAGGAGATCCGGCCGGGGTGTCGCTCATGGCCCCAAACGATGTGTGCAGGGTTCCCAAGCCCACCATCCGGGTGCCACTTGGTACACTGTGCCACTGTGCCTAGTCTGTCCCAAGCCCACCTGTACCGGGTGCCACTTGGTAGACTACTAACACTACCTACAAACACTAGAAACTAGTTGCAACTCCTGGACAGAGATCGAGTTGATTAATAAGCTGAGAGGGGCCGAGTTACCGGAACCCAATGTGTGGTAGTAACTGTTCATGGATCACAAACACAGAACTCAGTTCCTGAGGACGGCTGCAATGAGACAACCCACCATGTACTCCTTCATGGCCTCTCACCGCTACCTTTACCAAATCGTGTTCACACACTTAGCTCACACACAGTAGGACATGTTCAACACCATACCAAATCATCCCCGATGAATCAGACCTGACTCAACTCTAAGCAGTAGCAGGCATGACAAACAACATGAATGAGTAGGCACATCAGGGCTCAACCAACTCCTACTCATGCTAGTGGGTTTCATCTATTTACTGTGGCAATGACAGGTCATGCAGAGGAAAGGGTTCAGCTACGCAGCATGTAATAGTTGAATCGCTGTTGTCCTAATGCAGTAAAAGAGAGCAGGAGCGAGAGAGTGGGACCATATCGGAATGAACAAGGGGGGTTTGTCTTGCCTGGCACTTCTGAAGATAGTATAGTTCTTCATCGGTGTCAATGATCACAGCGTCGGAGCAGCGTCTACCGAGAGGGGACAATTACCGGCAAACAAGGAAGAACACAATCAATGCGATGCAACAATATGATGCATGATCATGACATGGCAATATGCTGTTGATTGAGCTAGTGCAAGTAGCAACAAGTTAAATGGAGTTGGTTTGAACACTAGGTTCAAATTTAAATTCAAACTATGAATTCAAATGGTGCATTATCATGTTTTGGACTAAACAGTGAGGTTAAGTTGTTCAAACATGCATGAAAATGCCATATTCAGATTCCTTGGATTTTTTTGATAATTTTTCATATATAAATTATTTCATTTGGAGTTACGGTTGAATTTCTATGATTTTTAGAAGTTTTAAACATTTTCTGGAATTTCCTGAATAAAAATAAATCCAGAAAATGCATTACTGCGTCAGCATTGCGTCATGCTGACCTCAGCAGGTCAACAGACCCGGTCCAGGTCAAACCTGACCAGTGGGTCCCGCGTGTCAGTGTCATTAGTCTAACTAGTTTTTAGTTAGTCCTAATCCTAACTTAATTAGCAGGCGGGTCCCATTTGTCATTGACCCAGAGGGGTCAAACTGGGCCCACCGGGGTTTAACTCAGTCAGCGGGGTCAAACCCTTGGTCAGCAGGAAACCCGCCGGCGACTCGACGCCGGCGAGGCTCGAGATGGCGGAGAGCGTCGGAAACGCGCTACAGGGCACGGGCGAGGCTGTTCTTGGGCTTGTTAGAAAGCTCTTGCTAGCGCGCGTCTAGTGGTGGTGGAGGCTGGGCCTATGCTGGCCGGAGACAACGACGGCGAGCTCCAAGGCGGCGGCCGGAGTTCGGTAAAGACGGGTTCGGCGCTACGGTGATCCATAAGACGAGTTGGTGAGTTCTACAACTTCCTGGGAAGGCTCTGAGCATATTGGTGTGCTCGTACGTGAGCTGCAACGACTATGGCCACGACTGTGCCATTGCCGGCAGCGAGGAGCTCATGGCTCCGGTGGCTAGGCTGGTTAGGGGAAGGGATTCACTGCGGGGAGAAGGGGGAAATGCTCGGGAGCTCACAGTGGATCCAGTAGAGGCAACGGCGAGGCCGGGGAGGTGCTGATGAAAACGGGAGGTCGCCGGCGATCTCGGCGGCCAAACGATGAAGACGAGGTCGGGGCGGCGTTTTGGGGCGTCCGGCGTCGCGTGAGTAGGTGGGGAGGACGACGACGTTGAGGTGGAGCTCGGGAGCAGCACGGTCAGGCGAGGCGGTGGCTGTGGCCGCGTGGCAGTGAACGGCGGCGATGAGCTCCGCTCGGTGGCTGCGTGCAGGAGAAACAGAGGAGGGGAGAGAGAGAGAGCAGCGAGTGATGGGGAGGACCAGGGGGGCTCGGGCGTCTCCAGGGGCGCGGTCGAGGATGGGGAACGAATCAGGAGGTGGAAGCAGGAGGTGGCGTCCGCTGCGCGCGCGGGCGACACGCCTCTGCCAGTAGGCAGAGGTAGACGACGAGGAGGAGGAGGTGGGCTGGGCCAGCGAGCTAGGCCAGCTGGGCTGCCAGGTAAGCCAGGTGGGTTCTAGCCCTTTTCTATTTTTGTTTTTGTTTTCTAATTATTTGCCTCAGTTTTGAGCTTAGGAAAAATACCAAGGCATTTCCTAAAATCCTGAAAATATTCATGGACACTTGCTGAATTATTTCAGTGGCCCAAAAATAGTTCCAACATTATTTGAACATTTAAATTATTTATAGTATTTAAATGCCCAAAGTCAAATACAACAAGATTTAATTCAAAAATCCAGAATGGCCTAGAAATATGTGCATCATTTTTGGCAGAGGTTTTCACCTTTAACAAAAATCATGAACTTTTCCTTAGAGCATTTTGGGTTCATTGAAAAAGATTTTATTTGAACCTATTTGAATTTCATTTGGTGCTAGGGTTTGATCATCCCCATTTCAAATTTCAAACAATATAGACATGATCCATGGATGCTTATGAAACTAATTGCAATGAAATTCTAGGGCTGTGACAACTCACCCCCACTAAACAAGAATCTCGTCCCGAGATTCAAGACGTGAGGTAAGAAGACAGAGGGGACACCAAGCTAACACAATCTTCACGATCCAGATGTCTTTTTCAAGGATGTTGATTCATTGCATCATCTTGATCTTAACGTCTTTGCTTTCGGGATCTTCATCCAGCATGATGATGGCAGAAGGAAATTCTACAGGAATCGATCTCCTCGAAGATCGAGCACTCAAGATCAACTCATGGAGTGAGATATAAAACATCTCTTGAGCTGAGACACGAAACACACATCAGGGGTGATGGAAAGAAGCAGATGATAAAGGTTCAAATTTGGTACGCAACAATTCCACGCTTAAGTAGGATGGTGCATGGTTTCAATGTAGCGAGGAGATAATTGCCATGATACCATAACAAGACATCTTAAGGAAGGTGACTCGCAGAGATATTCCCTTAAGTGGCAAAAAGAATTACTTTCAATTCAGAGATCATTGAAACTCTTCTCACCAGCCTGAGGTAATCACAATCGATCATTGGAAGGGGTTCAAAGAATTGCATACTCCGACTAGAATGGATGATGTGGACTCCCTTGTTGAAGACAACGCAATGGACGATTTTGCTTGCGCATGCTCTCAAGAACTTGAGCATTTCCATATTCATCAAGGTTCTACCAACATCCGTATCGAGGATCCTGGCAACACATCTTACTACCTTGACGAATAGAGATGGACAATGCAGATGCATAGAAAGACAACCCTTTCTCAGATTTCACCTTAGCGAGGCCAAGGAAACGAAATCTCGATGATCGACCGAGAGACATTTAGCACTCCGCTTCTAATGTTCTCCTTGATGTACTGGTTACTACGGTCATGCTTAAAGCATCAACATAGCCATCAAGTAGTGGTCGGACTTCGGAATACAAAGGATCCATAAAGGACAACTTCTGGAGTAAATCCTACGAAATCCTTATGGGGAGGTGGCCAACTTCCCCAATCAAGATACTATAATAATAGGTCTTCCGGCTGGGTGTGTTGGCCACGACATCCACTTTACCGGTTACAGAGAGACCAATTTTATAGTTCTTGGAAAACATTCCAACCATCATATCTGCTTGAGATTCAGATCTGGTTGGTGTCAGGATATTCCAGACTCATCAAGTCTAGAAAAAAAATGAAAGTTTGCAACACAAGTCGACAAGATGACGTTGCGGGATTCTCGGGAAATGGACTATGGTGGTAAGCTCCAAAACATGAGCTGGTTCTGCTACAAACATGTGAACACGCTGCCCAGACAAGCATGACCACGTAGTAGTCTTACAATGAAACACTACTGAGTTCAGGTGGGGAACCATCATCAAGGATATCGAAGTCCTAACATAAGTCATGATTCTTAAGAAGGAACTTCTTCTCCTAGAACAAATCAATCAATGGCTTTGTGTGCTAGGAATACATATGGAATGGAGATGATCAGTCTATCAAACCATAGGATACTTTGCACATGCGTGACTGACTTGGGATGATTCCAAAGGAAGCAAAAACAAACTTTCTCGAATTCACGACGGCAACTTACATCAGATACACGTGAATTAGAGGAAGTCACTTCTCTCATCCAAACATATACCTCAGGGACGGGACTCGAAGGCATTGTTTACAAAGTTTCCAACACTAGCTTAATGTTTAACACGAATCATGGGGGAGACAAGATGCTGCTGATGGGCTCAACAACAACTCATCGAAATTTCCATATCACTGGACTTCCACCATTGTGTGAACAATATGATAGTATTGGTCAGACCAAAAGATGTAATGGTGTATGCTCGAGGAGTCAACCACGAGTAGACAACATTATGAATATCATTGGTTCTAACTTGATTTGACAATAGCCCACACTCAAATCAAGGTTTGGACAAGACGATAGGTTTAACAACTGATCATGGATCAGTTGATGAAGATATCATCTTTCTTCAACACACACAAACACAAGAATATCCCTTTAGAACAAACTAAGTTAGGCAAGCTTTTATCTTCCAACTCTCCAAGTTGTTGTTTAGCTTAACCGACTAGCTCAGGGGTATCCCACACAGATTCTTGGAGAATGGGTGGTTTGGAGGAAAACCAACATGATCACGGACTCAACATAGCGGTCAGGTGACAACCTGGTAACACTTCCGAGAAGATATTCGGAACATCACGAACCACCAATATGTTACTAAGATCGAGAACAATCTTGCTTTTCAGAGCAAGACGATATGATCAAATAAGCAAGGGATTTAATAATCCTCACTCATTGATCGAGGAGTGCACCAGAAATAAGGACTAGGTAGCTCAATCTATCTTAGAATGATGATTCAATAACCAACACGCTAAGAGTGAGAATATTGTCCATTAACTACCAAGCAACGGAGTTGCTAGGAGTATTGATTTCACACATCACGACTCACTTATCAGTATTCCGGTTACAATAACACGGGAGCCGAGGAATGAACAATGATGGCAAGAAGTATCACTTCGTCAAAAATTCATAAGAGATGGTGCAATTCCTATGATATTCTTGACATAAAGATGGTAACACTTCAAGGTAGAACAGAGCAAAAACTGGATTGGCATTTTGATCTGCGGAATACAATTGCTTTGACCCAATCCTAGATATGGATGAGGTTCTGGAGTTTGTTTCCTCCTAGTCATTCTAAACTAGAATGGCTTGACGGACCACAGGAATAATAAGCACCGATAACACGGATGCACAATTACTCCTGACTATCAATTGATAGATGAGGGTTTGAATACAAATGAAGAGGGACATCTCAAGGGAACATATATCTTTCTGAGTTGTGGATACATAGGTTAGAATGTCGAACGAGTTCAACATAATTCTTCTGGATAACCCATGCAGAAGGGTAGAACTGGCAGAGTCACAATATAGAATCGAGAATTCATCAAGAGCTCTGGTCGTGATCTTTGGTTCAAGAACTTCTGCCATATTGGTTCATGGTACTGGAAGAATGATGTACCACGAACCTCGAGGTCTATCACAAGGTTTACTAATGTCCTAAGGAACTAGCAAACACTATCAACATGAAGCAAGTAGGGTGAGTCTCGGGTTCAAAACCCAGGAATAGAATGCCTACTAACTAAATGGCATCATGGGATGCTTTCAAGAATAACAGCCAGAATCATCACACTAGAAACGCAAAACATGGTTCGATTACTAGGTGGCACTCTAAGACATATAGGGTCATAATAATAATTCCAACATATATGTCGAGGCAATAGAATACCTCAACTCACAATTAGTGTAATTAACCTGGCCTAGAGGAACATTGAAAACCAGAGGGAAAGGATTTTGCAAATGCATCAGATTGTTTGGAAACCTGGGACGACTCGGACAACATAACGGCTGTAAATGCTCAAAAAGTTTTGAGACATCCTGCAAATTGGTGGCATAACCACTCAGAAGCACAATATCAAGGTTCCGAGACCAATTATGAACACACGGAAGTAGTAGAAACTGAACTAAGGCTTGAATCCATCAATCCTATAAGTCTCTATCATAGTAACTCGTCATCCTGATAGATAGAAGAGAAGCCTAGTTCTTAACCCCGTAGAAAAGATAAGATGACTCAGATCAAAGGTCATGAGGATAAGGAGTAAAAAGAGCCTTACGTTCCCATCCACAATCAACTCCCTTATATAACTAAAGCATTTCTAGACACAACTTCGACCAGTATGGCTTGGTAATCCTACAGGCAGTCAAGCTCTGATACCAAAGCTGTCAGGACCATGATTCCAAGTCACATCGATCTAGCTGGTAACACCTCATATCACTTTGCGGCCTCACGCACGGTATTCCCATGGTTGTCGCCTTACCATGGCCCGGGACCGTTTGCGCCTTTTGGCTCACGTATATGATAGTGTCGCTAGCATCCATATGACAGAGAACCCGGGTCGACATGGCTAGTCGTGAACCCAAAGCGGCACTAACCCATGGGACAGGCATACATGAATCAACTTTGAACATGTCGGTCAGCAGCGTGTGAATCCGGGCTGTAGCACTGGGCTAACAGGACTCCAGTAACCCGGGCTATAGCAAGCTAGGCAGGACTCCGGATGTCACCGCATGACATTTCCTCGAAAGGACAGACACAGGAACAAAGTGAAACACATGTCGGCCAGTCAAGTGTCCTGAGCAGTAGTGCTAGGCTAGCAGGACTCCAGTGAACCAGGCTGTAGCGGACTACTATGGCTCATGGAAGCACTAGACTACATTTCCCCATAAGAGAGGCTGCCAAGGATAAACAACTAGATTGACGGATCCCACGCATACCAAGCATTTCAATCATACACACAATATGCTCGATATGTGTAAATACAACATGGCATCACAACATAACTCTACGACTCAAGTATTTATTCATTAGGCTGGGAGGAGCCAGAAATACAAACATGGGTCTCATGACCCAACATACAGAGCATACAAGCAACAAGCACATGCGGAAGCTTAACTTGTCTGAGTACAGACAACTGCAAATGAAGAAGGCTCAGAAGCCTGACTATCTACAAGACCCTCCCAAGGGTACACGATCGTAGCTGAGGTAACAAGCTAAACATAGAAGTCCACGTGGAACTACTAGCGAGTCTGAAGTCTCTCTGCAAAACATAAATGAAGCAAACATGAGTACAAATGTACCCAGCAAGACTTACATCAGAACTATCTACATATGCATCGGTATCAACAAAGGGGGTGATGGAGTTTAACTGCAGCAGGCCAGCTTTGACTCGGTGGCTATCCTGAACTACGACTGCAAGTAACTCTTTGAGGTGGCGCACACGAGTCCACAAATTCACCATACCAATACACCACTATGGATCTGCTCCCGTCTCCCTGCGAGAACGCCATCCATAGCACTCACACTCATCTTGCGCATTTTAAAGTATCCACTTTCGCTTGTGTATGAACTATGCAAGGGGTCCAAGTTTCCATATCCGAGGAATCTGGCTATTCGAATAGATAATGATAACCCTGCAGGGGTGTACTTCTTCACACACGCTCTCGCCACTTATCGCCCTGTACACGTCATGTACCTCGGCAACCTTCAAGCGGAAACTGGGCGAGGGAGTCGGCCACGACCTGACTAACCAACAAGTCTCTAGTCCAGGTTTATCGCCTATTCGGGTTCCATCCGCAAGGAGATCCAGCCGGGGTGTCGCTCACGGCCCCAAACGATGTGTTCAGGGTTTCCAATCCCACCATCCGGGTGCCACTTGGTACACCGTGCCACTGTGCCTAGTCTGTCACAAGCCCACCTGTACCGGGTGCCACTTGGTAGACTACTAACACTACCTACAAACACCAGAAACTAGTTGCAACTCCTGGACAGAGATCGAGTTGATTAATAAGCTGAGAGGGGCCGAGTTACCGGAACCCAATGTGTGGTAGTAACTGTTCATGGATCACAAACACAGAACTCAGTTCCTGAGGACGGCTGCAATGAGACAACCCACCATGTACTCCTACATGGCCTCTCACCGCTACCTTTACCAAATCGTGTTCACACACTTAGCTCACACACAGTAGGACATGTTCAACACCATTCCAAATCATCCCCGATGAATCAGACCTGACTCAACTCTAAGCAGTAGCAGGCATGACAAACAACATGAATGAGTAGGCACATCAGGGCTCAACCAACTCCTACTCATGCTAGTGGGTTTCATCTATTTACTGTGGCAATGACAGGTCATGCAGAGGAAAGGGTTCAGCTATCGCAGCATGTAACAGTTGAATCGCTGTTGTCCTAATGCAGTAAAAGAGAGCAGGAGCGAGAGAGTGGGATCATATCGGAATGAACAAGGGGGGTTTGTCTTGCCTGGCACTTCTGAAGATAGTATAGTTCTTCATCGGTGTCAACGATCACAGCGTCGGAGCAGCGTCTATCGAGAGGGGACAATTACCGGCAAACAAGGAAGAACACAATCAATGTGATGCAACAATATGATGCATGATCATGACATGGCAATATGCTGTTGATTGAGCTAGTGCAACTAGCAACAAGTTAAATGGAGTTGGTTTGAACACTAGGTTCAAATTTAAATTCAAACTATGAATTCAAATGGTGCATTATCATGTTTTGGAATAAACAGTGAGGTTAAGTTGTTCAAACATGCATGAAAATGCCATATTTAGATTCCTTGGATTTTTCTGATAATTTTTCATATATAAATTATTTCATTTGGAGTTACGGTTGAATTTCTATGATTTTTAGAAGTTTGAAACATTTTTTGGAGTTTCCTAAATAAAAATAAATCCAGAAAATGCATTACTGTGTCAGCATTGCGTCATGCTGACCTCAGCAGGTCAACAGACCCGGTTCAGGTCAAACCTGACCAGTGGGTCCCGCGTGTCAGTGTCATTAGTCTAACTAGTTTTTAGTTAGTCCTAATCCTAACTTAATTAGCAGGCGGGTCCCATTTGTCATTGACCTAGAGGGGTCAAACTGGGCCCACCCGGGGTTTAACTCGGTCAGCGGGGTCAAACCCCTGGTCAGCAGGTCAAACCCGTCGGCGACTCGACACCGGCGAGGCTCGAGACGGCGGAGAGCGTCGGAAACGCGCTACAGGGCACGGGCGAGGCTGTTCTTGGGCTTGTTAGAAAGCTCTTGCTAGCGCGCGTCTAGTGGTGGTGGAGGCCGGGCCTATGCTGGCCGGAGACAACGACGGCGAGCTCCAAGGCGGCGGCCGGAGTTTGGCAAAGACGGGTTCGGCGCTACGGTGATCCATAAGACGAGTTGGTTAGTTCTACAACTTCCTAGGAAGGCTCTGAGCACATTGGTGTCTTACGCGAGCCGCAACGACTATGGCCACGACTGCGCCATTGCCGGCGGCGAGGAGCTCACGGCGCCGGTGGCTAGGCTGGTTAGGGGAAGGGATTCACTGCGGGGAGAAGGGGGAAATGCTCGGGAGCTCACAGCGGATCCAGTAGAGGCAACAGCGAGGCCGGGGAGGTGCTGATGAAGATGGGAGGTCGCCGGCGATCTCGGCGGCCAAACGATGAATACAAGGTCGGGGGCGGCGTTTTGGGGCGTCCGGCGTCGCCTGAGTAGGTGGGGAGGACGACGATGTCGCGGCGGAGCTCAGGAGCAGCTCGGTCAGGCGAGGCGGTGGCTGTGGCCGCGTGGCAGTGAATGGCGGCGACGAGCTCCGCTCGGTGGCTGCGTGCGGGAGAAACAGAGGAGGGGAGAGAGAGAGCAGCGAGTGAGGGGGAGGACCAGGGGGGCTCGGGCGTCTCCAGGCGCGCGGTCGAGGACGGGGAACGAAGCAGGAGGTGGAAGCAGGAGGTGGCGTCCGCTGCGCACACGGGCGACACGCCTCTGCCAGTAGGCAGAGGTAGACGACGACGAGGAGGAGGTGGGCTGGGCCAGCGAGCTGGGCCAGCTGGGCTGCCAGGTAAGCCATGTGGGTTCTAGCCCTTTTCTATTTTTGTTTTTGTTTTCTAATTATTTGCCTCAGTTTTGAGCTTAGGAAAAATACCAAGGCATTTCCTAAAATCCTGGAAATATTCATGGACACTTGCTGAATTATTTCAGTGGCCCAAAAATAGTTCCAACATTATTTGAACATTTAAATTATTTATAGTATTTAAATGCCCAAAGTCAAATACAATAAGATTTAATTCAAAAATCCAGAATGGCCTAGAAATATGTGCATCATTTTTGGCAGAGGTTTTCACCTTTAACAAAAATCATGAACTTTTCCTTAGAGCATTCTGGGTTCATTGAAAAAGATTTTATTTGAACCTATTAGAATTTCATGTGGTGCTAGGGTTTGATCATCCCCATTTCAAATTTCAAACAATATAGACATGATCCGTGGATGCTTATGAAACTAATTGCAATCAAATTCTAGGGCTGTGACAACCCACTACCTGCTAATCTACCTCTTCAAGAGCTTCACGTAACTTACTCAACTATGCTAGAACCCATAATAGCTTGTGGCTACACACGGAAGTTTCTAGCATGAATCATCTCGGTTCCCTTTGAGCCTGGGTGGCGGTCCATAGGAAGATCACACGGGTACCCCGTGATTTCCAAAAAAATACAGACAACACTGGGTTCCCCAGGTGCCTCAATCCACCCAGTTGTTTGATTAAGTTGCCACCTTAAGTTGAACCATTAATTAACAATCTCACATCTGTCATGAATTTCACTCAAACCCAAACCACGTCTATGAGCATAGCATAGCAATATAAGCAGTACGTAGAAGTAACTCCCAAGGGTTTGAATATAACAGGGCAATAGGTTCTACCTCAGCAACTACTTCCCAACCCACAAGTTAATGACATCCTAATCATGCAATGTTTGAGGATTGGAACTAATGCATAAAAACTGGGTAATAATGGGATATGATCAAAGTGTTACTTGCCTTGCTGACGATCCGCGAATCCTAGAGACTCGTAGTAACACGCTTCACACTCCGGGAATTCTATCGCAAGCAAAAAATAACATACATAAGTAACAAGCAACGATGCACAAGCAAAACTCAAATAAGAGAGGTTGACCAGAAAGTTCAACTTAAGAACTCCGGTACGCAAAAAGAATCAAATCATACGAAGCAACGAAAGTCAAACGGCGAAAGAAAACCACTTCATTTACTAATCTGAACTTAGGTCAAATTTTACAGTAGCAAAAACTTGTTTGATTTGATTAACCGGAAAGAGGGTTTCGAGACGAAACTCCAGGCGCTTGAATCGCCTGATTCCGATAAACGAGCGAAGAGATAAACAGAAATTAAGATCGGATTAGAAATCCCGATTAGAAAAATCACGGAATAAATACGAGAAAAAGAAAAACAACGAACAGATTAACGAACAAACGTTCGTTATCTGGATCTAAATGAAGAACGTGTTCGTTAAAACGAACGAACGAGCGAATGCTCGCTAAATAAATAAACCGGAGAAAAACCGTTCTATTTAAAAAAACGAAAACTAGGATTTTGAAAAAGAAAAAACCGAACGGTTTTTTTAAGAAAAACCGGCGGTTGGATCCGGCGGCTACCTCCGGCGAGGGCTTGGGCAGCGGCTCGCGGGGCGGCGGGGTGCGGCAGCGGCGCGGGCGGCGGCGGCGCACTGCAGCGGCGGCGGCGGG
>NC_041382.1:205305239-205311904 GCF_002162155.2 Triticum dicoccoides
GCGGCGCGGCTCGGGGCGGGGTGCGGGAGGCGGCGATGGTGGCGGTGGGGGGCTCGGGCGGCGCGTATATAAAGGAGGCGGAGTGGGGCGGCTTGGAGGAGGGGGCAAGGTGGCAGCGACGGAGTCCGGCTCGGACTCTTCGTCCGTGGCGGCGGCGGCGCGCGCGCGCAGGAGGCGGCGGCGGCGGCTGGGCCGGCCTGGCTCGGCTGGGCCCTAGGTCCAGTCGGGCACGGGATTTTTTTATATATAATACCGCCGATAGAAGAAAAATCCTAGAAAAATAAATAAAAATATAAAAATGCCAAAACAAATTTTCACCGTCTAAATAAAATATTTAGGACGAGTTGAACATTTTCTTGGCCCTAAAATGCAATTTTGAAAACGTGCAATTTTTCTAATGCAAATAAAATCCGAACAAAACCAAATAAAATCCAATAAATGATTTAATATTTTTCCTACAATATTTCAATTATTTTGGAGAAGTCATATTATCTCCACTCATTTGATTTAATATGAAATATTTTTCGAAGAGAAAAATTATTACAATCAAAATCCTCGTTTCATTATTTGATAAAAATCAAATATGAAAACCAGAAAATCCCCAACTCTCTTCGTGGGTCCTTGAGTTGCTTAGGATTTCGAGGATTGTGGAACGGAAATGCAATAAATAATGATATGCATGGATGATCTATGTATAACATTCCAAATTGAAAATTTGGGATGTTACATTTGCTATGCTTAATGCTTTTCAAGAGGGCCCGAGTGTCATGATTTCAGATCTGAACTTATTATGTTTTCATCAATATATGAGAGTTCTTGATCCTATCTTGCAAGTCTATAGTCACCTACTATGTGTTATGATCCGGCAACCCCGAAGTGACAATAATCGGGACCACTCCCGCTGATGACCGTAGTTTGAGGAGTTCATGTATTCACTATGTGCTAAGGCTTTGTTCCGGTACTCTATTAAAAGGAGGCCTTGATATTCCTTAGTTTCCATTAGGACCCCGCTGCCACGGGAGGGTAGGACAAAAGATGTCATGCAAGTTCTTTTCCATAAGCACGTATGACTATATTCGGAATACATGCCTACATTACATTGATGAATTGGAGCTAGTTCTGTGTCACCCTATGTTATGATTGTTACATGATGAACCGCATCCGGCATAATTCTCCATCAACGATCCAATGCCTACGAGCTTTTCATATATTGATTCTTCGCTTATTTACTTTTCCGTTGGTACTGTTATAATCACTACAAAACACCAAAAATATTACTTTTGCTATAGTTACTTTGGTTACCATTAACATTACTATCATATTACTTTGCTACTAAACACTTTGCTGTAGATATTAAGTTTCCATGTGTGGTTGAATTGACAACTCAACTGCTAATACTTGAGAATATTCTTTGGCTCCCTTTGTGTCGAATCAATAAATTTGGGTTGAATACTCTACCCTCGAAAACTGTTGCGATCCCCTATACTTGTGGGTTATCAATGTCACTATTGATACATTGCACATCCTGGTACACTGCCGGAGGCACACATGTAGAGTCATATTTTTGTTCTAAGTATCGAGTTGTAATCTTTGAGTTGTAAATAAATAGAAGTGTGATGATCATCATTATTAGAGCATTGTTCCATGTGCGGAAAAAAAGAGAAAGGCCAAATAAAAAAAGAAGGCCCCAAAAAAGAGAAAAGAAATGAGAGAAAAAGAGAGAAGGGACAATGCTACTATCATTTTTCCACACTTGTGCTTCAAAGTAGCACCATGATCTTATTTTGTCACTTCCATATACTAGTGGGAAATTTCATTATAGAACTTGGCTTGTATATTACGACGATGGGCTTCCTCAAATACCCTAGATCTTCGTGAGCAAGCAAGTTGGATGCACACCCACTCAGTTTCTTTTGTTGAGCTTTCATACATTTATAGCTCTAGTGCATCCGTTTCATGGCAATCACTACTCACTCACATTGATATCTATTGATGGGCATCCCCATAGCCTATTGATACGCCTAGTTGATGTGAGACCATCTTCGTCCTTTTTGTCTTCTCCACAACCACCACTCTATTCCACCTATAGTGCTATGTCCATGGCTCAAGCTCATGTATTGCGTGAAAGTTGAAAAGGTTTGAGATTACTAAAGTATGAAACAATTGCTTGGCTTGTCATCGGGGTTGTGCATGATTTGAGTATTTTGTGTGACGAAGATGGAGCATGAGCAAACTATATGATTTTGTAGGGATGAACTTTTTTTGGCCATGTTATTTTGAGAGGACATAATTACTTTGTTAGTATGCTTGAAGTATTATTATTTTTATGTCAATATTAAACTTTTGTCTTGAATCTTTCGGATCTGAACATTCATGCCACAATAAAGAAAATTACATTGATAAATATGTTAGGTAGCATTCCACATCAAAAATTATGTTTTTATCATTTGCGTACTCGAGGACGAGCAGGAATTAAGCTTGGGGATGCTTGATACGTCTCCAACATATCTATAATTTTTTATTGTTCCATGCTATTATATTATCTGTTTTGAATGTTTAATGGGCTTTAATATGCTCTTTTATATTATTTTTGGGATTTAACCTATTAACCAGAGGCCCAATGCCAGTTTTTGTTTGTTTTGCCTATTTTAGTGTTTCGCAGAAAAGGAATACCAAACGGAATCCAAACGGAATGGAACCTTCGCGATGATCTTTCTTGGACCGAAGCAAACCAGGAGACTTGGAGTGGAAGTCTGGAACTCCGTGAGACGGCCACGAGATAGGAGGGCGCGCCCAGGGAGGTAGGCATGCCCCCCACCCTCGTGGGCCACATGGAGCTCCACCGACGTACTTCTTTCGCCTATATATACTCTTATACCCTAGAAACATCAGGGGAGCCATGAAACCACTTTTCCACCGCCGCAACCTTCTGTACCCGTGAGATCCCATCTTGGGGCCTTTTTCGGCGATCTGCCGGAGGGGGAATCGATCACGAAGGGCTTCTACATCAACACCATAGCCTCTCCGATGAAGCGTGAGTAGTTTACCACAAACCTTCGGGTACATAGTTATTAGCTAGATGGCTTCTTATCTCTCTTTGATCTTCAATACAAAGTTCTCCTCGATGTTCCTAGAGATCTATTCGATGTAATACTCTTTTGCGGTGTGTTTGCCGAGATCCGATGAATTGTGGGTTTATGAACTTGATTATCTATGAATATTATTTGGTTCTTCTTTGAATTCTTATATGCATGATTTGATATCTTTGCAAGTCTCTTCGAATTATCTGTTTAGTTTGGCCTACTAGATTGGTCTTTCTTGCAATGGAAGAAGTGCTTAGCTTTGGGTTCAATCTTGCGGTGTCCTTTCCCAGTGACAGTAGGGGCAGCAAGGCACGTATTGTATTGTTGCCATCTAGGATAAGAAGATGGGGTTTATATCATATTGCTTGAGTTTATCCCTCCAGATCATGTCATCTTGCTTAAAGTGTTACTCTGTTCTTATGAACTTAATACTCTAGATGCATGCTGGATAGCGGTCATGTGTGGAGTAATAGTAGTAGATGCAGAATCGTTTCGATCTACTTGACACGGATGTGATGCATATATTCATGATCATTGCCTTAGATGTCTTCATAACTATGCGCTTTTCTGTCAATTGCTCAGCAGTAATTTGTTCACCCATCGTAATACATGCTATCATGAGAGAAGCCACTAGTGAAACCTATAGCCCCCGGGTCTCTTTCTTATTATACTGCATCTCTTTTATTATCGCATCTCGTTTACTATTTTTCAATCTTTACTTTCCAATCTATACAACAAAATACCAAAAATATGTATCTTACTATCTCTATCAAATCTCACTTTCGCAAGTGAACGTGAAGGTATTGACAACACATTTATCACGTTGGTTGCGAGGTTCTTGATTGTTTGTGCAGGTATTAGGTGACTTGTGTGTTGTCTCCTACTGGATTGATACCTTGGTTCTCAAAAACTAAGGGAAATACTTACGCTACTTTGCTGCATCACCCTTTCCTCTTCATGGGAAAACCAACGCATGTTCAAGAGGTAGCACTATCGCTCGAGCCGGGCCAGGCTTTGGGCCTGGCCTGACCAAGCCTGATGCAGAAATCCCAGACCCGGGCCCGGCTTGGGCGTCGGGCCTAAAAATCAGGCCCAAGCCCGGCCCGTTAACGTAAAATCCCGCCGGGCCTCGGGCCAGGCCTCTTCATTAACTCGCAAATATGACGGGCTCACGCCTGGCCTGGCCTAGCCCGGCCTTCGGGCTCAATATCTAGATCCAGGCTCGGCCTGTGAGGAGCATCGGGCCTGGCCGACCGGACCGGGCTACCCATGGCCAGGTATACTCTCAACACAAGGAGCACCATTTTTTCCAGATGTATTATTTAATCCAAGCTGAGGATTCCCATTGGAGTTGAGGGGATTCTAGAATCAATAGTTAGGAGCGAGGTTACTGTTTCCTTTTCGCGTACAGAAGTGGAGGTTCCACTATGGTGCTACAGGTCACAATATTGGAGGATGCAATGATTTCAAGCTTGGTTTGAAACTAAAGAAAAGAGGAGCGTAGTTAGAGTTGATCCACCAGTGAAACTGATTCGAAAATGAGGATCCTGTCCTAACACAGGTAATACATCCAATAGCATTTCTCATTTCCCCTTTATTTAATTAATATCATGCATCATTTCCTATATATATATTAAATTAATAGCAAGTTTCCTTATTAATATAGGAGCAAAATATGCAAATCATGGGTATGAGTCAACCGGAACATACTACATATGAAGCAGAGGTCATTTCTACATTGATTGCTGAGGTTTTTTTGTATGTGCTTTGTAGTGCCATTTTCGAAACATTTATCTATGCCACATGCATTGTTCAAATCCAATATTTAATATTCCAGACACAGTCAAGCCAGAGACCGAATGTATAGTCAAGCCAGAGACCAGCCCAATAGTTTTTTTTCTTTCTAAAAATGGCTAGCCCAGTTTTTTTTGTGATTTGTCAAGTAAGTCGCTTTGTCAGGCCTGTTGGGCTGCAAATCATTCAAGACGAGGAGAGCTTCATTCGGCTGGCCCAGAAAATGGCCTATCAATAATGAGAAATGAGTTGTACATTTTTAAAACACATCAAACCGGCAATTAATTTTAAATTTCTTTTTTTCATTTCGAGATTTGAAATTCCATTGATTTTTATGCTTGGACAATTTGTTGGATTTTATATTGATATACATTTATTTTTAAAATCAGTTTGAATGTGACTCGAAATTTTGGGATTAAAAACAGTTTGGACCGCACCGAAATATGCAAAATTTCGTATAATTTTTTCACTCTGGCCACAATATGGGATGTAATGCTAACAAAAAGAATATGGGCTTCAAAAAAACTTTAAGAATTAGCAAATGGGCTGTAAATTATTAAAAATAATGGAAGATGAGATGTATGATGTTTTCCATAGATTTGAGGCTTTCTAAAAAAAGGTTGACGCACACGCAACGCCGTGCCAACCTAGTCAACACACGAGAGCAGTGGTTGTTGGATGTCCATCTAACTGTCGCCATGCCTCTTCAATCTCTGCTCTTACTGCTCCAGCCGCTCAAACAAGCGCCGACGGGACTGCCTGCTCCCTCCTCCCGTGGTTGGTTGTGCTGTCGCGTTGGCCTCACCGCCCCATCCTACTCCCATTGTTGGCCTGGCCATCCCTCTACTCACCCACACCTGTTGTTATTCTCCAGCGATGGCAAAAGAACCAGTAAACCCTCATACTCCCCTCCGCGTGGGAAACAACTGCCGAGTCTTCCCTGGCTCTGTGTCGTTCCCTTCCTAGGCCTCATCGTCGTCCACCGCCCTGGTGCTCTCGGCACGGCGTGGTGAACGTGATCAACGAACGACATCCATCGAAAATGGACTGTACGTGGAGAGGCTGACAGCTGGGTCCACGGCTGCACGCAAGGAAATGTCTCCTTATTACGCGCAAAATAATGATTCCTCCACCTGATAACTAGGACCCATCGGAAGGGCCTCTGTATTTCACGAAAAAAACATTCTCCCCACTGACAGCTCGGACCCACCAGCTATCACTACTAGGGAAATGCTTATTCATAGGAGCTTAGTAGTAGCGCTTTTTATAAGAAAACGCTGCTGCTAAATAATGGTAGCGCTTGTCACTGAAAAGCGCTAGTACTATTCATGTAGCAGTAGCGCTTGTGTTATAAAAACACTGCTACTATAGTTGCCAACGGTTGCATGGCAGTGTAGGTATACTAGTAGCGCTGGTATTTAAAAAGCGCTACTGCTGCTGCATATAGAATAGCGATGTCTTCTGACAAGCGCTACTGCTAAATAGCAGTTGCATTTAGTAGTAGCGCTTATCTGTAAAAAGCGCTACGACTATGCTTACCTTATCCACAACCGGCGCCCCGAGCACGTCCCTCACTCGCTCCCTCACACACTCACTCGCCGCACACCCGTCGCTGCCGTCGCCTGCCGTCGCCGCCGACTCCCCCAAGGTATCTCCCTCCTCCTCTCGCCGCCCTCCCATCCCTCCCTCCCTCCTCCTCTCGCCGCCCTCCTCTCTCCCTCTTCCCATGGCCCTCCTCTCTCCTCCCTCTCCGCCGGCAGCCCCCTCCGATGCTCCTCCTCCCTCTTC
>NC_041382.1:205312148-205353479 GCF_002162155.2 Triticum dicoccoides
CTCCTCCTGGCCTCCTCCCACCTCCTCCTCCCCCTTTCCGTAAATAGGTTTTAGTTTTTGTTAAATGTAGGTTTTTGTTTTTAGTAAATGTAGGTTTTTAGTATATTTAGTTTTTAGAAAATTTGAATAAGTAATTTTAAAAGAATAAGTAAATGTAGGTCTTTTGAATAGAATAGGAAATTTTTAGAAATTTTGAATAAGCAAATTTGAATAGAATAAAATATGAAATTGAAAAAGATAAGTAAATGTAGGTCTTTTGAATAGAATAGGGAATTTTCTAGAAATTTTGAATAAGTAAATTTGAATAGAATAATTTAATGTAGCTTATGGAGTTTCACTAAGTCCTAAGATAATGATAATAATGTTTTTGTTTATATTTTGTTTTTGCGGAAATCAAGGAGCCCCTGCATCATCCCCGCCGTCGTCCCTATCACCGACCCCCTCCGACCTCGATCGAGGTGAGAGCAGCCACCCCATGTTGTTAATTTAATTTAGGTATTTTAGGTGTTTAATCTTAGAATAATGTAGTATGAACCCTAGTTATGATTGAATTATGTTCAAAATGTAGGTTCTTAATTAGGTGTAGTTAATAGAATTTAGGTGTTTTAGGTGTCACATTTGTTGTTATTTCTTTAGTTAAAGCAATTATTCCCGCATCGACGTCGACAATGCCTATCCCGCATCCTCGTCGTCGACTCGGCGGAGCAGGCCTGGGCTTGGTGAGGATCCATGTCCGGGACTGGGCTTCACTGGGCTGGTATTGGGAGGTGCTACCTTCCGGGGGCGCAGCTTGGTGAGGAGCCAGCCCGTCGTTGACCCGAACCTTCTTTGGTGGCGGTCGCGTGGGCCAGTGATGGTGCGGAGGCTTGAGGACTCTGCGGAGGTGGTACGTCACCGTGTCAGCGAGGAGGACGAGCACGTCCGTCGCTACATGGTTGCGTTGGAGGGCAGGTTCTCCAATACCTGGGAGGTTCTTCAGGGATCTCACTGGAGCTGTGATCCTGTGATGGTTCCTTCTCTTTGGGTGTCCAGCACCCGCGCTAATACGTGTCGTTCGCTACGGTTTTAGCTGTATTAGTGATGTTATATGTATGATACTATTCGAGATCTATTAGTGATAATATTCGACGATGTACGAACGAAAGAGATGATATAGTTTTGCTTATTGAATGAATGCTAATTTGAATACTAATTTATTTTACAATTTGGTTTTGCTTATTGAATGCTCAAATTGGAAAACTACTCCATCAAGTTTGAATGCTCATATGATGTAGATATAAACATGTATATGTTGTGTTGCTCAAATAGGATATGTGCTTGCCCAAGTGGCCGGCCATGTTTGCAGGTTACACTTCCTATAGTGGCCTATGTTTTGCCAGAGTGTTGATTAATTTCCGTTCCGGCAAATTTCAAGCGCTTGATATGTCCTTTTTTAGCAAAGGTCATGCCAGATTATTTCGTGAATTCTGGCATGACTTGTGCTAGAATATGTAGGAAATATCGAGTGGCCTGGATTTTCTAGAAAAATAACTAAACGACATTTCGGGTTAAAGACTTTAAGTCTGTCGAGGCTCCATCACCGAAGGTCGAAAAATCAGTGAGGGAGTGTATCACCATATATGAGAGAGGACGAAGAAGCCCGATTGTTGTCGTGGGGGTCGTTTCTCCTTCTTCTACGGGTGCTAGACCTTTGTTATGCACTGGGGGAAGGAGGAGTAACGACCATCACCGACGGTCGCAAATGTCAGAGAGGAATCAGTGAGTGAGAGTCTCCGCCACATATGAGAGGACGAAAAATCCCGAATTTTATCATGGGGGTAGCTTCTCCTTCGTTCTCGTGTGCTAGACATTTTGGTGTAATGCACTCGGGAACGAAAGGAGGAGCGACCATCACTAACGGTCGAATGTATACACCACGCGAGTTGAGAGTTTTCAAGAAAAAGACTCGACAGACCGATAGTCAACCCGTGATGAATAATAATGATCTAATTTAATTTTTGTAGTACATATATTGAATTGTACAAGTTTAGTCTTTGAATTATGAACATAGGAAATGTCGTCATTGAATGACGGAAGTCTCCCAGGGGAGTGCAGCTGGTGCAACGACGACCGAGGTCTGTGCGACAGGCCTCACCTGGACGAAGATCGATGCTTCAGCATTAAGCTCCAGGAGACCTTCGATGTTGAAACGGTACACAACGATGAAAAGTGTTTTTTCGTAATTAAGCATGACTTCAGCTATTTCAACGTGTAATTTTCATCTTTTACAATTCGAGTAGCTTATCCCATGCCATGCAAGACGCTATGTCTTGGAGAGGATGGATTTTGAAGACCATGAAAATTTCTCGACATGGCAATGGGTACCCGCAACCCGCGAACCCGGCGGGTAAAAACCCTATTAGGGTAAGGGTTTGGGACAAATAAATACCCATGGGTTTATAAATGGAGAAAAATTGTACCCATCGGGTAAGCCGAGCATGGGTATGGGAATGCAATACCCATACCCGTGCACCCGCGTACCCGCATACCCATAAACTAATTTCTTCTAAAATTGGGCTCCATGTGTCATTCACTAAAGGAACCTAGCCCATTGTATCCTAGGCTAACGCAACCGCTAACCTCGACCCAAAATCCTCTCCCCTTACGCATGTGCATGAACTTGCTTAAATGCGTTGATCTTGTTTTGTGAACTCACGGTTCTGTTAATCTTATTATATAGTCTCCTTCGGTTCATTATTTCGAAGTAGGGGATGCAAAATTACCTTCAATAAAAGAAAATTAGAGAAAATCATATCTGTCTTGTTTGTCTTGAAATTGAAAAAAAGGAATAGGTGTGACTATTTCTCTAAAAATTCACGTACAGGCTACTCACCCATGTATTTCGTGCTTATTGCTATCCATTTCTAAAAATCAATATCATTCTTTTTATTCCATCATGCAACAAATCATCATCTATATGTGCTCAAATGCTAAAATGTGGTATATATGTACTGAAATGTTGAAGTATACATGCTAAAATGTTGGGTATATATGTGTAAATGTTGAAAAATACATGATGAAGTGTGAACTGGGTAAGGTGATTGAGATGGGTATTTTTTACATGCGGGTATTACCCGCACCCAACCGGGTATGGGTATGGGAACAGTTTGAAACCCGAGGTGCGGGTACGGATATAGGTATGGGCAAAAAATAATGACACGGGTATGAGTTTGGGCGACCATTACCCGCATCCGACCCCGGCGGGTGCCATGTTGAACAATTTCGAAACAAAGAAAATTCACCTAAGGACCCATCATGATGTGGATTTTGAAATAAATCTGTATAATTCTTAGAGCGTAACCCATTTTGGTTGCAAAAATTGGGAAACACTTTGCAACATGTATGGTTTTTATGAGGGCATGCTTGTTACCATGGATCTTGATGATCCTGACATCGACCAAGACAATATGGATATTTGGGTCCTTGTTGATACGCTTTCAATTCTACCGCTATGTGAGTTTCTCAAACATAGTTATTAACTAATTTATATTGTTCATTTCAAAATAGTTGACAACTTATTTCCATTGACAGCTTATTTTCATTCTTCAAACAATGTGCGGAAGATGGTAGACAGAACCTACTACACTGATGGCTCTGAGTTAACTTATCAGGAGAAAAATCATCTGTTCACATTTTGTACTGATTTTGAGAATTAGAATAACTATTATCAAACTCCTCCACATTATGGTGAATACGTGCCACTAGTGCACGTGGTGAACCATTGTAACATCCATGGAGATGTCATGGTAAGATTTTTTACTATTACGATATCCGTGCATCTTTTGCATAAATTCTTTTAGAACTTAAGTACATTGCTAACTACGAAGTTATTACTATGTTTTTCAACAAAAAATCCCATCGGATTGTGTGCCTCATCTGATGTATCAGAATGGTCTCCTTGATGTTTTGAACATACAGCCAGGTCATCCTACTACTCACACATGTCCATATCGGATTTCTAAAACCAGTGAAGACATGATAATCAAAGAATAGAAAAATGTATGGACAGTCGTAAGGAGGTACTTGGAAGAAACATTGTGTGAAAGGCAAGAATTGGAGAAAGGATCATCTCCATTCTCCATAATGGAGAGTCAGGGCTTATCTTGTTTTATGCTATTTTATCTAAGAGAAGGTAGTAGGTCCTAGTTAATAATAGTCATGATCATGTGCTAAGAACAACTAAGTAGGATTGGTTAGATGACTATGATGATGATGTGGTATCGAGTAGAAGTTGTATGGTCGATTATGATGATGATGATGAGTATGACTTGTTATTATGATACCAATGATGAGTTATTTATTATTATGATCGATGATGCATGATGCTAAGTTGTTATATGAGCATGATGAGTTATTATATATATCAGTAGGTGAAATGAACATGGCTTCGAAAGTACTACTAATCCAAACTAGATCAAGTTTGGATTAGAATAGTACTTTTGACATGCACCACATGTTGCCTCCACTTGAATCTACTTCACATTCATTTCACCCACTGTTATATATAATAGGTAATCATGGTCATAAAATCATATGATGAAAGTGATGTATATAAAACCACACAACCAAAATAAAATGTATTTTTAAAAATATAGGAAAAGTTAGCAACAACGCTTTTTAGAACAAGCGCTACTGCTACTGGTTAGCTGTAGCGCCTTAGTGGTAGCGCTGGTACTACTAGCTATAAAACAAGCGCTACTACTAGGGTTTTCCTTAGTAGTGTATATCTTCGCACGCAAAAAAGTGCCTCCTTATTACGCAAAAAAAATGAATACTCCCCCTGCTAGCTGGGACCCACCATAGTAGGAGGCTGACTTGTGGGCCTACTAAATTGATGGGCACGGATGGCTTTGTCAAATTAGTCAATATGAACGATTCCAGCTCCAGTGACCATACAATGTCCATCCAACAGCCGTAGTGCTTCTTCAACCTCTGGTCTTCTTGCTCCAGCCACCCAAATCAGCGCCGGTCGTGTCGCGTGCTCCTGCCTCCCGTGGTCGGCTATGCTGCCACGGAGGCCTCACCGCCTCCTACTACTCCCAACGTTGTTCAAGCCATCCCTCTACTCACCCACACCCCATGTTATTCTGCGGCAACAGCAGCCTCACACCACAGCCTAACCAATCAACCCTCGTACTCCTCTCCGCATGGGCGTCCACTGCCACGTCTTCCCCTTCCTAGGCCTCGCCGTCGTCCATCTCCTTGGTGCTCTCGGCACAGCATGGTCAATGTGGTCAAGGAACGACTTCCATCGGAAGAGTACTGTACATGGAGAGGCTGACAGCTGGGTCCACGACCGCAACAAGGAAGTGGCTCCTTATTACGCGTAAAATAATTATTCCTCCACCTGACAGTAGGGACCCACCAGACGGGCCACCATATTTCACAAAGAAAACGTTTCCCTCCTGACTGCTGGGACCCACCAGCTACATCTTCGCACGCAAGGAAGTGTCTCCATATTATGGGCAAAAAAAATGATTCGCCCCCTGACTGCTAGGACCCACCAGCTACATCTTTGCACACAAGGAAGTGCCTGACAGTCAGGACCCGCCTGGTCGAAGCGTATGTAGCGTTGTCATTCTGGTTGCGAACATGTATGTACATACTGGTTGATCGGTCTGTCTACGGGCTGTAGTGATGAACCGTGGCCGAGTAAGGAAGGACACGTGTCGTAGTAGAGGCACACACGTAGCATCTACACGTACGTACAACCTGGGTGCAAGAAAATAAATACGACCACGTACATACATACGGGCGAGGTCTCGAACGCCTACTCACGCATACGTACGGCCAGGGCTCGTGGACATGGCTGGGTCGGAACAGAGAAACTGCGTCGTCATGTTCATCAGGAGCCAACCGGCTTGGACGGAACAACCGATCGAAACGAGGCCTGGCGTACCGCAGAACGGAGGAAACGACCTTGTATTCGACTGGCCATGGTCGAAACGGGATCTTGTTCATCGAGAGGGGTCTGGCGTACCGCAAAACGGAGGAAACATACTTCTCTTAGATATCCTATGGGCGAAACGGGGTCCTGTTGATTGAGAGGGGTGTGGCGTACCGCAAAACAGAGGAAACATACTTGTGTTGGAGCGCTACGGTCGAAACGGGGGTCCTGTTCATCGGGAGGGGTGTGGCATACCGCAAAACGGGACTCCATGGGGTACTGTTCATCTCCACCAGCGACTGCCTCCATGGGCTATTGTTCATCCGTCGTCGACCTCCTCTAGCCTCCACCTGCTATTGTTCATCCACGGCGTCTCCCCTCCTGTCTCCACCAACCACTGTTCATCCACGGGCCCCTGTTCATCCAGCCTCCACTGCTTCTCCATCGGCTACTGTTCAACCAGCCCTCTCCACGGGGTCCTGTTCAACCACCCCTCCATGGGCTACTGTTCATCCAGCCCTCCACCGGCTATTGTTCAACCAGCCCTCCACGGGGTCCTGTTCATCCAGCCCTCCACGGAGTCCTGTTCATCCACCCCCAACCGGCTCGATCGGGGTCCTGTTCATCCAGCGGCAACGGCCTCTACTACCATGGGGTCCTGTTCATGCACCCCCCACTAGGAACTGTTCATCCACCCCCTCGCAACAACGCTCATTATTCAACAAGAGGCAGCATCGATCGGCTTCAGTTAGCAGCAGTAGCGAAGGAATCACTCGGCTTCAGTTAACAGCAAGGGATCGATCGAAGTTCAGTAACGTAGCTAGTGCAATCGCTCGGGTTTAGTTAGAGCCCAACGCCTCGCTCGGGTTCAGTTAGAGCGCAACGCCTCGCACAGACGCGCGTACGTGTACGAGAGAAACGCGCAAACCTCCATGCATTGCTCGGCCCCGACCACCCACCATAATCGGGAACTCCCCAATATTTTCCTCGCCCTTGTTTCTATCATGGTTTTTTCTGTCATGGACGGCCCAAAGAATGTCATGCAGCTGCGTCTCCGGCCCGGCTAGTACGAAAAGCCCATTTTCTGTCATGATTTTTTGTCATAGAAGTAGGAGCCCACCACATCTATGATGATATCGGGTTTTGTCATAATTATCATCATAGAAGTGTCATAAGCATGACAGAAAAAAAATCGTTCATCCCAAAATGTCACGGATGTTTCTTTTTTTGTAGTGCCTTATCCTACGAGTGAGTCGGTATCTCGATGTCCTTTTGACTTAGTTCATTCTGATGTTTGGGTTCCCGCTCCCTTTGATTCGAAAGGTGGTCATCGCTACTATGTTCTGTTTATTAATGATTTCTCTCATTACACTTGGCTCTACTTTATGAAATCTCGTAGCGAGGTTCTCTATATATACAAGTGTTTTGCTGTCATGATTCACACTCAGTTTTGCACACCCATTCATACTTTTCGTGCAGACTCCACTGGAGAGTATATCTCCCAGATGTTGTGTGGTTTTCTTGCGAAACAGGGTACTCTTGCCCAGTTCTCTTGCCCTGGTGCTCATGCTCAGAATGGCGTTGTAGAACATAAGCATCGTCATCTACTTGAGATGGCTCGTGTGCTGATGATGGCTGCCTCTCTTCCACCACACTTTGGGTTGAGACCGTCTCTGCCTCCACCTATCTCATCAACATTCAGCCATCGGCTACCTTGCAGGGTGGTATTCCTATGGAGCGTCTCATTGGTCGTTCTCCTGACTACTCAGCTCTTCATATGTTTGGATGTGTGTGCTATGTTCTTCTTGCCCCACGAGAATGCACCAAATTGACTGCTCAGTCAGTTGAGTGTGTTTTTCTTGGCTAAAGTGATGAGCACAAGGGCTATAGATGTTGGGACCCTGTTGGTCGTCGGCTGCACATTTCGCATGATGTGACTTTTGATGAGTCTCGCTCTTACTATCCGTGCCCTTCCTCCTCAAGCTTCTCTATGGACGGTATTTCTTATTCTTCCTGATACACCCTTCCATGTGCCTCCTGTCTTCCCCTCCCTCTGGCACATCTCACTCCTTCTCATTCATCATCGACACCACCTTCCCCTCCATCCACCTCCCCACCCTCATCCTCCACCTCTCCACCATCATCTCTAGTTTGTCGCCCTCTCTCCATTTCCTCTCCACTACACTCACCGCCCTCGTATTGAGGATGATTCTACTGACGTGCCTTCACTTTCGGAGCACCTCCTCTCACGCCTCCCCCGATTCATAACCGCCATGCTCGGCCTCGCCCCCACCTGATCGCTATTCTCCTGACCGGTATGGTCTCTCTGTTGTTGCTGAACCCACTTCCTATCGGGCTACACTCAGCCTGAATGGTAGCTTGCGATGGCCGAGGAGCTTGCTGCCCTTGAGTGCTCTGGCACATGGGATCTGGTTTCCCTTCCTTCTGGTGTTCGTCCCATCACCTGCAAGTAGGTCTATAAGATTAAGACTCGCTCCGATGGTTCTCTTGAGCGCTACAAAGCTCGTCTTGTGGCTCGTGGCTTTCAGCAGGAGCAGGGTCACGATTATGATGAGACATTCGCTCCTGTGGTACACGTGACCACTGTCCACACTCTCCTTGTTGTGGTTCTGTTCGTCATTGGTCTGTGTCTCAACTTGACGTCCAGAACACTTTTCTCAATGGTGAGTTGTGTGAGGAGGTCTATATGCAGCCACCCCCGGGGTACTACGCTCCTGATGGTATGGTTTGTCGACTTCGACGCTCCCTCTATGGTCTTAAACAGGCCCTCATGCCTAGTCCGAGCGGTTCACCTCTATGGTGACTGCCCATGCCCGCTAGCTTCTTGCCCAGTGATCATGATCCTGCTTTGTTTGTTCACATGTCTCCTCGTGGTCGGACTTTTCTCCTTCTATATGTAGATGACATGATCATCACTGGTGACAACTCTGACTACATTGCCCTTGTTAAGGCCCCCCTTCGCGACAAGTTCCTCATGTCTGATCTTGGTCCACTTCACTATTTTCTTGGGATTAAGGTTTCCTCGACCTCTGATGGCTTCTACATCTCACAGGAAAAATATATTCAGGATCTTCTTGCTTGAGCAGATCTCGGTGATGAGCGCACTGTTGTGACTCCTATGAAGCTCAACGTTCAGCTTCATGCCTCTAACGGTGATCCTCTTCCTAATCCCACTCACTACCGCCACCTCGTTGGGAGCCTTGTCTATCTTGTTGTTACGCGTCTTGACATCTCCTTTCCTGTCCACATTCTCAACCAGTTTGTTTCAGCCCCCACCCATGTCCACTATAGTCATCTCTTCCATGTTCTTGGATATCTTCGTGGCACGATTTCTCATCGTCTTTTCTTCCCCCGCTCTAGCTCTCTCGAGCTCCAGGCCTACTCTGATGCTACGTGGGCTAGTGATCCCTCTGATCGATGCTTGCTGTCTTCTTACTCTGTCTTTGTTGGTGGCTCTCTTATTGCCTGGAAGACAAAGAAACATATTGTAGTTTCTCACTCGAGTACAGAGGCTGAGTTGCGCACGATGGCTATGCTGACGGCTGAGGTGATCTGGTTACGCTGGTTACTTGAGGATTTTGGTGTGTCTGCCACTACATCGACTCCCTTACTGTCCGACAGTACAGGGGCTATTAGTATTGCGTGTGACCCGGTGAAGCATGAGCTCACCAAGCACATCGGTGTGGATGCCCACTTTGTGTGTGCTGCTGTGCAGGATCATACTCTCGCTCTTCACTATGTGCCCTCTGAGTTCCAGTTGGCGGACTTCTTTATGAAGGCACAGACTCGAGCGCGGCATGGGTTCTTTTCCTCCAAACTCAGTGTTGTTGATCCACCATGAGTTTGAGGGGGGGGATGTTAGATGTGCATAGTCCCCTTTTCTGTATATCCCCATTGTATAAGGGGCTTCCTGCTTTTTACCTCACATGTACATTTTGGCCCCCTGTGAATGGCAGTGACTCATTATCCAACATGAGAGACCTCACATGAATCGACAGTTTTGACTCCTTTTAGTCTTTTTTTATTTTCAAAGTGGAAACCCATGAAATGTCGGGATCAAAACCCCAGGTCAGATGGTACTGTGGACGTTCATGATTACTGTACAACTAACTGATTTCGTGGAATATGCTTCTTACTTTCTCGTCTGAATGCTTAATAGTATGTTAACTTTGCAATGTGATGGAACCAATAGACCTTATACCCTTGAGTGTATGAAACATTGCACATATTTCTCAATTTTTTTACTCAGCAACAGCCAATCAATGTCAATGAAGGTTTCTTACATTTACTAGTAGTTCCAACCAATTCCGGAGAACGTGCAAACCAGAAAACCAGAAGCAAAACAAAATTTGGATCACGTTTTAGATCTGTTGCTGCAAAACAAAATTTCCATCAGGCTTTAGATCTGTTATTTCCTAGTTCTAATCAGCATAAACTGAATCCTCTTATCTGCCTGCGCGGTGCAGGCAATGTCTTTCGAGGGCGCCATTGATTATTGTGTTGAGCAGATTCATGCAATTCATTTACATGAAAGAGTAGATCCTGTGAATGCATTGGACTTTTGTGGTCTCTACTCAGACTTTAGGCCAGTGGAAATTGACGATGAGTGTTTCTACAGGAGCTTCATAATTTCCTATCTTTGTTTATGCCGATGTACGACAGGAGCAAGTTCTTGATAGGCAAGACACAAATGAGGAAGAATGCCTCCTTGCAGCTATCGAAGAGGTTGCTGAGGAGGAACATGCACGTTTTGGATGGGCCTCTGAATTTTCTAATAGCCCACAAAGTAAGTTCCTGACTTTTTCCACAATTGTGTTTTTTCTTGGATAAACATATCCATAAGAGACAATTCTCTTCAAGTTACTGTACATGTCAAAATAGATTCAGCTGTCTAACCATCATTGTTGTATCGTTTGAAGGAGATGCACAATTGCTTAGCAGTAGTGACATGGCATTGCAGTTTACGCCCTGCTGAGGCAAACTCAAGTCTGAAGCTTATTATAATGTTACAACCTGAAACCCAACTTAGCAAAAATGCACCTTAAGTTTATTTGTAAGGGATACTAGTGTGACAATGTAAACTGCAAGAGTATAATTCTATGCTTCATTGAACACTGAAATGCTTCAGACCCGCTGCTTCTCATGATGTAGCCATCTTAACATTCTGTTACTAAGTATTCATACTCTTTAACTATTTTATAGTACTCCTAGATTGTTAATAACTGAAGTTTTTCAGGCGATTTGTTACCCTAGTTATGTTTGTTAATATCATGTTATTTAGTATCAATAGTGTATGTAAGCACTTTTGTAACCGATGGTATCGCCTTACATAGCTGTATGGAATGGTTACCAAATGCGATATGTTAACTCATGGAATTGTTTCAGCCATTTAAGGAGTTGATAAAGAAAGTAAAGAGCTGGAAGAAAAAACGCACATTGATCCCCGTATTAACTGACAGGTTTTTGATATGCTTGGTTTTCTGCAATTCCGGCCAGGTATTGTGGCCGAATGCTTCCATCTCACTGACTTAATCTGCTTCTTTGTCAGATACCTTATGCGGAAACTTCTCAAGTTCTTCAGCACTGATGATCGAACAGAAGACAGTGAGAAAACACTTCTCAACTTATCCTTCAGTCATCAACCTATCTTTCCCTCAGTTCATCCCAATTAATGTTTCTGACACATTTTTGGTGGTTAGTTTTTGTTTTCCTTAGGTTAGTAGCAGCTATCTTGTTAGGCTCGCACACGGCGGACTATGAAGAGGTTATACTTGGACTTGGAGAAAATGACAGTGTGACAGATGTGAGTATCAGCATATCTTCCTTAACATCATGTCATCCTGAATTTCCGATCCATTAGTTTCAACGTGCTGATTCAGTAGTAGACTGGCTTCTTTCGACACTTTTCAAGAACATCAACATTTGTCATGAAAATTTGTGCCCTTTTGCTTACATCAACACATGCTCTAGTTGCTGCGTGGCGCTACAAGTATTAGGAGAGCAAAAAATGAAATCAAACAATAGTATTATCACTTTAGAAATTGTGGTGCCTTTCAGTGTTCTGAAGCACAGCATATCTTCTCTTCATCTCCTTGATTAGATGATAGGCAAAGGCTCACCGTTCCATTCCATGAGGCATTCCAACAGCGCGTCGTTGTGCTTACCCTGGTTCATGGCAATAAACACCTTGTCCACCTCCTCCCCAGGTGATCGCGTCTTCTCTCAGGTCAAGTACACCATTCCAAGCTCCTCGCGCACGAACCGATACAGAGGGTATGATCGGTAGTCAGTGATACGGTTCGGTTCTGCAGCAGTGCCATTCTCCACTGCACCTCTAGCAGCCTCAACCTCCCGAGGCAGTGTCGCGCAGAGCTCCTGCTCGAATTTGGCAACCTTGGCAAACACCGAGGTCTCCACATTGTGCTCAGCCTCACCGTTGGCCAGAGCATGCTCCACCAGCACCGCGCGCATCTTCTTCATGAGAGGGTAGTTGGCGCTGCAAGGGTCGTCCGCGTATGCAAACACCGCCTCGCGGTCAATTGTTTGGAGTAGGTCCTTCTCATAAAAAAGTGCGTTGTGGAGACCACCCATGTCATTTGTGATCAGTGTCTTCCTGGCCACTCTTGTGACACAATTCTTGACGGCATTCTTGACATTCTCCTCGAGGTGGCGCGGGTCAATGGCTTGGCACAACGCAACCAAAAATGTAGAGGACATGAGCTTCAGAATGTCGATGGCATCGGCAGTCTTCCGGGCCGAGATTAATCAGAGGGAGTTAACGTCTTGGTTGTGTTGCTCCGCACTCTGGACATGGTTGGTCACAGGGTTGCCCAAGAATTGGAGCTCCGAGCAGTATGAAGCCATGGCGATCTCGGCACCCTTGAAGCCATAGTCCAGGCTTGGGTTGCGGCGACCTGAGAGGTTGGAGGGAAAACCATTGTTCTAGAAGTCATTCACTAGCTCCGAGAACTGGGCAAACATGAGCTTGCCAATAGCAGCAACCGCAAGCCTCATGTTGTCCATCAACACACCGATGTGCGTGCCTTGGAAGTTGCCACCGTGAATTGCCTTTCCACGAGATACGTCAATGAGTGGGTTGTCATTAACGGAGTTGATCTCGCACTCAATCAACTTCGTCGCTGCACGGATGACCTCAGTTTGTGGCCCAAGCCATTGCAGCGATGTGCGGAGAGCATATCTGTCTTGCTTTGGCTTCATCAATAGGTCGAGCTCACCAAGCTTCTTCGTGAGCATCATGTAGGAGCTTCCCTCCAGGATGTGCTAGATAATTGCCGCGGCCTCGATCTGTCCAGGGTGGTGCTTCAACTTGTGTGTCAGATGGTTAGTGTACTCTAGCTTGCCGTTCATCACTTCGCAGAACACGGCTGACAAAACTTCAACAAGCACACCAAGGACATTCGCTTCAAAGAGAACTATGGACGCGAGTCCAGAGCCCACCGCCGTGCCATTAACCATAGCAAGGCCTTCCTTGGGCTGCAGCTTGATACGTCTCCAACATATCTATAATTTTTTATTGCTCCATGCTATATTATTTACTGTTTTGAATGTTTATGGGCTTTATTATACACTTTTATATCATTTTTGGGACTAACCTATTAACCCAGAGCCCAGTGCCAGTTTTTGTTTTTACCCTGTTTTAGGGTTTTGAAGAAAAGAAAAACCAAATGGAGTCCAATTGACCTGAAACTTCATGGAACTCATTTTTGGAAGGAAAGAAGCCAGAAGACTTGGAGTGCACGTCGGGGGATCTGCGAGGAGGTCACGAGGCAGGGAGCGCGCCCACCCCCTGGGCGCGCCCTCCACCCTCGTGAGCCCCTCATGGCCCCCCTGGCGTACTTCTTCCGCCTATATATCTCCATATACCCTAAAAACATCCGGGGGCACAATAGATCGGGAGTTCCGCCGCCAGAAGCCTTCGTAGCCACCGAAAACCAATCTAGACCCGTTCTGGCACCCTGCCGGAGGGGGAATCCCTCTTTGGTGGCCATCTTCATCATCCCGGTGCTCTCCATGACGAGGAGGGAGTAGTTCTCCCTTAGGGCTGAGGGTATGTACCAGTAGCTATGTGTTTGATCTCTCTCTCTCTCTCGTGTTCTTGATTTGGCATGATCTTGATGTATCGCGAGCTTTGCTATTATAATTGGATCCTATGTTTCTCCTCCCCCTCTTCTCTCTTGTAATGGATTGAGTTTCCCCTTTGAAGTAATCTTATCGGATTGAGTCTTTAAAGATTTGAGAACACTTGATGTATGTCTTGCCGTGCGTATCTGTGGTGACAATGGGATACCACATGATTCACTTGATGTATGTTTTGGTGATCAACTTGCGGGTTCCGCCCATGAACCTATGCATAGGGGTTGGCACACGTTTTCGTCGTGATTCTCCGGTAGAACTTTGGGGCACTCTTTTGAGGTCCTTTGTGTTGGTTGAATAGATGAATCTGAGATTGTGTGACGCATATCGTATAATCATACCCACGGATACTTGAGGTGACATTGGAGTATCTAGGTGACATTAGGGTTTTGGTTGATTTGTGTCTTAAGGTGTTATTCTAGTACGAACTCTAGGGCTGTTTGTGACACTTATAGGAATAGCCCAACGGATTGATTGGAAAGAATAACTTTGAGGTGGTTTCGTACCCTACCATAATCTCTTCGTTCGTTCTCCACTATTAGTGACTTTGGAGTGACTCTTTGTTGCATGTTGAGGGATAGTTATGTGATCCAATTATGTTATTATTGTTGAGAGGACTTACACTAGTGAAAGTATGAACCCTAGGCCTTATTTCCACGTATTGCAATACCGTTTGTGCTCACTTTTATCATCAGTTACCTTGCTGTTTTTATAATTTCAGATTACAAATACCTTTATCTACCATCCATATACCACTTGTATCACCATCTCTTCGCCGAACTAGTGCACCTATACAATTTACCATTGTATTGGGTGTGTTGGGGACACAAGAGACTCTTTGTTATTTGGTTGCAGGGTTGCTCGAGAGAGACCATCTTCATCCTACGCCTCCTACGGATTGATAAACCTTAGGTCATCCACTTGAGGGAAATTTGCTACTGTCCTACAAACCTCTGCACTTGGAGGCCCAACAACGTCTACAAGAAGAAGGTTGTGTAGTAGACATCAAGCTCTTTTCTAGCGCCATTGCCAGGGAGGTGAGTGCTTGAAGGTATATCTTTAGATCTTGCAATCGAGTCTTTTAGTTTCTTGTTTTATCACTAGTTTAGTTTATAAAAGAAAACTATAAAAAATGGAATTGAGCTTGTCTCATACGCTTCACCTTTTTTAATATCTTTCGTGAGTATGATGGAAAGGAAAATTGTGCCAAAGTATTAGAAGAAGAAATCTATAAAATGTTTGGCACTAAATATTTGAATGATGAGCATGATTGCAATGTTGTTAGTATGAATTCCTTGAATATCCATGATGCTAATGATATGCAAAGCCACAAGCTTGGGGAAGCTATGTTTGATGAAGATGATATTTTTTGTCCCCCAAGTTTTGATGAGCAAATTTATTATGATGAAATCATGCCTCCTATCTATGAACTATGATGATTATTGTGATGACACGTATGCCTTAAAGAATAATAATAACAATGAAACTTGTCATCTTGATTTCAATTTTCAATCCCATGATAGTTACTTTGTTGAGTTTGCTCCCACTATTATTCATGAGAAGAATTTTGCTTATGTGGAGAGTAATAAAATTTCTATGATTGTAGATCATGAAAAGATTGCTTTAGGTGCTGGTTATATTGTTGAATTCATTCATGATGCTACTGAAAATTATTATGAGGGAGGAATATATGCTTGTAGGAATTGCAATAATTTCAAGTTTCCTCTCTATGTGCTTAAAGTTTCAAAGTTATGCTTGTTTTGCCTTTCTATGCTAGTTGATTATTGTTCTCATAAGTTGTTTGCTCAAAAAATCCCTATGCATAGGAACTGGGTTAGGCTTAAATGTGCTAGTCATATTCTTCATGATGCTCTCTTTATGTTTCAATTTTTATCCTTTATGTGAGCATCATTGAAATCATCATGCCTAGCTAGGGGCGTTAAACGATAGCGCTTGTTGGGAGGCAACCCAATTTTATTTTTATTCCTTGATTTTTGCTCCTGTTTAGTGATAAATAATTCATATAACCTCTGTTTATATGTGGTTTTATGTTTTCATTAGTGTTTGTGCCAAGTAGAACATTTGGGAAGACTTGGGGGAAGTCTTTGTGATCATGCTGTAAAAAACAGAAACTTTAGCGCTCACGAGAATTGCTGCCATTTTTATTTGGAGAGTGATATTTAGTTAATTCTTTTTGAAGATGATTAATAGATAAATTCCTTAGGTATAGAAATTTATTTGAGAAATTTATTAGTTCCAGAAGTATACGTTTGATCCATATTACTACAGACTGTTCTGTTTTCGACAGATTCTGTTTTTCATGTGTTGTTTACTTATTGTGATGAATCTATGGCTAGTAAAATAGTTTATAAACCATAGATAAGTTGGAATACAGTAGGTTTAACACCAATATAAATAAATAAGGCACCCCCAAGATAATCTAAGGATACCTAAAAGCCAAAGCTTGGGGATGCCCCGGAAGGCATCCCCTCTTTCGTCTACTTCTATCGGTAACTTTACTTGGAGCTATATTTTTATTCGCCACATGATATGTGTTTTGCTTGGAGCGTCAATTTATTTTGTTAGAATTTTCTTTCTGTTATTTAGAACAATTTTTTGCATCTTTTATTTCAATAAAAGTGTCATAGATAGCCTTTACTATGCCTATTTTACAAGTCTTCATGTTGCTGTTTGAAAACAGAAAGTTTACCGCTGTTGCAATAATTCCCTAGAAAATTAAGAATGTGATAAAATGTTGAAACCTTTTGAATATTAAGCTATGATAAATTTACTACAGTGGGAGTTTTATTTCATAATTTTTGGAGGTAGGGAAGTATGGATGTTGTTGCATTCTTTACAGACTATCCTGTTTAGGCAGATTGCTGTTATGTTTGCATTTTTTGCATATGTTTGCTTCTTTAATGATTCTATTTGAGGATAGGACTATTAAATATGCAAAGGCATTTAGTATGCAATGTTGAATAATAATTTTAGTGATTTGCTACAGTAGAGTATGATAAGGTTTTTGCAATGGTTTATACTAACTTATCTCACGAGTCCTTGTTGAGTTTTGTGTGGATGAAGATTTTCAGATTTAGGGAGACCATGATATCAGAGGAATTAAGGAGACACAAAAGCTCAAGCTTGGGGATGCCCAAGGAATCCCAAGATAATATTTCAAGAAGTCTCAAGCATCTAAGCTTGGGGATGCCCCGGTTGGCATCCCACCTTTCTTCTTCAACAACTATCGGTTAGTTTCGGTTGATCCTAAGTTTTTGCTTCTTCACATGATGTTTGCCATTCTTAGAATGTCATTTTATTTTGTTTTGATTGATGTTTGAATATAATACCAAGATCTATTAAATGTTAGAGAGTCTTCACATAGTTGCATAATTATTCGACTATTCATTGATCTTCACTTATATCTTTCGGAGTAGTTTGCCATTTGGTCTAGTGCTTCACTTATATCTTTTAGAGCATGGTGGTAGTTTTATTTTGAAGAAATAGATGAACTCTCACGCTTCACTTAGATTATTTTGAGAGTCTTAAAAAGCATGGTAATTTTCTTAAAATCCTAATATGCTAGGTATATAAGAATAGTAAAAACTTTCACATAGAGTATTGAATACTAAGAGAAGTTTGATGCTTGATGATTGTTTTGAGATATGGAGATAATAATATCAAAGTTGTGCTAGTTGAGTAGTTGTGAAATTGAGAAATGCTTGTGCTGAAGTTTGCAAGTCCCGTAGCATGCACGTGTGGTAAACGTTGTGTAACAAATTTGAAACATGAGGTGTTATTTGATTGTCCTCCTTATGAGTGGCGGTCGGGGACGAGCGATGGTCTTTTCCTACCAATCTATCCCCCTAGGAGCATGCGTGTAGTGCCGAGGTTTTTGATGACTTGTAGATTTTTGCAATAAGTATGTGAGTTCTTTATGACTAATGTTGAGTCCATGGATTATACGCACTCTCACCCTTCCATCCTTGCTAGCCTCTTCGGTACCGTGCATTGCCCTTTCTCACATTGAGAGTTGGCGCAAACTTCGCCGGTGCATCCAAACCCCGTGATATGATACGCTCTTTCACACATAAACCTCCTTATATCTTCCTCAAAACAGCCACCATACCTACCTATTATGGCATTTCCATAGCCATTCCGAGATATATTGCCATGCAACTTTCCACCATCCAATTTATCATGACACAATCATCATTGTCATATTGCTTTACATGATCATGTAGTTGACATAGTATTTGTGGCAAAGCCACCGTTCATAATTCTTTCATACATGTCACTCTTGGTTCATTGCATATCCCGGTACACCGCCGGAGGCATTCATATAGAGTCATCTTTGTTCTAGTATCGAATTGTAATCATTGAGTTGTAAATAAATAGAAGTGTGATGATAGTCATTATTAGAGCATTGTCCCAAGTGAGGAATAAAAAAAAGAGAAAGGCCATAAAAAGAGAAGGCCCAAAAAAAGAGAAATGCCATAAAAGAAGAAAAGAGAAAGGCCATAAAAAAAGAGAAGGCCCAAAAAAAATGAGAGAAAAAGAGAGAAGGGACAATGCTACTATCCTTTTCCACACTTGTGTTTCAATCTTTATGATAGAGAGTCTCTTGTTTTGTCACTTTCATATACTAGTGGGAATTTTTCATTATAGAACTTGGCTTGTATATTCCAACAATGGGCCTCCTCAAGTGCCCTAGGTCTTCATGAGCAAGCAAGTTGGATGCACACCCACTAGTTTCTTTTGTTGAGCTTTCATACATTTATAGCTCTAGTGCATCCGTTGCATGGCAATCCCTACTCCTTACATTAACATCAATCGGTGGGCATCTCCATAGCCCATTGATTAGCCTCGTTGATGTGAGACTTTCTCCTTTTTGTCTTCTCCACATAACCCCCCTCATTATATTCTATTCCATCCATAGTGCTATATCCATGGCTCGCACTCATGTATTGCGTGAAAGTTTATAGGTTTGAGATTTATAAAGTATGAAACAATTGCTTGGCTTGTCATCGGGGTTGTGCATGATGAGAGCATTCTTGTGTGACGAAAATGGAGCATGACTAAACTATATGATTTTGTAGGGATGAACTTTCTTTGGCCATGTTATTTTGAGAAGACATAATTGCTTAGTTACTATGCTTGAAGTATTATTATTTTTATGTCAATATGAACTTTTGTCTTGAATCTTTCGGATATGAATATTCATGCCACAATTAAGAAGAATCACATTGAAATTATGCCAAGTAGCACTCCGCATCAAAAATTCTGTTTTTATTATTTACCTACTCGAGGACGAGCAGGAATTAAGCTTGGGGATGCTGATACGTCTCCAACGTATCTATAATTTTTGATTGCTCCATGCTATATTATTTACTATTTTGAATGTTTATGGGCTTTATTATACACTTTTATATCATTTTTGGGACTAACCTATTAACCCAGAGCCCAGTGCCAGTTTCTGTTTTTACCCTGTTTTAGGGTTTCGAAGAAAAGGAAAACCAAACGGAGTCCAATTGACCTGAAACTTCACGGACCTCATTTTTGGAAGGAAAGAAGCCCAGAAGAATTGGAGTGCACGTCGGGGGATCTGCGAGGAGGTCACGAGGCAGGGGGCGCACCAACCCCCCTGGGCGCACCCTCCACCCTTGTGAGCCCCTCGTGGCCCCCCTCGCGTACTTCTTCCGCCTATATATCTCCATATACCCTAAAAACATCCGGGGGCACAATAGATCGGGAGTTCCGCCGCCAGAAGCCTCCGTAGCCACCGGAAACCAATCTAGACCCGTTCCGGCACCCTGCCGGAGGGGGAATCCCTCTCCGGTGGCCATCTTCATCATCCCGGTGCTCTCCATGACGAGGAGGGAGTAGTTCTCCCTCGGGGCTGAGGGTATGTACCAGTAGCTATGTGTTTGATCTCTCTCTCTCTCTCTCTCTCTCTCTCTCTCTCGTGTTCTTGATTTGGCACGATCTTGATGTATCGCGAGCTTTGCTATTATAGTTGGATCCTATGTTTCTCCTCCCCCTCTTCTCTCTTATAATGAATTGAGTTTCCCCTTTGAAGTAATCTTATCGGATTGAGTCTTTAAAGATTTGAGAACACTTGATGTATGTCTTGCCGTGCGTATCTGTGGTGACAATGGGATACCACATGATTCACTTGATGTATGTTTTGGTGATCAACTTGCGGGTTCCGCCCATGAACCTATGCATAGGGGTTGGCACACGTTTTCGTCGTGATTCTCCGGTAGAACTTTGGGGCACTCTTTTGAGGTCCTTTGTGTTGGTTGAATAGATGAATCTGAGATTGTGTGGCGCATATCGTATAATCATACCCACGGATACTTAAGGTGACATTGGAGTATCTTGGTGACATTAGGGTTTTGGTTGATTTGTGTCTTAAGGTGTTATTCTAGTACGAACTCTAGGGCTGTTTGTGACACTTATAGGAATAGCCCAACGGATTGATCGGAAAGAATAACTTTGATGTGGTTTCGTACCCTACCAAAATCTCTTCGTTCGTTCTCCGCTATTAGTGACTTTGGAGTGACTCTTTGTTGCATGTTGACGGATAGTTATATGATCCAATTATGTTATTATTGTTGAGAGGACTTACACTAGTGAAAGTACGAACCCTAGGCCTTATTTCCATGTATTGCAATAGCATTTGTGCTCACTTTTATCATTAGTTACCTTGCTGTTTTTATAACTTCAGATTACAAATACCTTTATCTACCATCCATATACCACTTGTATCACCATCTCTTTGCCGAACTAGGTGCACCTATACATTTACCATTGTATTGGGTGTGTTGGGGACACAAGAGACTCTTTGTTATTTGGTTGCAGGGTTGCTCGAGAAAGACCATCTTCATCCTATGCCTCCTACAGATTGATAAACCTTAGGTCATCCACTTGAGGAAATTTGCTATTGGCCTACAAACCTCTGCACTTGGAGGCCCAACAACGTCTACAAGAAGAAGATTGTGTAGTAGACATCATAACTCGAAGAAGCCGTGCTGCATGCACGCAATCTTAAATGCCTGGAGGCATTAACCTTGGTACCATCGGGAGCCATAGCCACGGCATTTGGGGCGGCCGGTGACAAGTCCCGCGATGTAGGAGAGCGGAACGAGATCGCCGATAGCGGCGATGGTGCCCCGGAGCAGCAGGCATGATGTAACGTTGGCATTGAGCAGCGTGGCAATTGTCTCAAGAATCTCAAAGCGGATGCCGGAGTACCCTTGGAGCAGGGTGTTGACGCGGACAAGCATCGCCGCGCGCGTGGTGGCCGCTGGCAGCACGTGACCATCGCTGCCGGTGCCGAATGCCCCTGCGTTAAGGAACCGAATGAGCTCCCTCTGCAGAGCGTCGCCCTCCTTGGTCCTCCGATGGGAGGTGGCGCCGAAGCCGGTGGTGACGTCGTAGCTGTCGGTGCCGTTGGCCATGCTGTACATGACCCAGTCGCTGCTCTCCTTGACGCGGCTGCGGGCGGACTCGTAGAGCTCCACCCTGGCACCGTCGGCGGTGGTCACAGCCGCAGACCTGGGCGATGGTCAAGCTGGCGCCCTCCATGACCACCACCGGCCTGCGGTACTCCTCCACCATCCGCTTGACGGCGTCCAGATGGCTCCTCGACAGCTCCTCCGCCGCCTTCCCCCAGTTGAGCGGGTCAGCACTCCGTGGCTGGGCCACGAAAATACCATCGCTGCCGTTGGCGGCCATTGGTTTGATCAACACTGTATTTTTGAAGTCCCGCTTGCAGCAGTTGTGACTTGTGAGAGAGAGAAGAGCTCGACTGTGTCAGCTGGATTTTTTATGTGGCGATTGACTGATGAAATTGTGGAGCAGCCGTGAGAGAGAAGAGCTCATTGGAGTAGGAAAGGTCAGGATGCTCTTCTTGGATTGGAATGGAGGAGAGGGAAGGATTTAAATAGGTAGTGCAAGCAGGGTGGGTGGGGAACTGGGGATTGGTGTGGACTATGACCGGGATGGTTGTGTTGACCGCCGGACTTGGCACAAAGGTTGGGTTGGTGGCCTCGTGGCTAAATTTCGTGTCTTGATCCTTTTTTAAAACCTATTCAAGATTTGATTTTAGTTTGAAATTTTTTTGAGATCTGACTTTTTGTTACCGTTAGGGATCATGGCGGTAGGGTATAACAGCCTACCGCCAAGGTCCCTGGCTGTAGGGTTGCATGCCCTATCACTAAAAACCTTTTAAGTATTGAACACAGTGCGTGCTTGTGCCTACCGCCAAGCACCTTAGCGATAGGGTTGTGCAGGCTACCGTCAGCCCGGTTGGCGGTAGCGATGTTTCCTACCGCCAAAGTCCCTGGCGGTAGGTTGTTAGACCCTACCGCCATGGACTCTTGCGGTAGCAAAAAGATCAAATCTCAAAAAAAAATCAAACTAAGATTAAATCTTGAATAAGTTTAGAAAAGAGTCAAAACACAAAAATTTGCCTGGCCTCGTACGTGCGGACTTTGAACAAGGCCAAGACACGCAGCTGCTGCGACGATGGGATGTTAGTATAATATGCAGTGCAAATGTGCTGTGCGAGGGGGACGCACGAGTCGACGCCCCTGCACGCGGTTGCTGCGTGATGGTGATGGTTTTCATCTGCCATTTTTAGGTCGCTGATTAACCATTCGGCGGCCATCTTTTAGTCTGGTTTGGAGATGAGCTCCCATCATTGTTCCAGTCCGTTTTAGATTTATTTCAGTTATTAGGTACTTCCTTCATTCGTAAATAAGTGTATATCTAGTTTTTGTCTTAAATCACAGTTTTAAAATTTTGACCATCTTTTTAGGAAAAAGTAAAAGCATTTATGACACCAAATTAGTACCATTAGATTCGTTTTGAAATATACTTTGATAATATATCAATTTGATGTCATATATGTTACTATTATTTTTTATAAAGTTGATCAAAATTTTAAAACTTTGACATAGAACAAAAGCTAGATGTACACTTATTCGCGGACGGAGGAAGTACTTCCTCCGTTCCTTTTTACTTTGCATATAAGATTTGGTCAAAATCAAACTGCATAAAGTTTGACCAAATTTATATAAAAAAATTATGAACATCTACAATACTAAAACTGTATAGTATGAACATATGTTTCATGGTGCATCTGATAATGTTGATTTCATATTGTGAATGTTTATATTTTTTAATATAAAATTAGTCAAACTCTACAAAGCTTGACTTTGACCAAATCTTATATACGAACTAAAAAGAAACAAAGAGAGTACGTCCTAGTCTGATTCTTGTATGATTAGGGGCGTGTTCGGCAACGGACCACTTCAGTGAAATCACTCACTCCGCTCCGCTCAACGCTGGGAGCGCTCCAGCGAGCGAGAGCGGTAGTGGCGCGTTCGGCTGGCTCCGCTTCACGTAAGTGTGGGCTGCCAGCCCATTGCAGGCAAATACAGCGTTCAAGTGCAAGAGAGAGATGAGATAAATGGGAGGGTACCGGTTCAGGTCTCTCACTTGGCGGTGGCATTTTCTGTAATTTCGAGTTGATTCAGATTCTGCTGAAACGTGGAGCGACAGAAGTGCTTCTCTATAAAAATGAACCGCGCGGCTCCACTCTGCGACTTCAGCTCCGTGGATATGGAGAGTTCGGATCCGCTCCGCCTACTCCAGCAGCGGAGTTGAGACCCGGGGTGTTTCCGAATAGGCCCTAAGTGAGACTGATCCTTCGCAAATGCATGGTACATATTGTAGCGGAGCTCTGACTTACATCATGGCTTTTTGATCATGACTTGAAGATGGCAAGTTCACATGGGAGATTTGCATGAGTTTGGTCTTTTGGATAAATATGGAGGGTGATTTTATATTAACTTAAAATAAAACATCAAACGGATTTTTCATAGCCAAAACACAAAACACGAACAATACTCAGCTTTTTTTCCGTGAGAAGAACAACACTCAGCTTTGCATAACCAAAACACAAAACACCAACAGTCTCGTAAAAAAGAAAAAACAACATATCGGCAATTCACATATTATGTTGCTACTTATGTTAGGTGAAACCCTCACGGGCCATGATTAGGTGAGACTAGTTCTTTTTTGATGCGGAGCATCTCACGATCATTCTATGGACGCGCCTACACCTCCAACGACACCACTTGGACCAATGACAAGAGCTCGAGCCAAGGCTATTGAAGATAAGGTGAACTCACTCCTCTCCGAACTTCCATTTTCCATGCATGAGAATTGGCTACTACCTCAAGTGGAAACCCTATGTGTGATCAGGTGCTTTGAGGGAAGCCACGGACCATCTACACTCAACGGACAAGACGATGAGGACGCCAAGTTCATGGGACAAGAAGAAGAACTGCTCGAAGTCCCAGGCCCCAGACGACCGACGAACCCCGGACATCCGACGACCTCCAGGCTCCGGACGCCCGGCCCCCTCCGGACGACCGACGTTTCCACACCCGAGACAAAACCACGGACTTCCGAAGCGCTACGGACGACCGACGACCTCCAGGCTCCGGACGTCCGACCCCGACCGGACGTCCGACCGAAATCCACCCGAGCCGAATCTACGGACGTCCGACAGGCACCGGACGTCCGGACCCTCGCGAGCCTCCGGACGATCGGTGACTCCCGGATGTCCGACGCCTGTGCGTTGTTACGTGTTGGGCCGCAGCCCATGTACCCCCCCACTTCATCCCCTTTTACACTAAGACTATAAATAGACCTCTCCCTCCTTCTTTCTAGGGTCAGCAAAGGATTAGCTCATATTTTGTGTGATAGCTTTGCTCATCCACTTGGTTACCTTCTCCTCGGAGATTCGGGCCTCCACCGGAGAAGATCCCCCAAGTGGATTCAAGACCCCTTTTAGGGAAGAACTCAAGACCTCCTCACGGAGAAGACCGGCTACCTTTTGTATCGTCCCTAATTGATCGTGGATCGTGTATCTCCCCTTATGTACTCGAGGATCTAGCACATGTGTGACTATTTCATGTTGGTTTGAGTGTTCCTCTTTGTGGTTTCCCCTCGTGTTCTTCGCGGGATCCGCTCCTTTCGTGAAAGATCGGCCCCTAGGGTTCCTACCCTACATCATCTTGGTATCTAGAGCCACGTTGATCACGATATCGGAGCCTCCCCGTTGTGTTTCTAGCCTTGTTTTTGTTGTTTTCCGTCCTAATCCGAAAATCCCCACAAAAATAGCCCCAAATTTTTGTTTTGTGATTTGTTGGTGTGTTGAAATTTTGTTAGTTTTGATCCATGGATTTGCTTTGTTTTGAGTGGATCTAGCTTTTCCCCTTGTCTCCACCCTTTCCATCCACAAAATCACCCGCAATCGTCGAATTTCCACCTCTCCACCTCGAACACGTGAAGTTCATCCCGTGCCCGAAAGTCACGCAGGCACCGGGCGTCCGACCCAGCCCGGACGTCCGACGATCCCTGACGAAACTGAACTTTTTCAGTTTAGTCATCACCACCGCCCCACATTTCCGCATACGCACTCCCACAATCCTTACACCATCACCACTTCCGCATACCACCACCATTGCTTACCCATTTCGCTCTCCGACACGTTTGCCACTTCGAGCTTTGAGAATTTGAGTTGTGGTACCGTGTCCTACTTGTGTTTCGGCTATTTAGGTACGGTTCGACATCAACATCACCGTCGCTCATCTTCTCCACGGACGCGTCATCAACAACGACAACATCGACTATATCTTGGTATTTGTGCCACCATTTTGACACCATACCGTAAGCAAGAACGGTAACCTCACCTTGGTATTGGACATATCATTCTTGCCATTACATTGATAGCCATCATAGCCTTACTCCTTTGCGTTGCTTACCCATCGAGACTAGCCTTTGAGTATTGCCGGCAACGAGACTTGTGCACATTAGTGATCATTCTTCCCATAGCATACATACATCATTGTTGCATATCTCGGTATCATCTGTTGTGTCACAAGGTTGTGATCGCATACACAATTGCTATCTTGGTTCGTGAAGCATTGCATGAGAAAAGAGCTCAAACAACAAAGAGCCAAACAAGCTTTTAAGCAAAAAGGAACGATAAGCAAAGAGCTTTTAAGCAAGAACCATAGCATCATACAACATTAAGATTGTCATACTAGATCATCTTGGATCATATCATAGAAACACCTTGCATAGAGCATACTTGGGATAGAAGTCGTTGCATTTTTGCTAAGTAGGTTGTGCACAAGTCTTTGTATCTGCCTATTGTGCAATCGTGCTAGCGTCTCTCTAGTGTTGTGCAACAAGAGCATTTTTGTGGATTCCACATTTTGGCTCATCCTTGGTTGCACGACCCCACTTATCTTTTTGCATGTGTGTTTCCGTGTACCTTATATGTCCGCCCGTATGAGCCGGGCTGTGAATATTTATAGGTCGGGGTCTTTACTGAAAAACCACAATACTACACTACAACAATTTGAAGAAATCCGTAAGTGACTCTAATTTGAATTCACTAGTCGTGTTGAGTTTTTTTTTGCTTGGTCTACTTGTTACATTGCAATCTTGCAAATCCTTTCCAAAATTATTGAAGCTCACTTACAATTGCATCAAATTTTGTGCCACCATCCTAACCAAGCTCCACCATAAGCTTTTACTTGTGTAGGTGTGAGAAACCGACAAGAGCTAGTACCAATTGTGATATTTCCTTGTCCTACATTGGAGTGATCATTGATCCACTTTCAACTTCGGTCAAGGTATATTTGGTATTCGTTCTTCTCTTTCTACCACTCACATTTTTCTTGGAATGATGGATAGGCCAAGTACTTCTACCAACCCACTCTTCATTGAGCACGAGGACGACATGAACTCCTATGTCACTAAGAGTCACCTCTTTGGCGCACAACGTGCTTTGCATCAAGAGCAACAAGCTATGAGTGAACGCATTGACAACCTCGCCGCCGACTTGCGACTCTCTGAGCAACGCACAAGGGACTACTTCGACCACAAGCTCGGCGATCACAAGCAAGAGAACAACGCAAGAATGGACGAGAGTCAGGCTTTGTTGCTCAACCGCTCTTCTTCCACTTTGTCCTCTACACGAAGGAGCCGTTCAAGTCGCCACTCCGACTTCACCCTCTCCGGCTCAAGTACACCGACATCAAACACTCTTCGCCGTGCCACGCGCAACGATCGTCAAGCAAGCCTCAATCCTCTACGCGACACCAACTCTCAAGAGCACCGACAACATCAAATCCAAGAGGCTTTTGCACTAGCACGAGAACGGCAACGGCAACGCCAACATGAAGAGGAAGAGCGAGCGCATCTACACCAAGTTGCACAAGATGCCGAGGCACAATGTCACGAACAACAACTCCGTGAAGCTCAAGCACTTGAGGCGCAACAAGCCCTCCAAGATTCAAGCCGAGTCGTAGCCAACCGTGGCCGACAAGCTCGTGAACAAGAGGAAGCACTTCACAAAGAAATTCATGAACGACGACATCAAGCTCGCATGCAACGTCAAGCTCGACAAGCTCCTCCACAAGCTCGCCAAGAACATCAAGTTCATCAAGAGCATGAAGACAATGGAAATCCTCCACCACAAGACCAACATGAGGTCGACAACCCTCCGCGCCAAGAGCAGCACGAGTTGGACAACCATCAACAATGTGGGCATCATCCCCGACCCCAACACAATGAAGAGCAACGCTACGGCAAGCTCAATTTCACCATGCCCAAGTTCAACGGAAGCAACGATCCCGAAGAGTACCTATCATGGGCATTGAAAGTTGACAAGATCTTACGTTTTCACGACTACGACGAAGAGAAGAAGATCACGATGGCATCCCTTGTGTTCCAAGACTATGTCCTCATTTGGTGGGAACAAGTCATCGAGCGCCGTGAGTCAAGAGGTGAACCACCCATCACTACTTGGACGCAAATGAAGGATGTCACGAGAGCATGCTTCGTGCCTACCTACTACAACTGCGACCTCTTCAAGAAACTCCAACTACTCAAGCAAGGAACCAAGAGCATTGAAACGTACTACAAGGAGATAGAGATTGCCATGATACAAGCCAATGTCATAGAAGATGATGAGCAAACAATGGCACGTTTCTTGAATGGACTCAACCATCCTATCAAGAAGATCACCGACTTCCAACCATACTCGAACTTCATCAAGCTACTGCATCAAGCTACCAAAGTGGAACGCCAAGTACAAGATGATTTCAAGTATGCCAAGTTCTCATCCAAGTCATACGGCTTCTCCAAGACACAAGCTTCAACGACTCCAACACCGTCTACCAAGCCTACTACTAGCAACATCAACAAGTCGAGTTCCAAGAAAGCTTCGTCTACTCCAAGTCATCATCCCACTACAAGCAACTTCAAGCCGAAAGCTTCATCATCATCATCCCCCACCGATGAGACCGTCAAGACGAGTTCCTTCAAATGCTTCACATGCGGAGGCCGAGGCCACAAGTCCTATGAGTGCACCAACAAGCGGACCATGATCCTCAACGATGACGGCACTTATGACTCAAAGAGTGAAGGAGAAATGGACGCTCTTGAGCAAGTCGCCATGCACCGGCAAGTGAACGGTGAAGAAGAACAAGTCTTTTGCGATGAAGATTCAAGTCCCGCTCTAGTTGTCTCCAAGGTCTTGACTCTCCAACATCACAAAGAAGAAGACCAACGATGCCACATCTTTCATACCAAGGCCGGCATCAATGGAAGACCCGTCAAGGTCATCATCGATGGAGGGAGTTGCCATAATATAGCAAGTGAAGAACTTTGCTCCAAGCTCCAATTTCCAAAGACGAAGCATTCACATCCTTACAAAGTTCAATGGCTTAGCGACTCCGGCACTATACAAGTCGAGCATCAAGTCCAAGTCTCCTTCAAAATTGGCGCCTACGAAGACACTTTGGAGTATGATGTTGTTCCAACGACTGTTTGCCACCTTCTTATTGGACGCCCATGGCAATTTCATAGAGGTGTGATCCACAACGGCCGAACGAACCACTACATATTCAAGATGAAGGGAAAGGAGTATGTACTTCGCCCTATCTCTCCAAGCCAAGTGATCGCCGACAAGCAAGCCATCCATCGTGGAGATAATAGTAAGAGAGCGAACCACGAAAAAGAGAGTGAGCGCCACAAGCCCAAATTGAGCGACTCCACGATGAGCGACAAGAAGAACCTAGTTCTATTTCCACCACACGTGAGATGAGAGAAGTGTGTGAGAACCTATCTAGTGTCATGCACTATGACCTTTCATGCAACGACGAGGCACCAAAAGCTAACACCTCTCACAATCTACCTTTAGTGTTATCTTCTCTTTTGCAGGAATTTCAAGATGTTTTCCCCGATGAGCTACCTCTGGGTCCACCTCCTCTACGAGCCATTACGCACCGAATCGACACCATCCCCGAAGCACTCCTTCCTAACAAGGTTCCCTACCGCGTGCACCCCGACGAACCTAAGAAGATCCAATGGCAAGTTCAACTACTCACCCACTTTGGACACGACAAGACACTTGCTACGCTCTCCAAGCACTATTTTTGTTCCATGATGCTTCGCGACGTCAGCCGCTTCAGCAACCAATACTCTACATGTCACCAAGCTAAGTGCAAAGCTCAATCTCTTGGCCTTTACATGCCACTTCCATTTCCATATCAACCATGGGAGGATTTTAGTAGGGATTTTGTGCTTGGGTTTCCTAGAAATAGGAATGGAAAGGATTCCGTGTTTTTTATTGTGAACCAATTCTCCAACACGGCTCATTTCATATCTTGCCATAAGATAGACGATACTTCACATATTGCACATCCATTTTGTAGGGAAATCTTGCAACCGTGCCTACCGATCGCCGAGTACGCCTACAACCGCGCAAGACAATCAACTACCGGGAAGTCCCCCTTCGAGGTCGTCTACGGATTCCATCCTTTGCCCCCATTGGACATCCCACGTGACAAGTACTCCGTGAGCGACATCTTCAACATCAAAGATCTTTCGCCCTACCATGGTGATGAGGATTTCGATCCGAGGACAGATCTTCCCCAACGGAGGGGAGATGATGCGGAGCATCTCACGATCATCTCCATGGACGCGCCTACACCTCTAACGGCACCACTTGGACCAATGACAAGAGCCTGAGCCAAGTCTATCGAAGATAAGGTGAACTCACTCCGCTCCGAACTTCCACTTTCCATGCATGAGAATTGGATACTACCTCAAGTGGAAACCCTATGTGTGATAAGGTGCTTGGAGGGAAGCCACGGACCATCTACACTCAACGGACAAGACGGTGAGGACGCCAAGTTCATGGGACAAGAAGAAGAACTGCTCGAAGTCCCCAGGCTCCGGACGACCGACGAACCCCGGACGTCCGACGACCTCCAGGCTCCGGATGTCCGGCCCCCTCCGGACGACCGATGCTTCCACACCCAAAACTACGGACTTCCGAAGCACTACCGACGACCGAAGACCTCCAGGCTCCGGACGTCCGACCCTGACCGGACGTCCGACCGAAGTCCACCCTAGCCGAATCAACGGACGTCCGATAGGCACCGGATGTCCGGACCCTTGCTAGCCTCCAGACGACCGGTGATTCTCGGATGTCCGACACCTGTGTGTTGTTATGTGTTGGGCCGCAGCCCATGTACCCCCCCCCCCACTTCGTCCCCTTTTGCACTAAGACTATAAATAGACCTCTCCCTCCTCCTTTCTAGGGTCAACAAAGGATTAGCTCATATTTCGTGTGAGAGCTTTGCTCATCCACTTGGTTACCTTCTCCTCGGAGATTCAAGCCTCCACCGGAGAAGATCCCCCAAGCAGATTCAAGACCCCTTTTAGGGAAGAACTCAAGACCTCCTCACGGAGAAGACCGCTACCTTTTGTATCGTCCCTAGTTGATCGTGGATCGTGTATCTCCCCTTATGTACTCGAGGATCTAGCACATGTGTGACTATTTCATGTTGGCTTGAGTGTTCCTCTTTGTGTTTTCCCCTCGTGTTCTTCATGTTCTTCGCGGGATACTGATACGTCCATTTTGCATCATGCTTTTATATCGATATTTATTGCATTATGCGCTGTTATTACACATTATGTTACAATACTTATGCCTATTCTCTCTTATTTTACAAGGTTTACATAAAGAGGGAGAATGCCGGCAGCTGGGATTCTGGGCTGGAAAAGGAGCAAATATTAGAGACCTATTCTGCACAGCTCCAAAAGTCCTGAAACTTCACGGAAGACGTTATCAGAATATATAAAAAATACTCAGCGGAAGAAATTCAGCAGGGGGGCCACACCCTGCCCATGAGGGTGGGGGGGGGCGCCCCCCTACCTCGTGGGCCCCCTAGTGGCCCTCCGGTGGCCATCTTCTGCTATATGAAGTCTTTCGATGGGAAAAAAATAATAAGCAATCTTCTCGGACGAAACTCCGTCGCCACGAGGCGGAACCTTGGCGGATCCAATCTAGGGCTCCGGTAGAGCTGTTCTGCCGGGGAAACTTCCCTTCGGGAGGGGGAAATCATCCACATCGTCATCACCAACGCTCCTCTCATCGGGAGAGGGCAATCTTCATCAACATCTTCATCAGCACCATCTCCTCTCAAAACCCTAGTTCATCTCTTGTATCCAATTCTTGTCTCCAAGTCCGGGATTGGTGCTAGTAGGTTGCTAGTAGTGTTAATTACTCCTTGTAGTTGATGCTAGTTGGTTTAATTGGTGGAAGATCATATGTTCAGATCCTATATGCATATTAATACCCCTCTAATTATGAACATGTTTATGCTTTGTGAGTAGTTACGTTTGTTCCTGAGGACATGAGAGAAGTCTTGCTATTAGTAGTCATGTGAATTTGGTATTCGTTCGATATTTTGATGAGATGTATGTTGTCTCTCCTCTAGTGGTGTTATGTGAACGTCGACTGCATGACACTTCACCATTATTTGGGCCTAGAGGAAGGCATTTGGAAGTAATAAGTAGATGATGGGTTGCTAGAGTGACAGAAGCTTAAACCCTAGTTTATGCATTGCTTCGTAAGGGGCTGATTTGGATCCATATGTTTCATGCTATGGTTAGGTTTACCTTAATACTTTTGTTGTAGTTGCGGATGCTTGCAATATAGGTTAATCATAAGTGGGATGCTTGTCCAAGTAAGGGCAGCACCCAAGCATCGGTCCACCCACATACCAAATTAGCAAAGTACCGAACGCGAATCATATGAACGTGATGAAAACTAGCTTGACGATATTCCCATGTGTCCTTGGGAGCGCTTTACATCATATAAGAGTTTGTCCAGGCTTGTCCTTTGCTACAAAAAGGATTGGGCCACCTTGTTGCACCTTATTTACTTTTGTTACTTGTTGCTCGTTACAAATTATCCTATCCCAAAACTATTTGTTACCACTTATTTCAGTACTTGCAGAGAATACCTTGCTGGAAACCGCTTATCATTTCCTTCTGCTCCTCATTGGGTTCGACACTCTTACTTATCGAAAGGACTACGATAGATCCCCTATACTTGTGGGTCATCAAGACTCTTTTCTGGCGCCGTTGCCGGGGAGTGAAGCGCCTTTGGTAGGTGGAATTTAGTAAGGAAAAATGTATATAGTGTGCTGAAATTTACTGTCACTTGTTACTATGGAAAGTAATTCTCTGAGGGGCTTGTTTGGGGTATCTTCACCCCAACCAGTAGAGCAAAGAGTTGCTCCTCAACCTACTCAACCTACTGAAAATGAATATGAAAATGAAAATGTCTGCTTTGAAATTCCTTCGGGTATGATAAAAAAACTGCTAGCTAATCCTTTTTTAGGAGATGGAACAAAACATCCTGATGAGCATCTAATATATGTGGATGAAGTTTATGGATTATTTAAGCTTGCAGGTGTACCCGGAGATGTTTTTAAGAAGAAGATCTTCCCTTTATGTTTGAAGGGAGATGCATCGACATGGTATAGGCTATGTGATGATATGGGGTCTTGGAATTACAAACGATTGAAATTGGAATTTCATCAGAAGTTTTATCCTATGCATCTTGTTCATTGTGATTGCAATTACATATATAATTTTTGGCCTCGCGAAGGAGAAAGCATCGCTAAAGCTTGGGGGAGGCTTAAATCAATGTTATGTTCATGCCCCAATCATGAGCTCTCAAGAAAAATGATTATTCAAAAAATTTATGCTCGGCTTTCTGATAACAATCGCACCATGCTTGATACTTCTTGTGCTGGCTCTTTTTGAAGGAAATATGCCCTAGAGGCAATAATAAAGTTATTATTTATTTCCTTATATCATGATAAATATTTATTATTCATGCTAGAATTGTATTAACCGGAAACATAATACATGTGTGAATACATAGACAAATAGAGTGTCACTAGTATGCCTCTACTTGACTAGCTCATTGATCAAAGATGGTTATGTTTCCTAACCATAGACATGAGTTGTCATTTGATTAATGGGATCACATCATTAGGGGAATGATGTGATTGACTTGACCCATTCCGTTAGCATAACACGTGATCGTTTAGTTTGTTGCTATTGCTTTCTTCATGACTTATACATGTTCCTATGACTATGAGATTATGCAACTCCCGTTTACCGGAGGAACACTTTGTGTGCTACCAAACGTCACAACGTAACTGGGTGATTATAAAGGTGCTCTACAGGTGTCTCCGAAGGTACTTGTTGGGTTGGCGTATTTCGAGATTAGGATTTGTCACTCCGATTGTTGGAGAGGTATCTCTAGGCCCACTCGGTAATGCACATCACTATGAGCCTTGCAAGCATTGCAACTAATGAGTTAGTTGCGGGATGATGTGTTACGGAACGAGTAAAGAGACTTGCCGGTAACGAGATTGAACTAGGTATTGAGATACCGACGATCGAATCTCGGGCAAGTAACATACCGATGACAAAGGGAACAACGTATGTTGTTATGCGGTTTGACCGATAAAGATCTTCGTAGAATATGTAGGAGCCAATATGAGCATCTAGGTTCTGCTTTTGGTTATTGACCGGAGACGTGTCTCGGTCATGTCTACATAGTTCTCGAACCCGTAGGGTCTGCACGCTTAAAGTTCGATGACGATTATATTATGAGTTTATGTGTTTTTATGTATCAAAGGAGTTCGGAGTCCCGTATGAGATCGGGGACATGACGAGGAGTCTTGAAATGGTCGAGACGTAAAGATCAATATATTGGACGACTATATTCGGACATCGGAAAGGTTCCGAGTGATTCGGGTATTTTCGGGAGTATCGGGGAGTTAGGGGAATTCGTATTGGGCCTTAATGGGCCATACGGGAAAGGAGAGAAAGGCCTCAAAGGGTGGGCGCACCCCTCCCCATGGGCTGGTCCGAATTGGACTAGGGAGGGGGGGCGCCCCCTTCCTTCCTTCTCCTTTTCCCTTCACTTTCCTTCCCTCCTACTCCTACTACTTGTAAGGGCTACTAGTTCTACTAGGAAAGGGGGAATCCTACTCCCGGTGGGAGTAGGACTCCCCTAGGGCGCGCCATAGAGAGGTGCGGCCCTCCCCCTCCTCCACTCCTTTATATACGGGGGCAGGGGGCACCCCAAAGACACAACAATTGATCTCTTGATCTCTTAGCCGTGTGCGGTGCCCCCCTCCACCATAATCCACCTCGATCATATCGTAGCGGTGCTTAGGCGAATCCCTGCATCGGTAGAACATCATCATCGTCACCATGCCGTCATGCTGACGAAACTCTCCCTCAACACTCGGCTGGATTGGAGTTCGAGGGACGACATCGAGTTGAACATGTGCAGAACTCGGAGGTGTCGTGCGTTCGGTACTTGATCGGTCGGATCGTGAAGACGTACGACTACATCAACCGCGTTGTGCTAACGCTTCCGCTTTCGGTCTACGAGGGTATGTGGACAACACTCTCCCCTCTCGTTGCTATGCATCACCATGATCTTGCGTGTGCGTAGGAATTTTTTTGAAATTACTATGTTCCCCAACAGTGGCATCCGAGCCAGGATTTATGCGTTGATGTTGTGCATGAGTAGAACACAAGTGAGTTGTGGGCGATATAAGTCATACTGCTTACCAGCATGTCATACTTTGGTTCGGTGGTATTGTTGGATGAAGCGGCCCGGACCGACATTACGCGTACGCTTACGTGAGACTGGTTCTACCGACCTGCTTTGCACACAGGTGGCTGGCGGGTGTCAGTTTCTCCAATTTTAGTTGAACCAAGTGTGGCTACGCTCGGTCCTTGCGAAGGTTAAAACAGCACCAACTTGACAAACTATCGTTGTGGTTTTTTATGCGTAGGTAAGAACGGTTCTTGCTAAGCCCGTAGCAGCCACGTAAAACTTGCAACAACAAAGTAGAGGATGTCTAACTTGTTTTTGCAGGGCATGTTGTGATGCGATATGGTCAAGACATGATGCTAAATTTTATTGTATGAGATGATCATGTTTTGTAACCGAGTTATCGGCAACTGGCAGGAGCCATATGGTTGTCGCTTTATTGTATGCAATGCAATTGCGCTGTAATGCTTTACTTTATCACTAAGCGGTAGCGATAGTCGTGGAAGCATAAGATTGGCGAGACGACAATGATGCTACGATGGTGATCAAGGTGTCGCGTCGGTGACGATGGTGATCATGACGGTACTTCGGAGATGGAGATCACAAGCACAAGATGATGATGACCATATCATATCACTTATATTGATTGCATGTGATGTTTATCTTTTATGCATCTTATCTTGCTTTGAGTGACGGTAGCATTATAAGATGATCTCTCACTAAATTTCAAGATAAAAGTGTTCTCCCTGAGTATGCACCGTTGCCAAAGTTCGTCGTGCCCAGACACCACATGATGATCGGGTGTGATAAGCTCTACGTCCATCTACAACGGGTGCAAGCCAGTTTTGCACACGCAGAATAATCAGGTTAAACTTGACGAGCCTAGCATATGCAGATATGGCCTCGGAACACTGAGACTGAAAGGTCGAGCGTGAATCATATAGTAGATATGATCAACATAGTGATGTTCACCATTGAAAACTACTCCATTTCACGTGATGATCGGTTATGGTTTAGTTGATTTGGATCACGTGATCACTTAGAAGATTAGAGGGATGTCTTTCTAAGTGGGAGTTCTTAAGTAATATGATTAATTGAACATAAATTTATCATGAACTTAGTCCTAGTAGTATTAGCATATCTATGTTGTAGATCAATAGCTCGCGTTTAGCTCCCCTGTTTTATTTTTGATATGTTCCTAGAGAAAACTAAGTTGAAAGATGTTAGTAGCAATGATGCGGATTGGATTCGTGATCTGAGGTTTATCCTCATTGCTGCACAGAAGAATTATGTCCTTAATGCACCACTAGGTGACAGACCTATTGCAGGAGCAGAAGCAGACGTCATGAACGTTTGGCTAGCTCAGTATGATGACTACTTGATTGTTTAGTGCACCATGCTTAACAACTTAGAATCGGGACTTCAAAGACGTTTTGAACGTCATGGATCATATGGATGTTCCAGGAGTTGAAGTTAATATTTCAAGCAAATACCCGAGTTGAGAGATATGAAGTCTCCAACAAGTTCTATAGCTAAAAGATGGAGGAGAATAGCTCAAGCGGTGAGCATGTGTTCAGATTGTCTGGGTACTACAATCGCTTGAATCAAGTGGGAGTTAATCTTCCAGATAAAATAGTGATTGACAGAATTCTCTAGTCACCATCACCAAGTTAGTAGAACTTCGTGATGAACTATAGTATGCAAGGGATGATGAAAACGATTCCCGAGCTTTTCATGATGATGAAATCAATGAAGATAGAAATCAAGAAAGAGCATCAAGTGTTGATGATTAACAAGACCACTAGTTTCAAGAAAAGGGCAAAGGGAAAGAAAGGGAACTTCAAGAAGAACGGCAATCAAGTTGCTGCTCAAGTGAAGAAGCCCAAGTCTGGTCTTAAGCCTGAGACTAAGTGCTTCTACTTCAAAGGGACTGGTCACTGGAAGCGCAACTGCCCCAAGTATTTGGCGGATAAGAAGGATGGCAAAGTGAACAAAGGTATATTTGATATACAGATTATTGATGTGTATTTTACTAGTGTTCATAGAAACCCCCTGGTATTTGATACTAGTTCAGTTGCTAAGAGTAGTAACTCGAAATGGGAGTTGCAGAATGAACAGAGACTAGTTAAGGGTGAAGTGACGATGTGTATTGGAAATGGCTCCAAGATTGATATGATCATCATCGCACACTCCCTATACTTTCGGGATTAGTGTTAAACCTAAAATAAATGTTATTTAGTGTTTGCGTTGAACATGAATATGATTGGATCATGTTTATTGCAATACGGTTATTCATTTAAGTAAGAGAATAAATTGTTGTTCTGTTTACATGAATAAATCCTTATATGGTTACACACCCAATGAAAATAGTTCGTTGGATCTCGATCGTAGTGATACACATATTCATAATATTGAAACCAAAATATGCAAAGTTAATAATGATAGTGCAACTTATTTGTGGCACTGCCATTTAGGTCATATTGGTGTAAAGCGCATGAAGAAACTCCATGCTGATGGACTTTCGGAATCACTTGATTATGAATCACTTGATGCTTGCGAACCATGCCTCATGGGCAAGATGACTAAGACTCCATTCTCCGGAACAATGGAGTGAGCAACTGACTTATTGGAAATAATACATACAGATGTATGCAGTCCGATGAGTGTTAAGGCTCACGGCAAGTATCGTTATTCTCTGACCTTCACAGATGATTTGAGCAGATATGAGTATATCTACTTAATGAAACACAAGTCTGAAACATTTGAAAAGTTCAAAGAATTTCATAGTGAAGTGGAGAATCATCGTAACAAGTGTGACGCCCCCGATTCAATCGTACACTAATCATGCACGCAAACGTGTACGATCAAGATCAGGGACTCACGGGAAGATATCACAACACAACTCTAAAACATAAATAAGTCATACAAGCATCATAATACAAGCCAGGGGCCTCGAGGGCTCGAATACAAGTGCTCGATCATAGACGAGTCAGCGGAAGCAACAATATCTGAGTACAGACATAAGTTAAACAAGTTTGCCTTAAGAAGGCTGGCACAAACTGGGATACAGATCGAAAGAGGCGCAGGCCTCCTGCCTGGGATCCTCCTAAACTACTCCAGGTCGTCGTCAGCGGGCAGCACGTAGTAGTAGGCACCTCCGGTGTAGTAGGGGTCGTCGTCGACGGTGGCGTCTGGCTCCTGGACTCCAGCATCTGGTTGCGACAACCAGAAGGAAAGGAAAGGGGAAAAGGGGGAGAAAGCAACCGTGAGTACTCATCCGAAGTACTCGTAAGCAAGGAACTACACTACATATGCATGGGTATATGTGTAAGGAGGCCATATCAGTGGACTGAACTGCAGAATGCCAGAATAAGAGGGGGATAGCTAGTCTTATCGAAGACTACGCTTCTGGTCACCTTCGTCTTGCAACCGGCAGAAGAGGGTAGGTTGGAGTCCTCCAAGTAGCATCTCCAAGTAGCAACTCCAAGTAGCAACTCCAAGTAACAACTCCAGTAGCATCTCCAGCAGCATCGCAGTAGCATAATCCTACCCGGCGATCCCCTCCTCATATCCCTGAGGGAGAGCGACCACCGGTTGTATCTTGCACTTGGAAGGGTGTGTTTTATTAAGTATCCGGTTCTAGTTGTCATAAGGTCAAGGTACAACTCCAAGTCGTCCTGTTACCGAAGATCACGGCTATTCGAATAGATTAACTTCCCTGCAGGGGTGCACCAACTTACCCAACATGCTCGATCCCATTTGGCCGGACACACTTTCCTGGGTCATGCCCGGCCGCGGAAGATCAACACGTCGCAGCCCCACCTAGGCAAAACAGAGAGGCCAGCACGCTGGTCTAAACCTAAGCGCGCAGGGGTCTGGGCCCATCGCCCTGAGCACACCTGCACGTTGCGTGGGCGGCCGAAAGCAGACCTAGCCTAGTGGCGTTCCAGTCCAATTCGGCGCGCGCCGCTCCGTCGCTGACGTCTGAAGTGCTTCGGCTGATACCACGACGTCGGGATACCCATAACTACTCCCGCGTAGATGGTTAGTGCGTATAGGCTCGTAGCCAACTCAGATCAAATACCAAGATCTCGTTAAGCGTGTTAAGTATCCGCGAACGCCGAACAGGGCCAGGCCCACCTCTCTCCTAGGCGGTCTCAACCTGCCCTGCCGCTCCGCCACAAAGATCCACACAGAGGGCCGTCGGGACAAAGGTCCTTTCAGCCCCCAATCCGTGAATCACTCGCGGGTACTCTTCGAGCTGACCCGACTTTAGTCACCATCTGTATAGTATGTATGGATGTATAGTATATACCCGTGATCACCTCCCGAGTGATCACGGCCCAATAGTATAGCAAGGCAGACCGACAAGAATGTAGGGCCAATAATGATAAACTAGCATCCTATACTAAGTATTTAGGATTGCGGGTAAGGTATCAATGACTGTAGCAACAATGACAGGCTATGCAACAGAATAGGAGTAACCGAACAGTAACATGCTACACTACTCTAATGCAAGCAGTATAGAAAAGAATAGGCGATATCTGGTGATCAAGGGGGGGGGCTTGCCTGATTGCTCTGGCAAGAAGGAGGGGTCGTCAACTCCGTAGTCGAACTGGGCAGCAGCAGCGTCGGTCTCGTAGTCTACCGGAGAGAAGAGGGGGAAGAAACAATGAATACAATGCAAACAAATGCATATCGATGCATGACATGACAAGTAACGATGCTAGGTGCGCCCAATCGCGGTAGTAGGTGATACCGACGAAGGGGGGAAACATCCGGGAAAGTATTCCCGGTGTTTCGCGTTTTCGGACAGATGAACCGGAGGGAAAAAGTTGCGAGTTTGATAGGTTAGGGGTGTGTGGCGGACGAACGGACTGCGTATCCAGAATCGTCTCGTCGTTCTGAGCAACTTTCATGTTGAAAATATTTTAATCCGAGTTACGGATTAAAAGATATGATTTTCTAAAGATTTTATTAATTACTGGAATTTATTTAATTATTTAATTAATTCGGAAAACAGATTAATGACATCAGCATGATGTCATGCTGACATCATCAGTCAACAGAGTTGACTTGGTCAACCTGACATGTGGGTCCAGTGGGACCCACCTGTCATTCTCTGTTTAGTTTAATTATAGATTAGTTAAATTAATTAGTGATTATGTTAATCTAATCAGGATTAATTAACTTAATTAACTACTTAATCAATCAATTAATTAATAATTAATTTTAATAAATCATTTTTATTTTTATTAATCATATTTACTATTTTTATTTATCTTATTTATTTATTTATTTTATTTTTTATTTTTTTTATTATTATTTTTTTAAGTGTTCTGGGGTGGGACCCTGTGGTCAGTGGCACTGAGTGCCCAGTCAGCATTGTTGACCACGGTCAACGTGGTCAACCGAGTCCAGGGGGGCCACGGGCGGCGACCTAGAGGCGGGCCACGTCGGTGCCAGGTCAGCGCCGGCGCCGGAGCAACGCCGGCGAGGCCATCCGCGGCGGCCGAACGCCGGAGATGGCCGGAATCGCGCTATGGCGCGCCATTCGAGCCCTGTTCGGGCGCATTCGAAGGGTGGGGCTGGGCCGCATCCAACCGTGATGGTGGCGCGGGCCGTAATGGCCGGAATCTTCGCCGGCGGCGAGTGGAGGCGGTGGTGGCGTTCAGGAGGTTGCGGGAACGGGGCGACGGGGCGCAGGGGGCGTGGCCAGGGACGGGGCGGGAGGGAGGCGCGGGGTGCGGCAGTGCGCAACCCGGCGTGGCGGCGACGGCGGCCCGCGGGCGCGGGTGTGCTCGCCGGGGCCGTGGCTCGGTGGTGGCGATAAGGGGCGCGGCCGGCATGGGGCTACCCGAGCGGTGCCGAGGCGAGGAGGAGCTCCGTGTGGGAGGTCCGGCGAGGGAGGGGAGGTACGCGGGCGCGGCCGGATCCGGCGACCGGAGCAGAGGGGGAAGGGCGCGCGCTCACATCGGGTTTGTAGGGACTTGGCAACGGTGCGCGGGGAGCGACTCGAGGAGGAGGACGAGGAGGTCCGGCGTGGCGCAGGGGATGCAGGTTGGCGGGGAAGGGCTCCGGCGACGGCGGAGCGGTCCGGCGAGTTGAGGAGGCCCTCGAGCGGCAGCGAACGGGGCGCGGTCGTCGGGGTCGTCGCCCCGATCCAGATCGGATCGGGAGGGAGGATATTTCG
>NC_041382.1:205353775-205357488 GCF_002162155.2 Triticum dicoccoides
ACCTGGGCCGGCCTGGTTGGCCCGATGGCCAGCTGGGCCGCGGTCCAGCAGGGGGGGCTTCTCCTCCTTTTGTTTTTTTTGTTCTGTTTTCTTTTCTATTTTCTTTCTGTTTTAAATCATTCTAAACTATTTAGGCCTTTTATAAAAATGTGTTTACCTCACCACAATTACCTTTGTAATATTTGACAATCACCGAACATTTTAGTCTTAATTTTTGGAAACTTTTATTGTTATCATTAACTTGCATTTGAATTTCAAAACAGTTTTGAATTAACCTGAGATTAACTACAGTGACAGAGGTGACGTGGCACCATCAACGTGAGTTTACTGTAGCATGATTATCCGGGCGTTACATCAAGAAAATAAAAGTTTCTACGATATGATCATAGAGGTAAAATATTTGAGTTAAGAGTTTGGCCTTCAGTTAAAACAATGTGAAATAGTTTCACTACTCACACCACCTGAAACACCACAATGTAATGGTGTGTCCGAACGTCATAGCCGTACTTTATTAGATATGGTGCGATCTATGATGTCTCTTACCGATCTACCGCTATCGTTTTGGGGTTATGCATTAGAGACAACTGCATTCACGTTAAATAGGGCACCATCTAAATCCATTGAGACGACACCGTATGGACTATGGTTTGGCAACAAACCTAAGCTGTCGTTTCTTAAAGTTTGGGGCTACGATGCTTATATGAAAAAGTTTCATCCTGATAAGCTCAAACCCAAATTGGAGAAATGTGTCTTCATAGGATACCCAAAGGAGACTGTTGGGTACACCTTCTATCACAGATCCGAAGGCAAGACTTTTGTTGCTAAATTCGGAGTCTTTCTAGAGAAGGAGTTTCTCTCGAAAGAAGTGAGTGGGAGGAAAGTAGAACTTGATGAGGTAACTGTACCTGCTCCCTTATTGGAAAGTAGTTCATCACAGAAATCTGTTCCTGTTACTACTACACCAATTAGTGAGGAAGCTAATGATGAAGATCATGTAACTTCAGATCAAGTTACTACCGAAACCTCGTAGGTAAACCAGAGTGAGATCCGCACCAGAGTGGTACGGTAATCCTGTTCTGGAGGTCATGTTACTTGACCATGACGAGCCTACGAACTATGAGGAAGCGATGATGAGCCCAGATTCCGTGAAATGGCTTGAGACCATGAAATCTGAGATGAGATCCATGTATGAGAACAAAGTATGGACTTTGATTGACTTGCCCAATGATCGGCGAGGCATTGAGATTAAATGGATCTTCAAGAGGAAGACGGACGCTGATAGTAGTGTTACTATCTACAAAGCTAGAATTGTCGCAAAAAGGTTTTCAGCAAGTTCAAGGTGTTGATTACAATGAGAGTTCCTCACTCGTATCTATGCTTAAGTCTGTCCGAATCATGTTAGCAATTGCCGCATTTTATGAAATCTGGCAAATGGATAAACAAAACTGCATTATTTAATGGATTTATTAAAGAAGAGTTGTATATGATGCAACCAGAAGGTTTTGTCAATCCTAAATGTACTAACAAAATATGCAAGCTCCAGCGATCCATCTATGGACTGGTGCAAGCATCTCGGAGTTGGAACATATGCTTTGATAAGTTGATCAAAGCATATAGTTTTATACAGACTTGCGGTGAAGTCTGTATTTACAAGAAAGTGAGTGGGAGCACTACAACATTTCTGATAAGTATATGTGAATGACATATTGTTGATTGGAGATAATGTAGAATTATTCTACAAAGCATAAAGGAATGTTTGAAAGGAGTTTTTCAAAAGAAAGACCTCAGTGAAGCTGCTTACATATTGAGCATCAAGATCTATAGAGATAGATCAAGACGCTTGATAAGTTTTTCAATGAGTACATACCTTGACAAGATTTTGAAGTACTTCAAAATGGAACAGTCAAAGAAGGAGTTCTTGCCTGTGTTACAAGGTGTGAAGTTGAGTAAGACTCAAAAACCCGACCACGGCAGAAGATAGAGAGAGAATGAAAGTCATTCCCTATGCCTCAGCCATAGGTTCTATAAAGTATGCCATGCTGTGTACCAGACCTATTGTATACCCTGCCCTGAGTTTGACAAGGGAATACAATAGTGATCTAGGAGTAGATCACTGGACATTGGTCAAAATTATCCTTAGTGGAATAAGGATATGTTTCTCGATTATGGAAGTGACAAAAGGTTCGTCGTAAAGGGTTACGTCGATGCAAATTTTGACACTGATCCAGATGACTCTAAATCTCAATCTGGATACATATTGAAAGTGGGAGAAATTAGCTAGAGTAGCTCCGTGCAGAGCATTGTTGACATAGAAATTTGCAAAATACTTACAGATCTGAATGTGGCAGACCCGTTGATTAAACTTCTCTCACAAGCAAAACATGATCACACCTTAGTACTCTTTGGGTGTTAATCACATAGCGATGTGAACTGGATTATTGACTCTAGTAAACCCTCTGGGTGTTGGTCACATGTCAATGTGAACTATGGGTGTTAATCACATGGTGATGTGAACTATTGGTATTAAATCACATGGCGATGTGAACTAGATTATTAACTCTAGTGCAAGTGGGAGACTGAAGGAAATATGCCCTAGAGGCAATAATAAAGTTATTATTTATTTCCTTGTATCATGATAAATGTTTATTATTCATGCTAGAATTGTATTAACCGGAAACATAATACATGTGTGAATACATAGACAAACAGAGTGTCACTAGTATGCCTCTACTTGACTAGCTCGTTGATCAAAGATGGTTATGTTTCCTAACCATAGACATGAGTTGTCATTTGATTAATGGGATCACATCATTAGGAGAATGATGTGATTGACTTGACCCATTCCGTTAGCATAGCACTTGATCGTTTAGTTTGTTGCTATTGCTTTCTTCATGACTTATACATGTTCCTATGACTATGAGATTATGCAACTCCCATTTATCGGAGGAACACTTTGTGTGCTACCAAACGTCACAACTTAACTGGGTGATTATAAAGGTGCTCTACAGGTGTCTCCGAAGGTACTTGTTGGGTTGGCGTATTTCAAGATTAGGATTTGTCACTTCGATTGTCGGAGAGGTATCTCTGGGCCCACTCGGTAATGCACATCACTATAAGCCTTGCAAGCATTGCAACTAATGAGTTAGTTGCAGGATGATGTGTTACGGAACGAGTAAAGAGACTTGCCAGTAACGAGATTGAACTAGGTATTGAGATACCGACGATCGAATCTCGGGCAAGTAACATGCTGATGACAAAGGGAACAACGTATGTTGTTATGCGCTTTGACCGATAAAGATCTTCGTAGAATATGTAGGAGCCAATATGAGCATCCAGGTTCCGCTATTGGTTATTGACCGGAGACGTGTCTCGGTCATGTCTACATAGTTCTCGAACCCGTAGGGTCCGCACGCTTAAAGTTCGATGACGGTTATATTATGAGTTTATGTGTTTTAATGTACCGAAGGAGTTTGGAGTCCCGGATGAGATCGGGGACATGACGAGGAGTCTCGAAATGGTCGAGACGTAAAGATCGATATATTGGACGACTATATTCGGACATCGGAAAGGTTCCGAGTGATTCGGGTATTTTCGGGAGTACCGGGGAGTTACGGGAATTCGTATTGGGCCTTAATGGGCCAACGGGAAAGGAGAGAAAGGCCTCAAAGGGTGGCCGCACCCCTCCCCATGGGCTGGTCCGAATTGGACTAGGG
>NC_041382.1:205357690-205452097 GCF_002162155.2 Triticum dicoccoides
TCCTTCTCCTTTTCCCTTCCCTTTCCTTCCCTCCTACTCCTACTACTTGGAAGGGCTACTAGTTCTACTAGGAAAGGGGGGATCCAACTCTCGCTGGGAGTACGACTCCCCTAGGGCGCACCATAGAGAGGGCCGACCCTCCCCCTCCTCCACTCCTTTATATACGGGGCAGGGGGCACCCCAAAGACACAACAATTGATCTCTTGATCTCTTAGCCGTGTTCGGTGCCCCCCTCCACCATAATCCACCTCGATCATATCGTAGCGGTGCTTAGGAGAAGCCCTGTGTCGGTAGAACATCATCATCGTCACCACGCCATCGTGCTGACGAAACTCTCCCTCAACACCTGGCTGGATCGGAGTTCGAGAGACGTCATCGAGTTGAACGTGTGCAGAACTCGGAGGTGTCGTGCGTTCGGTACTTGATCGGTCGGATCGTGAAGACGTACGACTACATCAACCGCGTTGTGCTAACACTTCCGCTTTCGGTCTACGAGGGTACGTGGACAACACTCTCCCCTCTCGTTGCTATGCATCACCATGATCTTGCGTGTGCGTAGGATTTTTTTTGAAATTACTATGTTCCCCAACACTTTTATGATGAAGACTATTGAATTCAAATGGGATTTATTGGAAAGAATTAAACGCAACTCTGAAGATTGGGACCTCGACAAAGGTAAGGAGTCAGGTATGACATCTAAGTTTGAGTGTGTTAAATCTTTTATGGATACCGATGTTTTCCGTAAATTTAGCACTAAACATGGACTTGACTCTGAGATAGTAGCTTCTTTCTGTGAATCTTTTGCTACTTATGTTGATCTTCCCAAGGAGAAGTGGTTTAAATATCATCCTCCCATAGAAGTAAAAGTAGCTGCACCTATTAAAGTTGAAGAAAAGACTATTACTTATAATGATCCTATTGTTCCTACTTCTTATGTTGAGAAACCACATTTCCCTGTTAGGATAAAAGATCATGCTAAAGCTTCAACTATGGTTCGTAAAAGCAATATTAAAACTTATACATCTCATGAGCAAATTAAAGTTGAACCTAATACTGCTATTGTTAAATTTCTCTTGGCTGATAATATTGATGGGCATGTTATTTATTTCTGTGATGAAACTGCTAGAATTGCTAAACCTTGTGCTAAAGATAAACCTAGACATGTGGTAGGCATGCCTGTTTTTTCTGTTAAAATAGGAGATCATTGTTATCATGGCTTATGTGATATGGGTGCTAGTGCTAGTGCAATACCTATTAGCCTTTATAAAGAAATTATGCATGATATTGCACCTGTTGAGTTAGAAGATATTGATGCCACAATTAAACTTGCCAATAGAGATACTATTTCACCAATGGGAATTGTTAGAGATGTTGAAGTCGTGTGTGGGAAAACTAAATATCCTGCTGATTTTCTTGTTCTTGGTTCCCCACAAGATAGCTTTTGTCCCATTATTTTTGGTAGACCCTTCTTAAATACTGTTAATGCTACCATAGATTGCAAAAGGGATGTTGTTACTATCAGTTTAGATGATATGACTCATGAATTTAATTTCTCTAAATTTAGTAGACAACACCGTGAAGAAGAATTACCTAGTAAGGATGAAATTATTGGTCTTGCTTCTATTGCCGTACCTCCTAGTGATCCTTTAGAACAACATTTGCTAGACCATGAAAATGATATGTTTATGAATGAAAGAAGAGAAATAGACGAAGTATTCTTTAAACAGGAACCTATTCTGAAACACAATTTTCCTGTTGAAATCCTAGGGGATCCTCCTCCACCCAAGGGTGATCCCGTGTTTGAGCTTAAACCGTTGCCTGATACTCTAAAATATGCTTATCTTGATGAGAAAAAGATATATCCTGTTATTATTAGTGCTAACCTTTCAGAACAGGAAGAAGAGAGATTATTAAAAACTCTGAAGAAGCACCGTGCTGCTATTGGGTACACTCTTGATGATCTTAAGGGCATTAGTCCCACTCTATGTCAACATAAAATAAATTTGGAAGAAGATGATAAAGCCGTTCGTGATCATCAACGACGGCTGAATCCTAAAATGAAAGAAGTGGTAAGAAAGGAGATACTAAAGCTCCTTGAGGCAGGTATAATCGATCTTGTTGCCGATAGTCAGTGGGTAAGTCCTGTCCATTGTGTCCCTAAGAAGGGAGGTATTAATATCGTTCCTAATGATAAAAATGAATTGATCGCTCAAAGAATTATTACCGGTTATAGGATGGTAATTGATTTCCGCAAATTAAATAAAGCTACTAAAAAGGATCATTACCCCTTACCTTTTATCGATCAAATGCTAGAAAGATTATCTAAACATACACATTTTTTCTTTCTAGATGGTTATTCTGGTTTCTCTCAAATACCTGTGTCAGCTAAGGATCAATCAAAGGCTACATTTATTTGCCCTTTTGGTACTTTTGCTTATAGACGCATGCCTTTTGGTTTATGTAATGCACCTGCTACCTTTCAAAGATGCATGATGGCTATATTCTCTGACTTCTGTGAAAAGATTTGTGAGGTTTCCATGGATGATTTCTCCGTCTATGGATCTTCTTTTGATGATTGCTTAAGCAACCTTGATCGAGTTTTGCAGAGATGTGAAGAAACTAATCTTGTCCTAAATTGGGAAAAGTGCCACTTTATGGTTAATGAAGGTATTGTCTTGGGGCATAAAGTTTCTGAAAGAGGTATTGAAGTTGATAAAGCCAAGGTTGATGCTATTGAAAAGATGCCATGTCCCAAGGACATCAAAGGTATAAGAAGTTTCCTTGGTCACGCCGGTTTTTATAGGAGGTTCATTAAGGACTTCTCCAAAATTTCTCGGCCCCTGACTAATTTATTACAAAAATATATACTATTTGTCTTTAAGGATGATTGTGTAGAAGCATTTGAAATACTTAAGAAAGCATTGATCTCTGCACCTATTGTTCAGCCACCTGATTGGAATTTACCCTTTGAAATTATGTGTGATGCTAGTGATTATGCTGTAGGTGCTGTTCTAGGGCAAAGAGTTGATAAGAAACTAAATGTTATTCAATATGCTAGTAAAACTCTAGACAATGCTCAGAGAAATTATGCTACTACTGAAAAAGAATTCTTAGCAGTTGTATTTGCTTGTGATAAGTTCAGACCTTATATTGTTGATTCTAAAGTAACTATTCACACTGATCATGCTGCTATTAAATATCTTATGGAAAATAAAGATGCTAAACCTAGACTTATTAGATGGGTTCTCTTGCTACAAGAATTTGCCTTACATATTGTTGATAGAAAGGGAGCTAAGAACCCCATTGTAGACAACTTGTCTAGGTTAGAAAATGTGCTTGATGACCCACTACCTATTGATGATAGCTTTCCTGATGAGCAATTAAATGTTATAAATGCTTCTCATACTGCTCCATGGTATGATGATTATGCTAATTACATTGTTGCTAAATTTATACCACCTAGTTTCACATACCAGCAAAAGAAAAAGTTCTTCTATGATTTGAGGCATTACTTTTGGGATGACCCACATCTTTATAAAGAAGGAGTAGATGGTATTATTAGACGTTGTGTACCTGAGCATGAACAGAAACATATCCTACGCCAAGTGTCACTCCGAAGCTTATGGAGGACACCATGCTGGAGATAGGACTGCACATATGGTATTGCAATCTGGTTTTTATTGGCCTACTCTCTTCAAGGATGCCCGTAAGTTTGTCTTATCTTGTGATGAATGTCAAAGAATTGGTAATATTAGTAGACGTCAAGAAATGCCTATGAACTATTCACTTGTCATTGAACCATTTGATGTTTGGGGCTTTGACTATATGGGACCCTTTCCTTCCTCTAATGGATATACACATATTTTAGTTGTTGTTGATTACGTTACTAAGTGGGTAGAAGCTATTACAACTAGTAGTGCTGATCATAACACTTCTATTAAAATGCTTAAAGAAGTTATTTTTCCAAGGTTTGGAGTCCCTAGATATTTAATGACTGATGGTGGTTCACATTTTATTCATGGTGCTTTCTGTAAAATGCTTGCTAAGTATGACGTTAATCATAGAATTGCATCTCCTTATCACCCTCAGTCTAGTGGTCAAGTAGAATTGAGTAATAGAGAACTCAAATTAATTTTGCAAAAGACTGTTAATAGATCTAGAAAGAATTGATCTAAGAAACTTGATGATGCATTATGGGCCTACAGAACTGCATATAAAAATCCTATGGGTATGTCTCCGTATAAAATGGTTTATGGAAAAGCATGTCACTTACCTCTCGAACTAGAACACAAGGCATATTGGGCTATTAAAGAACTCAACTATGATTTTAAACTTGCCGGTGAGAAGAGGTTATTTGATATTAGCTCACTAGATGAATGGAGAACCCAAGCCTATGAAAATGCCAAGTTGTTTAAAGAAAAAGTTAAAAGATGGCATGATAAAAGGATACAAAAGCGTGAGTTTAATGTAGGTGATTATGTATTGCTATACAACTCTCGTTTAAGATTTTTTGCAGGAAAACTTCTCTCTAAATGGGAAGGTCCTTACGTTATCGAGGAGGTCTATCGTTCCGGTGCCATAAAAATCAACAATTTCGAAGGCACAAATCCAAAGGTGGTGAACAGTCAAAGAATCAAACATTATATCTCAGGTAATCCCATAAATATTGAAACCAATGTGTAAGTGCATCTAGTGCCACCCCTAGTTGGTTTTGGAGTATTCACAACAAACTTGGTTGAGGGACTAATGTGTTTGTGAGAATTGCAGGATAACACAGGTAGAAGTCCCTCATTGATTTGGTTTTCCTACCAGAGATGACCCCTAAAAATGTATGAAGACATTGAAGTCAAAGGTGGTACGTGAAGACATTCACATTGAAGACTGTGACAAGAGAAGACATCGCGTGACGACTATGAAGCGCGAAGACTTAGTTGTTTCGTCGTTCTTTTTCTTCTTTGTTGAGTCATAGGAACCACCGTACTGTTAAGTGGGGTCCAAGTGAACCAGTCATAATGACTGAAGTGATGCTTAACCAAAATCCTATGTCTTCGAGCAAAGACAATGAGAGCAAATCTTATCCAGAGCTAGATAAGTCAGCTTTGCTTGTAGCCCAAGTAAAGTTGTCGTGTGTGTTTGAAATCTGGCCGTTGGAACATGTGTCAGTTCCTTAGTGACCCAGGGTCATTTCAGACAAATCAGGTCGGGTTGCCTGGTGGCTATAAATAGCCCACCCCCTACAACCATAAACGGTTGGCTGCTCAGAGTTAGTATACGACTTTTGTCATTTGAGAGCAACCCACCTCGAAGCCTTTGAGAGAGAATCCCTTGCGAGGACAAAGCCCTCAACACCCAGAGCCAAAGAGTGTTAGGCATCACTTAAGTCTTCCTGTCTGTGTGATCTGAAGACTTATTACACTTGAGGACTGTGAATCCTCCAGCCGGTTAGGCATCGCGTTCTGAGCATCCAAGAGTCATTGTGGATTGCCGGTGAACAAAGTCTGTGAAGGTTTGGAAGTCTACCTTGAAGACTTACTAGAGTGATTGGGCGAGGACTGGGTGTCCTTAGCTCAAGGGGAATAAGGTGAAGACGTGGTCTTCTGAGTTGAATCTCAGCCTCCCTAACCAGACGTACAGTTGTCACAACAACTGGAACTGGTCCAACAAATCATTGTCTTCAACGAGCCACTGGTGCCATCCTTCCCATCTCTTTACTTTCAGATTGGTCCTTGTGAAGTCATTGCCTGTTTGCATTATCTATTTGTCTTCACTGTGTGACTGCTGTTCTGATTAGCTTCATACTATCTTCCATCCTGATCTATACTACCTAGCTGGTATTAGTCTTTGTGCTTTCATTTTTCTGAATACTTGACTATGGCTTGCTTAGTGTAGTCTACCTTCCGCTGCATGGTAATAGGTTTATCTCTATCGTTTGTCTTCGAAACTTCCATGTTTTGAAGACTTTCATAAAAATCACCTATTCACCCCCTCTAGTCGATCACTAGCACTTTCAATTGGTATCATAGCAAGGTACTCCCTTGTTCTATGTGATTCGGTTTAACCACCTGGAGTTTTAGCTATGTTGACTGCAGGGATAATCAAAGTCTCCGCTGTGTGCCCAATCTTTGATGGAACTGAATATCCCTACTGGAAGAATAAGATGCACATGCATCTTGAAGCCATTGATGTCGACCTCTGGTATGTCGTCAAGAATGGCGTCCCCAAGGCTGGTGAAGGTGTCATCGCTGCTGATGTCAAGAAGTTCGTTCAACTGGACTCCACTGCCAAGAACATCATCTGTGGTCATCTGACCAAAGGGCAGTATGGCCGTGTGAGTGCTCTGGAAACATCTAAGCTAGTCTGGGACTAGCTCTCCAAGGTCAACGAAGGCGTCTCAACCCAGAGAGATCAAAGAATCAGTGTCCTTCTCAACCCATTCAACCGCTTCAAGAGAAACGACAATGAGAATGTTCAGCTCACATTTGGTCGACTCACTGACATCACAAATGAGCTTCAAGCCCTCGGCGCTACTGAGATCACCAAGCATGAAGTCGTCAAGACACTCCTGTGATCACTTGACAGCTCGTTTGACACCCTAGCCCTGATGATTCAAGAATGCCCTGACTTCAAGACACTCGATCCGTCTGACATACTTGAAAGGCTCAACACACATGAGTTTCAGCTGTCTGAAAAAAGAGACATCTATGGTCCCAACTATGGGCGAACTCGTGCTTTGAAGGCAAAAGTTGTTTCCTCATCTGAAGAAGAATCTGATTGCAGGTCGGATGATCCTGAAGACATTGGTAAGGAGCTTGCTATGCTTGTGAAGAAGTTTCAGAAATTCACCAAGAAGAAAGGTTTCAGAAAGTCCTCACGATCCAGCTCAAGGAGTGATGAAGCTTCTGCTGATGACTACAAGAAGAGAACATGCCACAAGTGTAAGAAACCTAGTCACTACATCTCTGAGTGTCCGCAGTGGGACAATGAGAACAACAACAAGAAGAAGAAGAGCAAGGAATATGATTCTGACGACAAGAAGAAGAAGAAGAAATACTCAAAGTCTTCTTCCAAGTCTTCCTCAATGTCTTCATCACACAAGAAGAGCTCATCTGGCAAGGCTCGTGCGTTTGTTGGCAAGGAAATGGATTCAGAGGAGGAGTCCGCTTCTGAGGAGGCGGAGGTGGAGTCTGAGGAGGAGTACGATTCTGGCGTTGCAAGTCTGGCTACAGCATACGTTGCCAAGTCCATCTTCAACACTGAAGACAATGACTTCATCACCGACGCCGATGCTAATGACAAGGACAACTCCGCTCCCACTTACTGCTTCATGGCACGCGGTGCCAAGGTAAACTCACGCACTACTCACTATCAAACATCCAGTGAAGATGACTCTGATTGTGGTTCCAAACCCAGCCACAAAACACTTGCTAAAATTGCAACTGGACAACAGAGAGCTATGGAACATATTCAAAAACTGTTAGACAAAAGCGATGACCTGTTAGACGTTGAAATGACTTGATCTCAGTCCTTAATTGAAGACATAAAAAATCTTCATGTTAAGTATGAGGAACTTGAAAGTCGTCATGAAACGCTCTCAACAACTCATGAAAAGCTTTCCTATGATTATCTTCAAAGGAAGCATGATCTTGAGAAATTAAGAGCGGCTCATGAAGATCTTCAAAAGGAAAATGAGTCACTTCATGCCAAACAGATCAGTTCCGCTCAGGAAGGATTTGAACCACCATGTCTTAAATGCATTGAGCGTGACAACGCTACCTCTGTTGCTGGATGTTCTACTGCTGCTACTATTGCAATATCTTCAACTGTTGATGTGGTAACTAACCCCTCTGCTGAGGATACCACTGCTATTGCTGATGAAAATGCTAGGTTGAAGACATTGCTTGAAACAGAGATGTACAAAAGTCTCAAAGAGCATCAGACACTATGTGATGTCCTCAAAAGGCAGATCCTGAACCGAAACCCTAGGAAAGAGGGTGTTGGGTTCGAAAGGAAAATGAATGCTGATGGCTCTTACTGGAAACCTGAGCAGTACCCCAAAACCACTTGGGTTGCTGCAAAAGAACCTTTAGTGGATCCATCCACCCTATCTGGCTTCACTTGTGCTAATCCCATTGTTATTGATGAATCCTTTGATGCAAACTATAAACTGTTTAAGAATCAGAATGGTGAAGTGTTTGCCAGGTATATTGGTACTAACTGCAGGAATGGGCCACCTATGAAGAAAGTCTGGGTGCCGAAAAAGTGTTTGGAGAATCTTCCTGTGAATGTCTTCATGATACCACAAGTGAAGAAGACAAACCCCAGACCACAGGCTTCATATGGTCCAAAGGCTTCATACAGACAGAGGACTCACCTGAGTCGCACTAACGCAAATGTTTTGCAGGGAAACCATACTCCGGCCTATGAGTATGAGCGTGTTTCATCAAACCGCCATGTTCATAAGACCAAGAACTACTCTGCTTATTCTTATGAGTACTATTGCCCTCCTGCAAGACTATTTGCTAGGGCTCCAAAGCCAAAGTTGTCAGATGCTGCACTTAGACTCATTGCTTCGAAGCCACCCTTAAAGATGTGGGTGGCTAAGAAAGCTTAACTCTCTTCTGCAGGGAAGGGTCTCCAGCTGAAAATCAAATTTGTCTGAAGCTATTGCCGGGGACCTTAAACATCTTGTAGGGCGCAAGATCAAATGCCCAAATGGTCTTATTATGTATTTTATTCCTGAGTTGCTTGCTACTTGCCCTATCAGTCCTAACCTCGATCTAAGCTTTCATAATCCACTTGCTCGTCAAATGTTTATGCTTCACAATTCTCTTCATGAAGCCTATCCCCCTAACTGCACTGTAGGGTATGACACCAGCTGCTTCAGAATGGATTATTGATAGTGGATGTACTAATCATATGACTGGCAAGCGAAGTCTTCTCATGGACTCAACCTTACGTCCATCTGACAAGAGTCACATCACATTTGCTGATACTGGTAAAAGCAAGGTATTGGGTCTAGGTAGAGTTACACTCTCAAGGGATCAACACATGGATAAAGTGATGCTTGTTGAATCCCTTGGTTTCAACTTAATGTCTGTCTCAATGCTTTGCGATTTAAACATGATTTGTCTTGTTCTAATGGAATCTGACAAGTCTCTAGTCTTTCAAGGGTATCGGAAAGATGATTTGTATGTGGTAGATTTCTCAGCAGGACCATAGCTTGCCGTATGTTTTCTAGAAAAAGCTTCAGAATGCTGGCTCTGGCATCGGAGGCTAGGGCATGCTGGCATGAGGAACTTGCACACTCTTGCAAAGAAGAAGCATATCATAGGCATCGAGGGCGTCAAGTTCAAGCAGGATCACTTATGTGGTGCCTGCGAAGCGGGAAAGATGACGAGGGCCAGGCATCCCTCGAAGACAATCATGACAACGACTCAACCCTTCGAACTGCTACACATGGACCTCTTCTGTCCCACTCACTACTCAACTCTTACTACTATTGCTTGTCTCTATGGCTTCGTCATTGTTGATGATTATTCAAGATATACATGGGTGCATATAATCCTCTACAAGACTGAAGTGCGGGATGTCTTCAGACGCTTCGCCAATCGAGCCATGAACAACTATGGTGTCAAGATCAAGCACATCAGAAGTGATAATGGAACTGAATTCAAGAATACTGGCCTCGACATTTATCTTGATACTTTGGGCATCACTCATGAGTCCTCAGCTCCATACATGCCGCAGCAGAATGGCATCGTGGAACGCAAGAACAGAACACTTATTGAGATGGCCCGGACGATGCTTGATGAATACAAGACTCCAAGAAAGTTCTGGCCTGAAGCCATTGATACTACATGCCATATCATCAACCGTGTTTATCTTCACAAGCTTCTGAACAAAACATCCTATGAGCTCCTACTAGTAAGAAGCCAAACGTCAGTTACTTCAGAGTATTTGGTGCCAGGTGCTGGATCAAGGATCCACATCACACTTCAAAATTTGCACCGAAAGCACATGAAGGTTTTATGCTTGGATACGGAAAGGACTCGCACTCCTACAAAGTCTTCAACCTCTTTCACTATAAAGTGGTTGAGACTGTGGATGTGCGGTTCGATGAGACTAACGGCTCGCAAAGAGAGCACCTGCCAAATGTGCTAGATGAAGTTCCATCAAGTGAATCCATCAATCTTATGGGAAATGGAGAAATCATACCGTCTGAAGCACAGCCCGAAGAGGAACTCATCATCTCTGCACCTGATCAACCTGAAGACAATGCTCAGTCTGAAGACAATCCTTCGAACAATGACAATGATCAGCAAGAGCGAAATCTTCGTCCTGCTCATCCTCATGTTGCAAATGAAGTACAGATTGAGAAAATAATTGATAGCATCAATGCACCTGGTCCACTCACTCGTTCAAGGGCAACATAACTAGCAAATTTCTATGGACACTTCGCATTCATCTCAATATCTGAACCCAAGAAAGTTGAAGAAGCCTTCATAGAACCTGAATGGATTCAAGCTATGCAAGAAGAGCTTCAACAGTTTGAGCTGAATAATGTATGGGAACTAGTCAAGCGTCCTGATCCTCGTAAACACAATATCATAGGCACCAAATGGATATATCGCAACAAGCAAGATGAGCATGGTCAAGTAGTTAGAAACAAAGCTCGTCTCGTTGCTCAAGGATACACTCAAGTTGAAGGAATTGACTTTGATGAAACATTTGCTCCTGTGGCTAGGATTGAAGCTATTCGCATACTACTGGCCTATGCAAATCATCATAACATTCTTCTGTATCAAATGGATGTGAAGAGCGCTTTTCTCAATGGCAAGTTTGAAGAAGAAGTGTATGTTGCACAACCGCTTGCCTTTGAAGATCCAAAACATCCTGACATGGTTTACAAGCTCAACAAGGCACTGTATGGCCTTAAACAAGCCCCTCGTGCTTGGTATGACACACTCAAAGAATTCTTGAAGAGCAAAGGCTTCAAACCTGGTTCCCTGGATCCCACACTCTTCACGAAGACATATGATGGTGAACTGTTTGTGTGCCAAATATATGTGGATGACATTATCTTCAGCTGCACCAACCAGAAATACAATGATGAGTTTGGATACATGATGCAAGAGCAATATCAGATGTCCATGATGGGTGAGCTGAAGTTCTTCATTGGTCTTCAAATACGACAGCAACGCAACGACATCTTCATATCTCAAGAGAAATACCTCAAAGATTGCCTGAAGAAGTTTGGAATGCAAGACTGCAAAGGTTACACGACGCCAATGCCAGCTAAACACCATCTGGGTCCCAACGACAATGGTAAAGAGTTCGATCAAAAGGTATACCGCTCCATGATTGGTTCTTTGCTTTATTTATGTGCATCTAGGCCAGATATCATGCTTAGTGTTTGCATGTGTGCCCGATTCCAAGCGGCACCAAAGGAATCACATCACTTAGCTATGAAGCAAATTCTTCGATATTTGGCTCACACCCCAACACTAGGATTATGGTATCCAAAGGGCTCAGAGTTTGATCTAGTTGGATTCTCGGATGCTGATTATGCTGGTGACAAGGTGGATCGCAAGTCTACATCAGGCACATGTCACTTCTTGGGACGATCACTTGTATGTTGGTCTTCAAAGAAGCAGAACTGTGTATCTCTCTCCACTGCTGAATCTGAATACATTGCTGCTGGATCTTGCTGCGCTCAGCTTCTATGGATAAAGCAAACACTCAAAGACTATGACATTCATCTGAAGCACGTTCCACTCTACTGCAACAACGAAAGCGCCATCAAGATTGCAAACAACCCAGTTCAACACTCGAAGACAAAGCACATTGAAATTCGTCATCACTTTCTCAGAGATCATGTCATGAAGGAAGATATTGATATCATACACGTCAACACTGAAGAGCAACTGGCAGATATCTTCACAAAGCCCTTGGATGAGAAAAGGTTTTGCAAGTTACGGTGTGAGCTAAATATCTTGGAATCCTCAAATGTTCTGTGATCAGGCACACATCCTAACACTTATGCATGTTGATGACTTAGATGTGCAACACACGAAGTAAAGTATATCTTCAATCAATGAAGACTTACATTCTGAGTGTGAATACATTAACGTGGAATTTGACTCCGGAGCGCCACGATAATTGTGCGTCGTGTCTGGGTCTAATACTTCCTATACGGTGGGTAATGCCACCACCAAATTCTTCTCTTAGAAGTGTTTTTCACATGGTGTTACATTGCAAAGTCTTCGCATTACGTTTGTCTTCAATGTTAACATGGCTTCATGTTTATCTTCAATGTACTGATTTGGTTTCTGTCCTCTATAGCATTCACTTATAGCTATGTCTTCTTGTTGAATTTTTTTTGAACTAAGTGAATGTGATCGGACCCTAACCCTTCTATGCTTCTATCTTAAGTCTATCTATCCAAATCATATGCATTCTATTGAAACTGTCAAAATGTCTTCTCTGCGTCCTTGTCAGCAGAAGACACAGAGACAAACATTAATCTGCCTTCAATGCTCAATCCTTTACCTGAAACCCGGAGAAGTGGGAACGACCACCCGACAATCCAGGCGTGCGTGGGAACGTGGAACAACCTCTCATGTGTTGCATGATCGCCACGTGTCCTTCAGATGAGAATTGCCAGGGGCACCTGTGTAATAACACTATGCCGTCCCTGTCCCTATAAATACACGCCTCACCCCAGTCATTATATCTTCTTCCACTCTCGCACAAACCCTAGCGCCACCGCTAGCCCTCGACGACGCCGGCGACGAAGCGCTCAGCTGTCGCGACCTCACCGACGCTGTCCTCATGCCGGCCGCGGACATCATCTTCTCCGCCGTCGCCGTAGGTGTCCTCCGTCGCCAAGTTAGGGCACGGAAGATCGAACTGCTCGGCAGCCTCTCCCACTCCGTCTAGCAGTTCCTCGTGTGGTAAATAAAACCTCTTTTTACAGCCTTTTTGATCCGATAGATTCATCCTTTTCAACCACAAGTAGTTTCTGTTCACACAAGTTGGATCTATCTCATACTGCATCTCATAACATGCCTAGTATGTTCACTTATGCTTCACAAAGTAGTTAGATTCCTCACTTGTACTTATTCATGGATTCGTACAAATCTGGAACCAACTCTCTACCTATGAGTGAATGTCTTCGCACTACGAGGTCAATGTCTTCTAAACTGATTTATCTTCAAAATCTTCTGAGAATGCATATGACCTCTTCCCCTTCCCTCTCACCTTTAATGCTGTCACAGGTACATGTCCGTGGGAGAATCCTTTGGTTCTCATAGTCTGCATTCATTTGCAGAGTTCTTACAACATCATATAAATTCTCCTGAAGCTAGTTCTTGTCTGACCAGTAGACGGAAGACTTTGACAGTGTTGAAGCCTTTCAGTCTGAACTTCATGGCAAGAGAAATCTGCAAGGAAGGGCGACAGACAGCGCCGTGGGGGTACATCAACGGACTTGCCCGAAGATCTTTATGAACTGTACAAAACTGACCCTGAAGAAAGTTATGGTCAGCTCAAGACACGAATCCAATGGATTCGAAGATACTGGGCTGAGCAATGGTTCAATTACAGGTTCGTGACCCAGGATTATGCTGAGAAGAATGCCATCAAGCGACCCTGGGGAGACATTTTGTACAAAAACCTTCAACCCAGGTCCAGAGCTGAAGCCATTGAACAAGGCTTCTATCCTTGCATGGTCCATGGACCACAGCCTACAGATGCAAACTCATCTTCATTACTATGGTGTCGTGACGATAATCTGTTCAAGCGCAACTTCCAGTTTGCCAAGATTTCGTCCAAAGAAAATAAGAAGTCGCAGGGATTAGACTTCAATCCAGGCCCCTCTGCTCCTCGTGCCGATGGCACCCGCGAAGCTGAACCCAATCTTGTTGGGCCCTTTTACAACCTAGAAGGTCTCATCACTCTTATTATGGTTCAAGGGACAGCCGTGGATGAACCTGCAGCCGACGCTGATTCTGACGAAGCGTCTGCACCACCGAAGCCAAAGAAGCTGAAGAAACCTAAAGCTTCGAAGCCTTCCCCTGCACCAAAGGTTTCACGGGCGAAGCCTCTGGCCACTCCACCTCCTGAAGCAAGTGTGCAGTCTGAATATCTCTCACACATCTCCAAGCCCACCAAAGTGAAGATGCCCATGCAACCCACTAGCCAAGCACTGACCCCTGCTGCTATTCTGCGCAACGAGAATGATGCCATTGATCTGTCCAGCGACGACGATCTTGGCGATGACGCTCTTGAGCAGTCGATCAAGAGCAAGCAAGAGGCTGAAATCTTCAATGACCTTCCTCTCTATGATGTGGAAATCTTAAACAAGTTCATTGATGAGTGGTGTCGGTGCCAAAACTGGCGGATCTCGGGTAGGGGGTCCCGAACTGTGCGTCTAGGCGGATGGTAACAAGAGGCAGGGGACACGATGTTTTACCTAGGTTCGGGCCCTCTTGATGGAGGTAAAACTCTACGTCCTTCTTGATTTATTCCTGATGATATGAGTACTACAAGAGTTGATCTACCACAAGATCGGAGAGGCTAAACCCTAGAAGCTAGCCTATGGTATGATTGTATGTTGTCCTACGGACTAAAACCCTCCGGTTTATATAGACACCGGAGAGGGTTAGGGTTACACCAGGTCGGTTACAAAGAAGGAGATCTACATATCCGTATTGCCAAGCTTGCCTTCCACGCCAAGGAGAGTCCCATCCGGACACGGGACGAAGTCTTCAATCTTGTATCTTCATAGTCCAACAGTCCGGCCAAAGGATAGAGTCCGGCTGTCCGGAGACCCCCTAATCCTGGACTCCCTCAGTAGCCCCTGAACTAGGCTTCAATGACGATGAGTCCAGTGCGCAGTGTTGTCTTCGGCATTGCAAGGCGGGTTTCCTCCTCTGGATACACCACAGAAGAGTTTAAATACCAGGATAGTGTCCGACCCTACAAAATAAATTCCACATACCACCGTAGAGAGAACAATATTTCCACAAATCTTAATCTGCTGACACGCTTTGGCAACATGACATCAGGCCATGGCTCGGTGATTTATTTGAACCGTTTTTCCTCAACCAGCTCCACACATAACGCGAGGCGGTTTCTTGACATGTCTTGTCAAAGCAGAGATCGTGTTCCCCTAAATACGGGATTCTCATCAATACGGTCATGGGTAACCCAACCATGCCTAGGACTCCTAGATTTTAGGCAAGTCCCAAACGGCCACTAGGAGGACGCTTGATATTCACCCTCTTTATAAAGGGACAAGGCTTTTACTTTTTTCCCTCCCGTGCTCAATCGAATCCTTCCCCCGCCTCGAGTTCTAACACCCAAAGCCCAGGTCAGGTGCTTCGGACCTTCAATCATGTCCGGATCTAGCCTTCAAGGCCGATGGATGCCCTCCTCCGTTACGAAAGAGGATATCAAGAAGTTGGGGGAGGCCAGATACCTGGCCGCCAAGGTTTCGCATTGGCTGCCTGCCCGAGGGCAGGTCATCCCTACTCCCGAACCCAACGAGAACGTTGTGTTCATCTCCCACTTCCTCCGAGGTCTAGGCCTCACTCTGGATCCCTTCGTTAGGGGTTTGATGTTCTGTTACGGGCTAGATTTCCACGATCTAGCCCCGGACTCCTTTCTCCACATCTCGGCATTTATTGTCGTATGTGAGGCCTTCCTCCGCATTACCCCTCACTTCGGCCTGTGGCTCAAGACCTTTGACGTGAAGCGGAAGATGGTCGAGGGGCAGCATGTAGCGTGCGGAGGCGCGTTAATAAGCAAGATCGCTGGAGCTCCATGGCCAAAGGGTTCCTTTCCAGAGGTGTCCGGATTATGGCAACGGGATTGGTTTTACATCACAGCTCCCATAAGTGCCAAGTGGGTGGCTGCCCCTGCTTTCCTCTCAGGCCCTCCACCACAACTGATGTCATGGATTAGCAGAGGGCTGAGCTGGGGTCCAGCCAAGGACGTGCCTATACTGCAGAGCCGCATTCAAGATCTCTTCGAAGGAGATTTCAATCTAGTTATGGTGGTGCAAGTCATGCTGGTTCGTCGAGTCCAGCCTTGCAAACGTCGGCCCCTCCGCATGTGGGAGTTCAACCCAGAAGGACCGGGCACTATTCAGAATTTCCTCGGCCTGACGCACGAGGAGATGTATAAATCATTCTTCGGACCCCAAATAGGGTGTCCGGATACTACCAAGGACGTGGGCCCGAGCAGCAACCGCACCGCCGACCAAGTAAGTAATCCTCTAGCTGAACACATCGTCTTTCATTTATCATGACGTCATTCTGAGAAATCGCTCTTTGACCAGGACTGGCTAACAAAGGCGAAGATGATTTAGTGTTTGGCCCCCCTTCCCGAGGGTTTGGACAATCCGGTACTAGAAAAGATGCTCGAGCTAGCACCTTGCCCGGAGCCCTCAAAGGAAGATAAAGGGGGGAATAATGAGGGCGAAAGCGGGCCCCCACCACTACCAATTCCAACCAAGGGAATAAGCGCCTTCGTGAAGGAGTATAACCAAGGGGAAGAATCTGACATTCTCTCGCTCCGGGGAGGGAAGAGGACTGCCTCTGAAGAGCCGGAAACCAAGGCTTCCAAACGGGAGAAGAAGTCTCCACCAGAGGGTCCTGCCTCGGAGGGTGCTCTTGCCGCACAAAGTCCGCGCGGGGATCATCCCTCTAACGATCCATAAGTGATAAAAAATGCTTAATAGTAAAGATATTATACCTTACTTCTGAGGAAAATAACCGAAGCGTTTATCTTGCAGTTCGGATCTTAGCCCTTCTCAACAGAGCTCATCTTCAGCGGATCTTCTTCCGGAGATGATGGAGAGCGAAACGCCTCCCCCGGACTCCCCCGCTCAAGAAGCGGGCGACCTTGAGGTGTCGTCATGGAGGGCCTCCCCGGGTCCGGTGAGGCCAGAAGATAATCCTATGGTCACCCGAAGTCCCCAGTATCCGGCCCTTAAAGAGGGCAAACAAAAGAGTCCGGCGCCATCTGGTATGCGGTCAGACACACTGAGGGATCTGCTAAAGCGAGCGACCATCTTGGAAGGACACCTTACGTTGATGGGTACGGTGATGGAAAGGATTTCGTCCGCCGAAAGCGGGTTGCATGACGCCTTTATGAGTCTACTAATGGGCTTTGAGGTACGTAAAATGATGTACATTTGTGATAGTACCGCACATTTTTAGGTGTGCCCTGTGTAGATAGTAGCCCCTGAGACTCTAGTTGTCGCCGAGAACGGCGGCAAACAGAGGATCATAGTCCCAGGTAATAACCATACCGCTTTTATGTGCAGGTGGTGGAAGCTCCGGTGGCTAGCCGGACTAATGAGTTTGCCAAACTAAAGCGGCAACTGGACGTGCCAGATGCCGACATCGAGCTTGTTAACAAGCGGCTTGATGAGGCACAGGGTAAGTGATGTTTTCTGGTGAATGTCACATAGGAAGAGCAGCGTGATGCCAGTATCTTTAATATGTTGTGACTGTAGATGGAGCTGCCACCGTGGAGACCCTTCGGGCGGAACTTACCCGAGCCAAAGAACAAGCAAGTAGTAGTAATGCGGCTGCTTTGAAGGCGGCCGAAGAGTGGAGGGCTGAGAAGACCACGCATTGCGAGAGCAAAGAGAAAATGGCCAAGATGGTTGTAAAGTTAAAAGACACTGCCGACCGTTGCCAGTTCCTTGAAGAAGAAAACCGAGCGAAGGCGACGGACCTTGAAAAGGCCACGATGGCGACCAAAGACACCCGCTCTGCTATGAGAGCGAAGGAGGAGCTGCGTGAAGCCGGGGATATTGTGGCTAGGAAGCCCTTTATGCTGCGGAGGAAGTTCGGAGATCCACGGTATGCCCCTCTGGATCGGCTGTGGAGTTCGGCAGACGCATATCTGGACTTGGCGGCGAGCGCGGTCGATGCGGCCGAATACTTCCGAGATCAAACAGATCATGAAGTGGACAAGCTATTCTGGTCGCAGTTTAACGTTCCAGAGCGTCCGCTTCCATTGACTGATCAGCTAGCCGAATGAGCCGAACTCAATAGGTTGTCCAGACTCGCCATGAGGTCTATCGTGGATCGGCTGTGGCCGGAAAGGCCAAAGCCGAACAGCTATTTTAGCCTGGTGCAGCAGTTCCTTGGTGCGGTGCCGCGCATCAATGCAATGAAGAGGTCGGCATGCATAGAAGGCTCGCGGATGGCCCTTGCCCGTGTCAAAGCATACTGGGCGGAGATGGATGCTACCACTGTTGCGGCGCAGGGTTCGGCCATAGGCCGAGTGGCTGCCGAGCACTATTTTGAAGAAGTTCTTGAGGGTGCTCGTTTGATAGAGGCCTAGTGCTCGAAGAATATTATGTTTGAGTGACATGTATTCCCATTGTAAAAACAATGTTTATGAAATTTATTAAGGCTGTATTTATACTTTTTCCTGAAAGTAATATGATGCCTCCTGTGCGGCCGTTTATATATATATATATATATATATATATATATATATATATATATATATATATATATATATATATATATATATGTATATGTATATAACCTGAAAGATTGCAGTCGTCGGCTTCAACCCCCACGCATATAATGCGGAGGTGTTCGCAGAAGACGCGTGTTCACACTTAATCCAACATCTTGGTCCTATTAAGGAGGTGATAGCGCAGCGAACGAGGCAACCAGACTATAATTATTTAACACTTTCACTTAGCCATAGGAGTTTGACGGTGGGGCTACTATATAGCCCCTGGTGGCTCCGCACTCTCCCGAATTCGGGGTGCGTACATGCCTGGCCGGGAAACGGCCCTTCGTTAAGCCGGAGGAATTCTAACATTCCGATAGGTCATCGAGTGGTTGACCAGTCTCACACTATATCATGACAGTCAGTTTTCGGCTTTCTCTACTGAGGTGCTCGTCCGGATGAACCGGGGCACAATCGCAGTAGTTCTCCTAGTGCCGCCTTAGCCGATAAAGCAGAACGTAAGGCAGCAAAACACAGGAGCCGGGCAAACCCAACATTTGACCAAAGACATGATTCAGAGCTGATGCATATAAGGCCAAACTCGCGACGCCGAACACTCCCTAAGGTATTCGGTCTTTATGGTATAAACCAGGCCTAAATAGTGCCCTTTGTAAGAAGCCCCTGGTGTCCAGGTACGTGCATTATTCTGACGTGGCCACATGCCAAGACGTCAGCATCCTTCTCAATAGTACTGAGAATCCGAGGGATGTGTATCAACAAGAGACAGTAAGAAAGGTTTACGCAGGGTCTTAATCTAAAAAGAATCCTTGGAACGGGTCCCTGCTGCACGTCTGCGCCTGTGTCTCCGTTGTGCCGTATCCTAGACGGGTGTAGCACGATGGTCATCTGTAAAAGATAGGAACTTAGGTGAAAAGTTGTCGTGCAAAAAGGTAGGTTTAAAGAACCATGTACAATTCAAGATGAGTAAAAATTGCCACTTGTCTGCGTGCGTTGAGCCCCTTGTATTTGTAATAGGGGTGTGGCCATCAAACCTGTATGAATTACATATAGCCGCACCGGACTCATCTAACCGTGTCCGTGGTCTTGACGACCTATCGAATGCTTTAGTTGGTGAGGCCGTTTTAGTGTGCGGCTGCCACGGCCGCTGCACTCTCTTCGGCACGCAGGGATCGCTCAATATTTCCATTTACTGTAATGATGCCACGTGGACCGAGCATCTTAAGAGTGAGGGAAGTGTAATGCGGTATTGCATTAAAGCGAGCGAAAGCTTCGCGTCCGAGTAGTGCTTGATAGCCACTTTGGAACGAAGCAATGTGGAAGGTTAAATTTTCGCTACAGAAGTTGTCGGGGAAGCCGAATACAACCTCTAGTAGCAGGGAGCCCGTGCAATGAGCCCCTGGGCCTGGCGTTACTCCTCTAAAGGTAGTATTGCTGCGGCAAATTTTCGTTGGGTCTATCCCCATTTTGCGGATTGTGTCCTGACATATCAGGTTTAAGCTGATGCCGCCGTCCATCAGGACTTGTGTGAAGTGGTATCTGTCAAGTATTGGATCTAATACCAAGGCAGCCCATCCCGCGCTCCTGAGTAATCCTGATGGTCGAAGGTGATTGGTTGAGACGGCCAGTGGCAGAACTCCGCGGTGATAGGCCCTTGGGCATGTTTATCTGGGAGTGCCGCTTTGCTTCTCCCCTTTATCATGTGTAACATGTTTACTTTTTTGACTTCTGGTGGAAATTTCTTCTGTTCCCCAGTGCTTTGCTTGCGAGGCTCATCGTCGTCTTCACTTGGTGTATCCCGCCCCTTATGTTTGGCGTTGAGCTTGCCGGACTGCTTGAAGACCCAACATTCTCTGTGGGTATGATTTGCAGGTTTATCGGGGGTGCTATGGATCTGACATATTTGGTCCAGAATTTTGTTTAGGCTGGACAGTTCATCTTTGGCGCCTTTAGAGGGCGGCTTTTGCTGACCTGGCCGAGAGCTTCTGAATCCGGCGTTTACCGCCGTGCTCTTCGGGCTATCTTATTTATTCCGGCGCTTATTATTTTTGCTGCGTCGTGATTTCCCGTTTCCATCTCTAACTTCAGATGTACTTGGGTCGCTGGTGCTGCATCGGGCTAGCCAGTTGTCCTCACCCGCGCAAAAGCGGGTCATGAGGCTTGTTAATGCTGCCATTGTTCTCGACTTTTCTTGGCTGAGGTGTCTGGCAAGCCATTCGTCTCGGACGCTGTGTTTAAAAGCTGCCAAGGCTTCGGCGTCCGGACAGTCGACTATTTGGTTCTTTTTAGTAAGAAACCTGTTCCAAAGCTTTCGGGCTGACTCTTCGGGCTGTTGAGTTATATGACTTAAATCGTCCGCATCCGAAGGTCGGACATAAGTCCCTTGAAAATTTTCCCAAAAAGCGTCTTCGAGCTCTTCCCAGCTTCCAATGGAGCTTTCGAGGAGGCTTTTAAGCCAGTGGCGAGCTGGCCCTTTGAGTTTGAGGGGTAAATACTTAATGGCATGGAGATCATCTCCTCGAGCCATATGGATATGGAGGATATAGTCCTCAATCCAGACCCCAGGGTCTGTTGTTCCGTCGTATGCCTCTATGTTTACGGGTTTGAATCCCTCTGGAAATTCATGGTCCAGCACCTCGTCGGTGAAACATAGGGGGTGTGCGGCACCCCTGTATCTGGGTGTACTGCATTGTTCGGATGTTTGTTGTGTTGCATCGTATGCTGGAGCGCGCTTGTGTGGTCCGTAGATGGATCTGGTTACGCCGTCCTTTTGATGCGAGCCCTCGCGTGGTTTGCGTATTAGCTTATATGCAGCGTTGTTTGCCTCTCTATGTTGGCTGTGAGGTCGTCTATCCGGCCAGATGGCCATTTTAATTTTTGGTTGCGGGGGATCTAAGGCCTCCTCATAGAATTCAGGTAGCAACTTCCGCTTCGGGTAGCTCTTGGTGGGGAGATTACCGCCGTACTTCGCTGCTGTGTTGAGTACTTTACTCCATCTGATTCTGAGTGTGTCTTGCGCAGCCTTGAGCCTTTGCTTCTACTTTTTTAGACTCCTCGCGGTGGCAACAAGCCTTTGACGGGCATTCTGTTGCTCCGGGTGTCTGTCCGGTGTGATGTCATCCGGACTATTATCTTTGACAGAGTCGGGTTGTTTGGTTTGATTCTCCGTGTTGCCGTGGTCCGACGATGGTTCACCCTGCTCTAACGCTGGGTCTATATGATCGTTGTTTCTGCCGAGGCGGGATTTGGAGCGGCGCTTATGCCGCCGCTTTGACTGCTTCTCGAGGGGACAACCCTTCATTGCGTTCTTCCATTCCTCGTTGTCATTTTCTTTCGGTGTGTCCACCATGTATACGTCATGTGATGAAGTGGGCGCCAATGCCCTGTGGGCAATGGTTCCTGTTCGTCTCCTGCATCGTCGTCCATACCGTCGATGTCTTCGGAGTCGAAGTCGAGCATGTCTGTTAAGACATCGACAGTGGCTACAAAGTGGGTGGTGGGTGGGCGGAGAATTTCTTCGTCATCCGCATCCCAATCCTGCTGGACATAGTTCGGCCAGGACTCTCCTGACAAGGAGAGAGACTTTAATGAATTCAGTATGTCGCTGAAGGGCAAGTGCTGAAAGATATCCGCGCAGGTGAACTCCATGATTGGCACCTAGTTGGATTTGATAGGCACGGGCGCAGGCGGTTTGGAGTCCGTGGCCGGGGAAGGATCCGGCAGTATGGCAACACGACTCTCGTGAAGGGTAAGGTTGATATTCGGCTCGATCGCCGCTGAGGATACGACCTCTGTGACGGGGTCTATCCACCCGTCCATGGATGGCACAACTGGCTCCGAATTGGGGGTCGAAGAGGCTGCTGGTGCGATCTCCTGAACACTGTCTGATGGTAGAGCTAAATTGTACTCATCGTGACCGCGTGACGCACAAGGCAGATGCTCGAATCCGTCTAAGATCAAGTCTCCGCGGATATCGGCCGTGTAGTTTAAGCTTCCAAACCTGACCTGGTGGCCAGGGGCGTAACTTTCGATCTGCTCCAGATGGCCAAGCGAGTTGGCCCACAGTGCGAAGCCGCCGAACACAAAGATCTGTCCGGGGAGAAAAGTCTCACCCTGGACTGCATCGCTATCGATGATCGTAGGAGCCATCAAGCCTAACGGCGACGACACAGAGGAACTCTCAATGAAAGCACTAATGTCGGTGTCAAAACCGGTGGATCTCGGGTAGGGGGTCCCAAACTGTGCGTCTAGGCGGATGGTAACAGGAGGCACGGGACATGATGTTTTACCCAGGTTCGGGCCCTCTTGATGGAGGTAAAACCCTATGTCCTGCTTGATTTATTCTTGATGATATGAGTATTACAAGAGTTGGTCTACCACGAGATCGGAGAGGCTAAACCCTAGAAGCTAGCCTATGGTATGATTGTATGTTGTCCTATGGACTAAAACCCTCTGGTTTATATAGACACCGAAGAGGGTTAGGGTTACACCAGGTCGGTTACAAAGAAGGAGATCTACATATCCGTATTTCCAAGCTTGCCTTCCACGCCAAGGAGAGTCCCATCCGGACACGGGAAGAAGTCTTCAATCTTGTATCTTCATAGTCCAACGGTCCAGCCAAAGGATAGAGTCCGGCTGTCCGGAGACCCCCTAATCCCGGACTCCCTCAAGTGGTTTGACAGCCCAAATGTCAGCTTTGATGATCTCCAGCTTCCCATTGGCCTCAGTGTCGCCTTCCACAGAGCCATTGCTGCTGAGCTGGCTCTAGCCCAGAAAATTGCTGAGTTGAAGCATAAGATAGATTATGAAAAGGCTCAGTTCAAGAAGCATATGGCCAAGCTCAATGTTGAAGACATTCAGAACTTCCAGGTCATGATGCATGAGCTCAAGGAAGCATTTTGCACGAAACGCGAAGAAGCCAAAGGTTCTCGTGAGCGCATGAAGGATCTTCCTGCTAAATGTGTTCAGGGATACAATGAAGCTGAAAAGCGCAAGGCTTTGGGGCGACCAGGCATCGACCCCAGAATGGCTGCCAAGAAGAAGAAGAAGCCAGCTGTGGCAGAACCCGAAGCACCAAGGCAGGAAGTACATCCAATTGTCTTCCCAGCTAGTATGACAGGCTCGAAGCCTAAGGAGCTTCAGAACTCAAGAAAACAAGGGCAGCTGAAGCCGAAGCAAGAAAACACAAGACCAAGGCCACCACTAATGATGCTTCCCCAACCAAGAAACGGAAAACCAAGAAGAGAGACTTGTTGGAAATATGCCCTAGAGGCAATAATAAATTGATTATTATTATATTTCCTTGTTCATGATAATCGTTTATTATCCATGCTAGAATTGTATTGATAGGAAACTCAGATACATGTGTGGATACATAGACAACACCATGTCCCTAGTAAGCCTCTAGTTGACTAGCTCGTTAATCAATAGATGGTTACGGTTTCCTGACCATGGACATTGGATGTCGTTGATAACGGGATCACATCATTAGGAGAATGATGTGATGGACAAGACCCAATCCTAAGCCTAGCACAAGATCATGTAGTTCGTATGCTAAAGCTTTTCTAATGTCAAGTATCATTTCCTTAGACCATGAGATTGTGCAACTCCCGGATACCGTAGGAGTGCTTTGGGTGTGCCAAACGTCACAACGTGACTGGGTGGCTATAAAGGTACACTACGGGTATCTCTGAAAGTGTCTGTTGGGTTGGCACGAATTGAGATTGGGATTTTGTCACTCCGTGTAAACGGAGAGGTATCTCTGGGCCCACTCGGTAGGACATCATCATAATGTGCACAATGTGACCAAGGGGTTGATCACGGGATGATGTGTTATGGAACGAGTAAAGAGACTTGCCGGTAACGAGATTGAACAAGGTATCGGTATACCGACGATCGAATCTCGGGCAAGTACCATACCGCTAGACAAAGGGAATTGTATACGGGATCGATTGAGTCCTTGACATCGTGGTTCATCCGATGAGATCATCGTGGAACATGTGGGAGCCAACATGGGTATCCAGATCCCGCTGTTGGTTATTGACCGGAGAACATCTCGGTCATGTCTGCATGTCTCCCGAACCCGTAGGGTCTACACACTTAAGGTTCGATGATGCTAGGGTTATAAAGGAAGCTTGTATGTGGTTACCGAATGTTGTTCGGAGTCCCGGATGAGATCCCGGACGTCACGAGGAGTTCCGGAATGGTCCGGAGGTAAAGATTTATATATAGGAAGTCCTGTTTCGGCTATCGGGACAAGTTTCGGGGTCATCGGTATTGTACCGGGACCACCGGAAGGGTCCCGGGGGCCCACCGGGTGGGGCCACCTGCCCCGGGGGGCCACATGGGCTGTAGGGGGTGCGCCTTGGCCTACATGGGCCAAGGGCACCAGCCCCTAGAGGCCCATGCGCCAAGATATAGGAAAAAGGGGAGAGTCCTAAAGGGGGAAGGCACCTCCGAGGTGCCTTGGGGAGGATGGACTCCTCCCCCCTCTTAGCCGCACCCCTTTCTTGGAGGAAGGGGCAAGGCTGCGCCTCCCCCCTCTCCCCTGCCCCTATATATAGTGGAGGGGAGGGAGGGCATCCATACCTGAGCCCTTGGCGCCTCCCTCCCTCCCGTGACACCTCCTCCTCTCCCGTAGGTGCTTGGCGAAGCCCTGCAGGATTGCCACACTCCTCCATCACCACCACGCCGTTGTGCTGCTACTGGATGGAGTCTTCCTCAACCTCTCCCTCTCTCCTTCCTGGATCAAGGCGTGGGAGACATCGTCGAGCTGTACGTGTGTTGAATGCGGAGGTGCCGTCCGTTCGGCACTAGGATCATCGGTGATCTGAATCACGACGAGTACGACTCCATCAACCCCGTTCACTTGAACGCTTCCGCTTAGCGATCTACAAGGGTATGTAGATGCACTCTCTTTCTACTCGTTGCTGGTCTCTCCATAGATAGATCTTGGTGATACGTAGGAAAATTTTGAATTTCTGCTACGTTCCCCAACAGTGGCATCATGAGCTAGGTCTATTGCGTAGATTCTTTGCACGAGTAGAACACAAAGTAGTTGTGGGCGTCGATATTGTTCAATATGCTTGCCGTTACTAGTCTTATCTTGATTCGGCGGCATCGTGGGATGAAGCGGCCCGGACCAACCTTACACGTACGCTTACGTGAGACCAGTTCCACCGACAAACATGCACTAGTTGCATAAGGTGGCTGGCGGGTGTCTGTCTCTCCCACTTTAGTCGGATCGGATTCGATGAAAAGGGTCCTTATGAAGGGTAAATAGCAATTGGCATATCACGTTGTGGTTCATGCGTAGGTAAGAAACGTTCTTGCTAGAAACCCATAGCAGCCACGTAAAACATGCAAACAACAATTAGAGGACGTCTAACTTGTTTTTGCAGGGTATGCTATGTGATGTGATATGGCCAAAGGATGTGATGAATGATATATGTGATGTATGAGATTGATCATGTTCTTTTAATAGGAATCATGACTTGCATGTCGATGAGTATGACAACCGGCAGGAGCCATAGGAGTTGTCTTAATTTATTTGTGACCTGCGTGTCAACTTAAACGTCATGTAATTACTTTACTTTATTGCTAACCGTTAGCCATAGTAGTAGAAGTAATAGTTGGCGAGGCAACTTCATGAAGACACGATGATGGAGATCATGATGATGGAGATCATGGTGTCATGCCGGTGACGATGATGATCATGGAGCCCCGAAGATGGAGATCAAAAGGAGCAAAGTGATGATGGCCATATCATGTCACTATTTGATTGCATGTGATGATTATCATGTTTATACATCTTATTTGCTTAGAACGACGGTAGTAAATAAGATGATCCCTTACAACAATTTCAAGAAGTGTTCTCCCCTAACTGTGCACCGTTGCGACAGTTCGCTATTTCAAAACATCACGTGATGATCGGGTGTTTTATTCAGACGTTCAAATACAACGGGTGTTGACGAGCCTAGCATGTACAGACATGGCCTCGGAACACACGCGAAACACTTAGGGTTAACTTGACGAACCTAGCATGTACAGACATGGCCTCGGAACACGGAGACCGAAAGGTCGAACATGAGTCGTATAGAAGATACGATCAACATGAAGATGTTCACCGATGATGACTAGTCCGTCTCACGTGATGATCGGACACGGCCTAGTTTGACTTGGATCATGTAATCACTTAGATGACTAGAGGGATGTCTATCTGAGTGGGAGTTCATAAGATGAACTTAATTATCCTGAACATAGTCAAAAGGTTTTTGCAAATTATGTCGTAGCTCACGCTATAGTTCTACTGTTTAGATATGTTCCTAGAGAAAAATTAGTTGAAAGTTGATAGTAGCAATTATGCGGACTAGGTCCGTAAACTAAGGATTGTCCTCATTGCTTCATAGAAGGCTTATGTCCTTAATGCACCGCTCAGTGTGCTGAACCTCGAACGTTGTCTGTGGTTGTTGCGAACATCTGACATACCAGGTTTGATAACTACGTGATAGTTCAGTTAAACGGTTTAGAGTTGAGGCACCAAAGAAGTTTTTGAAACATCGCGAAACATATGAGATGTTTTGAGGGCTGAAATTGGGATTTCAGGCTCGTGCCCATGTCAAGAGGTATAAGACCTCCGATGACTTTCTTAACCTGCAAACTAAGGAGAAAAGCTCAATTGTTGAGCTTGTGCTCAGATTGTCTGAGTACAACAATCATTTGAATCGAGTGGGAGTTGATCTTCCAGATAAGACAGTGATGGTTCTCCAAAGTCATTGCCACCAAGCTGTTAGAGCTTCGTGATGAACTATAACAAATCAGGGATAGATATGATGATCCTTGAGGTATTCGCGTTGTTTGACATCGCGAAAGTAGAAATCAAGAAGGAGCATCAATTGTTGATGGTTGATGAAACCACTAGTTTCAAGAAGGGCAAGGGAAAGAAGGGATACTTCATGAAACGGCAAATCAGCTGCTGCACCAATGAAGAAACCCGAGGTTGAACCCAAACCCGAGACTAAGTGCTTCTGTAATAAGGGGAACAACCACTGGAGCAGGATTACCCTAGATACTTGGTAGATGAGAAGGCTGGCAAGGTCGATAGAAGTATATTGGATATACATTATGTTAATGTGTACTTTACTAGTACTCCTAGTAGCACCAGGGTATTAGATACCGGTTCAGTTGCTAAGTGTTAGTAACTCGAAATAAAAGCTACGGAATGAAACGGAGACTAGCTAAAGGTGAGCTGACGATATGTGTTGGAAGTGTTTCCAAGTTTGACGTGATCTAACATCGCACGCTCCCTCTACCATCAAGATTAGTATTAATACCTTCAATGGTCTTGCACCTAAAGGAATGGTTTATTGAATCTCGATCGTAGTGATACACATTTTCATGCCAAAAGATATAAGATAGTAATGATAGTACCACTTACTTGTGGCACTGCCATGTAAGTCATAATGGTATAAAACGCATGAAGAAGCTCCATGTTGATGGATCTTTGGACTCACTCGTTTTTTGAAAAGTTTGAGACATGCGAACCATGTCTATTGGTGTGTACGCATGAAGAAACTCCATGCAAATGGACCGTTTTGACTCACTTGATTTTGAATCACTTGGGACATGCAAATCATACCACATGGGCAAGATGACTGAAAAGCCTCGTTTTCAGTAAGATGGAACAAGATAGCAACTTGTTGGAAGTAACACATTTTGATGTGTGTAGTCCAATGAGTGCTGAGGCATGCAGTGAATATCGTTATGTTCTTACTTCACAGATGATTCGAGTAGATGTTGAGTATATTTACTTGATGAATCACGAGTCTGAATTATTGAATGGTTCAAATAATTTCAGAGTGAAGTAGAAGATCATTGTGACAAGAGGATAAAATGTCTATGATACGATCATAGAGATGAATATCTGAGTTACGAGTTTTGGCACACAATTAAGACATTGTGGAAATTGTTTCATAATTAATACCGCCTGGAACACCATAGTGTGATGGTGTGTCCGAACATCATAGTTGCACCCTACTGGATATGGTGCGTACCATGATGTCTCTTATCGAATTACCACTATCGTTCATGGGTTAGGCATTAGAGACAACCACATTCACTTTAAATAGGGCACCACATAATTTCGTTGAGACGACACCGTATGAACTATGGTTTGGAGAAACCTAAGTTGCCGTTTCTCGAAAGTTTGGGGCTGCGACGCTTATGTGAAAAGGTTTCAAGTTGATAAGCTCGAACCCAAAGCAGATAAAATGCATCTTCATAGGACACCCAAAAACAGTTGGGTATACCTCCTAATTCAGATCCGAAAGCAATAGGGATTGTTTCTTGAATCGGGTCCTTTTTCGAGGAAAGGTTTCTCTCGAAAGGTGGAGTGGGAGGATGGTGGAGACTTGATGAGGTTATTGAACCGTCTCTTCAACAAATGTGTAGCAGGGCACAGGAAGTTGTTCCTGTGGCACGTACACCAACTGAAGTGGAAGCTTATGATAGTGATCATGAAACTTCGGATCGAGTCACTACAAAACCTCGTGGGATGACAAGGATGCGTACTACTTCAGAGTGGTACGTAATCCTGTCTTGGAAGTCATGTTGCTAGACAACAATGAACCTACGAGCTATGGAGAAGCGATGGTGGGCCCAAATTCCGACAAATGGTTAGAAGCCATAAAATCCGAGATAGGATCCATGTATGAAAACAAAGTGTAGACTTTGGAAGAACTACTTGATGGTCGTAAGGCTATTAGGTACATATGGATTTTGAAAGGAAGACAGACAATGATGGTAAGTGTCACCATTGAGAAAGCTCGACTTGTCGCTAAGATGTTTTTCGACAAGTTCAAGGAGTTGACTACGATGAGACTTTCTCACTCGTAGCGATGCTAAGAGTCTGTTGGAATTATATTAGCAATTACTGCATTATTTATGAAATCTTGCAGATAGGATGTCAAAACATTGTTTCCTCGACGATTTTTGAGGAAAGGTTGTATGTGATACAACCGGAAGGTTTTGTCCATCCTGAAATATGCTAATAAGTATGCAAAGCTCCAGCAATCCTTCTGAGGACTGGAGTGAGCATCTCGGAGTTGGAATGTATGCTTTGATGATGATCAAAGATTTTGGGTGTATACAAAGTTTATGAGAAACTTGTATTTCCAAAGAAGTGAGTGGGAGCACTATAGAATTACTGATGAGTATATGTTGTTGACATATTAATGATCGGAAATGACGTAGAATTTCTGGAAAGCATAAAGGGTTATTTGGAAAGTATTTTTCAATGGAAAACCTGGATTAAGCTACTTGAACATTGAGCATCAAGATCTATAAGGATAGATCAAAATGCTTAATAGTACTTTCAAATGAGCACATACCTTGACATGATCTTGAAGGTGTTCAAGACGGATCAGTCAAAGAAGGAGTTCTTGCCTGAGTTGTAAGGTATGAAGTTAAGACTTAAAGCTCGACCATGGCAGAATAGAGAGAAAGGACTAAGGTCGTCCCCTATGCTTAAGACGTAGGCTCTTCAGTATGCTATGCTGTGTACCGCACCTGAAGTGTGCCTTGCCATGAGTCAGTCAAGGGGTACAAGAGTGATCCGAGAATGGATCACAGGACAGCAGTCAAAGTTATCCTTAGTAACTAGTGGACTAAGGAATTTTCTCAATTATGGAGGTGGTAAAAGAGTTCGTCGTAAAGGGTTACGTCGATGCAAGCTTAACACCTATCCGGATAGCTCTGAGTAGAGATACCGGATACGTATAATGGAGCAACAATTTAGAATAGCTCCAAGTAGAAAAGTTATTTGGAATAGCTCCAAATAGAACGTGGTAGCTGCATCTAGGAGATGACATAGAGATTTGTAAAGCACACACGGATCTGAAAGGTTCAGACCCGTTGACTATAACCTCTCTCACAAGCATAACATGATCAAACCCAGAACTCATCGAGTGTTAATCACATGCTAAATGTGAACTAGATTATTGACTCTAGTAAACTCTTTGGGTGTTAGTCACATGGGGATGTGACCTTGAGTGTTAATCACATATCGATGTGAACTAGATTATTGACTCTAGTGCAAGTGGGAGACTGTTGGAAATATGCCCTAGAGGCAATAATAAATTGATTATTATTATATTTCCTTGTTCATGATAATCGTTTATTATCCATGCTAGAATTGTATTGATAGGAAACTCAGATACATGTGTGGATACATAGACAACACCATGTCCCTAGTAAGCCTCTAGTTGACTAGCTCATTAATCAATAGATGGTTACGGTTTCCTGACCATGGACATTGGATGTCGTTGATAACGGGATCACATCATTAGGAGAATGATATGGACAAGACCCAATCCTAAGCCTAGCACAAGATCATGTAGTTCGTATGCTAAAGCTTTTCTAATGTCAAGTATCATTTCCTTAGACCATGAGATTGTGCAACTCCCGGATACCGTAGGAGTGCTTTGGGTGTGCCAAACGTCACAACGTAACTGGGTGGCTATAAAGGTACACTACAGGTATCTCTGAAAGTGTCTGTTGGGTTGGCACGAATTGAGATTGGGATTTTGTCACTCCGTGTAAACGGAGAGGTATCTCTGGGCCCACTCGGTAGGACATCATCATAATGTGCACAATGTGACCAAGGGGTTGATCACGGGATGATGTGTTATGGAACGAGTAAAGAGACTTGCCGGTAACGAGATTGAACAAGGTATCGGTATACCGACGATCGAATCTCGGGCAAGTACCATACCGCTAGACAAAGGGAATTGTATACGGGATCGATTGAGTCCTTGACATCGTGGTTCATCCGATGAGATCATCGTGGAACATGTGGGAGCCAACATGGGTATCCAGATCCCGCTGTTGGTTATTGACCGGAGAACATCTCGGTCATGTCTGCATGTCTCCCGAACCCGTAGGGTCTACACACTTAAGGTTCGATGATGCTAGGGTTATAAAGGAAGCTTGTATGTGGTTACCAAATGTTGTTCAGAGTCCCGGATGAGATCCCGGACGTCACGAGGAGTTCCGGAATGGTCCGGAGGTAAAGATTTATATATAGGAAGTCCTGTTTCAGCCATCGGGACAAGTTTCGGGGTCATCGGTATTGTACCGGGACCACCGGAAGGGTCCCGGGGGCCCACCGGGTGGGGCCACCTGCCTCGGGGGGCCACATGGGCTGTAGGGGGTGCGCCTTGGCCTATATGGGCCAAGGGCACCAGCCCCTAGAGGCCCATGCGCCAAGATATAGGAAAAAGGGGAGAGTCCTAAAGGGGGAAGGCACCTCCGAGGTGCCTTGGGGAGGATGGACTCCTCCCCCCCTCTTAGCCGCACCCCTTTCTTGGAGGAAGGGGCAAGGCTGCGCCTCCCCCCTCTCCCCTGCCCCTATATATAGTGGAGGGGAGGGAGGGCATCCATACCTGAGCCCTTGGCGCCTCCCTCCCTCCCGTGACACCTCCTCCTCTCCCGTAGGTGCTTGGCGAAGCCCTGCAGGATTGCCACGCTCCTCCATCACCACCACGCCGTTGTGCTGCTGCTGGATGGAGTCTTCCTCAACCTCTCCCTCTCTCCTTGCTGGATCAAGGCGTGGGAGACATCGTCGAGCTGTACGTGTGTTGAACGCGGAGGTGCCGTCCGTTCGGCACTAGGATCATCGGTGATCTGAATCACGACGAGTACGACTCCATCAACCCCGTTCACTTGAACGCTTCCGCTTAGCGATCTACAAGGGTATGTAGATGCACTCTCTTTCTACTCGTTGCTGGTCTCTCCATAGATAGATCTTGGTGATACGTAGGAAAATTTTGAATTTCTGCTACGTTCCCCAACAAGACTGGGCTGCTCCCATAGAGCCCCTTGATGTCGAGCCAATCTCAGTGGCTCGTCCTGTGTCTGAACATCAAGAGCGCCAAGTGATAGTTCATGAGCCTGCTTCCACAGAGGCTCCTGAAGCTGAAGACAATCCAGCTGTTGACCCCACCGCAGCTGAAGACATTGGTCCTCACGACAATGTTGAAGATGATGAAGTCCTTCCTTAGATCGAGCACAATTTGGTATCATCGCCTGTGCTCACGCACAGCAAACTCATCAGCATTGATCGTCCTCTGAGGCCAACTGCTTAGGATGCATCGTGGGCTGATCACCCACAACAACAAGACACCCCAAGTTCTCCCCAACCACAAATCACCTCACCCATGCAAGATGGCAATGACTTTGAGGCCCAGCCAACTCCATCTCAACAAGCATCGCCAGCATTATGCCGGCTTGGCAAAGGACCAAGGCCCCAAGTCACTTCCATTGTGCATGTTTCTGAGTCTGAAGCCAAAATGGCTGAAGATATTCCGGCTGCATCAGCCGATGAAGAAGAAGAACCAAGAGTTGAAGTAGAAAGAGTTGCTACACCCCCGTCCCACCAAGATGTTGTTCTTGAGGAGAACGTGTCCGACCCTCCATCTCCTGAAGTGGAGGTTAACAATCCTGAGGCGGCCACCAACATCAACACTGAAGCCAATGACGTAGTCATGGCTGAAGCTAATGAGGCACCTGAAGCTAATGTGGTTCTAGAAGTGCATGCACCTGAAGCCACTGCAACGCCCGAAGCCAATACTGAAGCACCCGAAGCCAATGTGGCCCCTGAAGCTCATGTCAACGACAATGCCAATGCTCATGTACCCCTCCAAGACCTCATACAATTGAGCTGGCATTTGATCGTGGTCAGCCCGTTATGGTCAGATGGCCCATTCTGGTTCCTCCACCTGCTGCGGGTCCATAATTTGACTATCATGTCGAGCACATACCTCAAGTCCAGAAGCCCAAGCCAAGACTTCCAAGATTCCCAACTTCAGCTGGGGTCTTCAATGTGAATGGCTTCGTGGCACATAACACCTTCTTCAACAGCGCCAAGAACCCTTACACCAAACCTCGCATTTCATCAGATCGGTTCTGGAGCTATCAGCAGCGCAACTACTATTCCTGCATCTTATGCAATCAAGGGTGCATATTTCCACATATGCGTCTCGACACTGAAGCTATAGCTGGCCTGCCCTGTCTAGAAGAAGCGTTGGACTGCTTCTAGGGCTGGAATTCGAGCTGAGCTGAGCCAGCTCGGCTCGACTCGCTAGAGCTCATTTCGTTAACGAGCTAGCTCGACTCGACTCGTTATTGTAACAAGCTCAAATCCAAGATTGGCTCGACTCGTATAACTCGCGAGCTAGCTTGTTAAGCTTGTTAAAGATATGAACATAAAACCTTCAAATATTATCAAAATGATATGTATATATTAAACATATATATCACTAACAATAGTAATTTCCTTGTAACGCATGAGTCTCCTAGGCGGTTGGGCCTTCAATGGCTAGGCCTTGTGTTGTGCGCCTAGGACATAGGGTGCTGAGTGGCTGATATTTTTCTGTATTGGGAGTGGCTGCTCTTTTGTACCAAGCCTAACGAGTTACACGAGTACTCGTGAGATTGGATCATTTAAATTGGTCTATAAACAATCTTAAACTAAAGCTTGGCTCGACTCGTTATTCTTCGAGTTCGAGTCGATTCGAGCTAAGTCACGAGCTACTCGTTTAGCTCATGAGTTTCGAGCTTTTTTTCAGCCTAATTGCTTCAGAGACGCTGGACTCCTGCAGTTTGTCACAGACAAGGAACATTGGCATGAAGAGTTTATGCTACAGTTCTATGCAACTCTTCACATTCGAGGCTACAACAAGGATTCAAAGACTTGGGTCCTTGAGTGGATGATAGGCAATGTCCATCATGAAGCCAAAGCTCTTGATATCATTGAGCACACAGGCCTGCCCACTCCTGGTGAATACTATGAACCAGGTTGTCAACAACACCAAAATGCTTTAGAGATCATTTTTCAGAAGCCAGAACCTAACATGAGCCAAATGTTGAGCATGATGAAGCCTTTGCCTCACGACGCTGACTACCCATCTGAATTCTTTGTTGAATACCTAGAGTATCTGCCTCGTACCATTTACCATATCATCAGAAAGACTCTATGGCCTGTCAAAGGACATTCATCTGCAGCGAAGCTTGAAGGAGCAATGAAGACTTTGGTTTTCTACATCTTCAATGGCATTAGCTTCAATGCTCAAGACTTTTTCATCGGACAAATTGGCTGCATCTGGCTTCGATATTTTTGGGTTGAAGTTCTATGCTCCATGGGTAATGCGTCTTATCAAGCTTCATTCTGCCTTCAACTATCAGCCGTCTGCGCGCAATCATCTTGTATTCTTGCTAGAGATTGATCTGTCTGTTGAGGCTATTTACCCAGAGCCTGCTAAGGATCCCATTTATCTTCACGATGCTGATCGTCAAAGCTTCACCTAGCCCATTGAAGGAGTCCAGGCAGTCTCTCGTGTTTATCCCTTGGCTGGTAACACACGTGCCCCTCGCGCTCAAACTGACGTCACTGAAAGCACCATTGCCCAAAGGCCTCGGAGGCCATCTCATGTTCTCAATGACCGAGAGCTTCTCGTCGCGCTACACCAGAAACAGGACAAGCATCACAACTGGCTTAAGCGTCAGATGCAAAGCCTCTTGGTGGATGTCAATCGCATTCGCAATCTTGCCACCAAGAATGCCTTTGTTACTCATGAAACTTGTTGGGGGTCTTGGAAGAGTTTGACATTGCTTAGTGCTGAAGCCGATCTGCAGGACGATGGCTTCACCGAAAGATTCAAGTTTGACTCAACTCCTCCAAGGAATGCTCACTTGCGTCGGACTACCTCACTTGAAGACTCTGACTATTCATCCTCGATTGCGACAGTGAATGCCAGAGTCATCGATGACCAAGATGATGCAACTTCACCTCCTCCAACTTTAGCGCGTGTCAACACTTCACCAAGTTCTTCTGCACCACCGGACCTCAACGACGACCCTGCTGCTTCGCCTACTCCTCATGGGAACGAGTAGGAGCTCTATCTCTTCAAACCTTTTTGGTCATTACTGACAAAAGGGGGAGAAGCATATGTAACGTCCCAAAATTCTAAATTTTGGAATGTTATAATAAATAGATAGATTGAATGTTTGTTTGATTGTTGTGTGATTGATTGAGTGAAATTGGAAACTTTTTGAAAGTTAAATGAGAGGGAATAATAGGACTTTCCCAAACTTTCACCTTTTTACATTTTGATCTCCGTGAATTCAAATTCTTTTCAAATACAAAACCCTCGAGAGAAGATGATATGACTTCTTCCATTTAATTAAATGAAAAGGGGTTTTTGAAAAGATTTGAATTTTATTTGGAAATATTTCAAATTCATAAACTTTAAGCAACTCAATAATTTTCATGAGAGAAGATAAAATGACTTCTTCAAATTATATGAAATATGAGTTGGGAGTTTAAAAGGATCAAAATTTAAAATCCTTGAAATTATTTTCAATTTGGAGTTATTTGGGTTTTATTCAAATTATTTTTCTCCAAAAATAAAATATATCGAAAATAGGGTAACATGATTCCCTACATCAGAAAATTGGAGAGAAGTAAATTTGAATTAATTTTGGTATTTTTAAAATGATTTTTATTGGATTTTTTATAGCAGTAGCACTCTTTGCTTTATTTGAATTTGTGTGGATTTTATTTGAATCTAGAAAAATGTTCATGTTGTAGGAAATGTTTTTCTGAAAATTTCGATATATATATATATGCCTATGTAAAGTTTTTATTTATTTTGCTTTTATTTTTTTGTTTTAGTGGAAAATGGTTATTTAGAAAAAACCTTACCGCCGAACTGGGCCGGCCCAGCCAACCGGCTAGGCCACGGCCCAGCTAGCCCGCGTCGCTCATCCCCGAGCTCCGCTCGGTCTCCCGCCGCCGCACGACAGTGCTGCCGCCGTGGTCGCCATGGAACACTGCCGCCGCCTCCCTTACCCCCTCCTCCACGCTGCCCTCTCCGCCCCGCCATAAATACCGGAGCCCTGGGCTCATTTCTCTCCTCCTCCCCTCGATCGCCGCGCCCTTCGCCGCCGCCGCTGCACGCTCCGCCGCCCCGTGCCACGCGCCGCCGCCGCCGCTGCTTCCCCGCTGCTGCTGTCGGCTTACTGCTCCGCCCTGCGCCGCTCCTCGCCGTCGCCCGAGCTGCCGCCCAGCTCGCCGTCGATCTACTGCCCCTCGCCGGACTCCAACCGCCACGGAAAACCGCCGCCGGCGTCGAACCCGCTGTGAACCGGCAATAAGTCCGCCCGGTTCGCCGGTTTATTTTAGGGTTTCGGTTTTCGTTTTAAAACCCGGTTTAGTTTTTTTTGTTAGATCTATTTTAAAGAACGTTCTCTGTTTAGAACTAGTTAGCGAACGTTCGTTATTTAGTCTTTTCTTTTTCTGTTAATTTCGGCCAGGGACCTATTCGTGATAAATTTTCTTACAGATTAGTCCCTCTGCTTCAAACGATCACTACTTTTTACCCGTCTATCCAAATCCAACGAAACCAACGCTCACGTCTTCATTATGATCTCCTCTATCCAGTAAAACAAATTAATCATGTTTTTGAAATTTTAAAATTTGAATTAGATCAGATTTGAATTCAAACTTCGTTTGGTCATAACTTGAGTTTCGTAGCTCCTTTTGAGTTGATTCTTTTTGCAAATTGAAGCTCTTGACCTAAAATTTCTGATAAGGCCAAATTCACATAATTTTGGTACTGTTAGAAATTGTTTTATGTTGCAAGAGTTATTTGCTTGGTTTTGAAGTTTTCTGAATCGTCTTCTTCGATCTTTCTGATCTTTTGAGTGATTTCTTATGTGTGGTTACTATTGCTTGCTTACAATAGATTGACCAGAGTGTGACGAGTAGAACTATCAAGAGTTTTGAGTGCGCATCATCTTCATCAACGTTGCAGGAAGGTTCACACTTTGATCATATCCCTTTCATACCCAGTTTTTATGCATTAGTTTCACCCTCAAACATTGCATGAGTAGGATTGATAACATGTGGGTATTGGGAAGTAGTTGATGAGGTAGGAACCTATTGCCCTGCATTCAAACCTTGGGAGTTACTATTATGTTATGGTTATATTGACATGCTATGCTCGTAGACATGGATTGGGTTTGAGAGTATTTCATGACAGATGTGAGATTGTTAATTAATGGTTTACTTAAGGTGGCAACATTAACACACATCTGGGTGGATTGAGGCACCTGGGTATTCCAGCGATTGCCTGTCTAGGCACCTGGGTATTCCAGGATTGCCTTTTTTTATGGACCGCCACCCAGGCTCAAAGGGATCATGAGATTATTCATACTAGAAACTTCCGTGTGCAGCCACAAGCTACTATGGGCTCTAGCATAGTTGATTAAGTCATGCGAACTCTTACAGTGGTAGACTAGCAGATGTAGGGGAAAGTAGGTGTAACGGTCTACCCGATCGTAAGGTGCTAGCACTTCTGAAAGACTATGTCTCGGTCATTCGTTTCTCAAACACCATGTAGTGCGAGAAATCCAACGGAGGAGATCGAGTCTTGTGGGGAAAAGTGCGCAAACCTCTGCAGAGTGTAGAAACTAATCATGGTTAGCCGTTTCCCCGGTTATGGACATCTTGAGTATCTAGTACTTGGATTATCATGTGAATCTCATCATGTTACTTTAAATTAATTTTGTTGGGTTTAATGATGTTACTTAATTGGGATTGAGAATGCTGTCAACCAATCTCAATGTTCAACAACCACCATGATAGTTAAGTAAAATTTATTCCTTTGCTGTAGGGAAAAATTGGCTTTTCGCAAAAATATTATAACCATAGAGCTTTTTCACCAACCAAATATGCATGTAGTGATAGCCATTGTTCATCATTTTTCTCTATGGTGTGAATTTTCCAGTACATTCAATGTACTGACCCTTTGTGGCTGCAACGTCTCATGTTGCAGGATTATCTTACGACGAGTAAGTGATACGTTAGGGTTACGATTTCTACACTCAACTTTGCCGTTGGTGTTGATGGGAATCCACAACCTTGTTACTTCCGCTATTTGGATTGAGGTAATAGTATTTGTGTTACTTTATACATGTGATTTACCTTTGTTATAAATCCTCGAGTACTGTGTGTGTCAGCATACCGATCTAGGGATGACACTTAAGCACAGAGACTTGATCCATTCGGGTCGGGTCACTACAAGATGGTATCAGAGCACATGTTGACTGTAGGACGTGACCCTAGAAACTGGCAAGCCCATAGCAAATATTTTTTCTCTATAACTTTCCCTTCCAAAAAGATCTTTTACCTCTCTTCTCTTCTGAGCTTATTCAAAAATTCCCTTTTAGTGAGACCATATCCCTTTTCCCTTTGGATCACTCGAAGATTCGACGGATGAGACCACTCCCAGAAGTACAAGATATTGGACAACTAAGACTGCTTCAGAATGAAGAGGATTTTACTGTGCATCTGAATAATGGAAACTACAACGGTTGAAGACTCTGAAGACTAGGAGAATTTGAAGGCTCTAAAGAATCCCTAGATTTGTATGACCTAGGAATGCTATCCTTATGTAACTTGACAAATTATGGAAGTTGTCAATGCCCGAGATCAGGGTGTATCAGAGAAAGGCCGGAGCACAGAGAGTTAAAAACTTAAAGTTCTGTCAAGGAAAACCCTAAGGAGGGAGATATCAACTATGGAGAGATAGCTCATGGAAATGACAAGAGCAGAAACACAGCTATCCATGATGTTATCGCCCGCTTATGCTATTGTCACTGTGCTGGGTTAAGCATGCATATGCATGAAAGGATTGGATGGTATAAGGATGATGGAGCATCTATCAGCAAGAGGTGAAGTTTTAACCTTAGCTGATGTAACACCGGGATCTGGAGTATTACAACAAGGATTTTAAGATGGACCTGCAGGAAGCCGTATTTTGACAAGGAAGCATTTTGTGAAGAACTTAGGTCCAAGAAGCTGAAGTAGCCAAGCTGGAGGAGCAAAACCTCGAGATAACGGAGATTCATCGGGAACTGAAGGACAGTAGGACCATGGTTCATGCGAGGGATGTTGAAACCAAAAGATTGGAACGCAACTCCAGAATATTAAAGGACGTCACGAGAGACTTCGCGTCAACAGAGTTGATATGGCAAAAGCACTTGAGAAAGACAAGCATGAACGGAAGAAGCCATTGGAGGCATGAACAAGGCTTGAAGAGTTTGGAGACGTTGAATATTTATTGACCTTTAAAAGACCAAACCCCTGTTATATACCTATGTTAGATGCGACGTTTGTGAGCTGTCACTTGTTTGATGTTTTTTTCCCGCCAGCCATAAATAAAATCTGTCTTTTTAAAACTTTTGTTTGTATTGTGTGTATCCCTCTCTATCCCTCTTATCTCACCCCAAACCCATGGACCCAATAGAGGATGAATGAAGATGAGCTTATATTTTCTGGACCGATAAGTCAATTGGAGACAGACCAATGGATTCAGAACATGGAGGATCACATGAAGAATAACCCTATAGTCAGAAAGGATATGACCCAGCATGCTCTTCAGTGCTGTGAAAGAGGTGCTGCTACTTGGTGGAGGATGTATCAAAACATCAATGGATGGCAAGGAGTAACCACTTGGAAAGAATTAAAGTTGACTCTGCACAGATCTCACCTTGTATCCCAAAAGTTGAAGCCTTATGGAAAGGATATGAGGAAACCTTGTGCATGCAAGATTTGTGGAGAAATAGGACACACCCATAAAGAACACAAGGATGAATGCCCAAATTGTGAAGGAAGTCACCCAGTTGAAGAATGCCCAACTAGGCAGATTACTTGTTTCTTGTGTGAAGGGACTACCCACTATCCTACTCAGTGTCACATTTACCCTATGGTACAAAGAACCGTACAGCAGAAGAAAGAAGTAAAGAAAGGAGCCCTTATGGAAATTTTAGAAGAACCCGTGATGGAGGACACACCTAAAGAATACCCGAGTAAACCCAGCACTAAGTCTTTCTATTCATGTGGAGAAGAAGGACACATCTCCCAAAAACGTTTGAATGGGGATCTAGTAGAATTCCCTACGGAGGAAGTAGAATATGACCCACAAGAAATAGAAGCCTTGATTGGCATGAAAAGGTCCTGGAAGAGAAGCAGATTGGATTCCAGGAAGGACCTGAGTCATATCACATGTTACAGGTGAAGGAGTCAGGGCACTACCTCATCAGTTGCCCAAAAAGGAAACCTCGATACTTGTCATAAGTAATATGTTTTAGTTGTAATGGAGCAGGGCACTTTGCCAGAGAATGCCCCAAGGAGAAGGAAACTTGTGCTAGATAGTTGAGTTTGCAACAAAGGAAATGGAGTAGTAGAAGTGAGAACATTTTCTTTTATATTGAGGTGTTGAGTTGAGACATGTAATGGAAGAGCGAGAGATAGTAATCATTTGAGAATGAATAAAGTAGCATTGTTGGTACTGATATGGATTTTATGAGTTGTTACCCTATGAAGAAGAATTTTGACCATTTTTTAAGGAATATGGTCTATGGAAGATTTGTGCATTTTAAGGGTGGTAGTACCCTGTAAGAACCCTTGACCCCTGGAAAAGATAAGGATACTCCACTGAGTGGATTTCAGACAAAATGAATACGAGTTTTGTCTCGATATGTGTGATACTCCAAGAGTATGTGGGATGAAGTTGGAGACCGTCAGTTGTTTGGACCAAATGTGATCAAGGAGTCAGAAGAGAATGTTAAGTTGATTCAAGATAGACTGAAGGTAGCCTAATCCAGGCAGAAGAGTTATGCAGACTCAAAAAAATGCAAGGAGGTAGTCCATGAGATTGGAGACAAAGCATGTCTTCATGTGACCCCTCTGCGAGGAGTTAAGTGATTTGGAGTTAAGGGACAGTTAGCCCCGAGATTTGTAGGACCATACCGACTTTTAGAGCATATGGTAGAAGTGGCCAACAAGTTGGAGTCACCCGAAGGACTGTCAGGAGTTCATGATGTGTTTCACGTTTCCGAGTTGAAGAAGTGCCATGCAGAGATGGCTAATATTCCCCTGTAAGGACGCTTGAACCTGGAAAGGATAATAATGTTCCACGAAGTGGAATATGGACTTCATAAGTATAAGTTTTTATCTCGGTATGTGGGATATCCCACGAGGATGAAGAGATAAATTACTAATGGATATAAAGGAGGTATGATGTCGGAAATATGGATCAATGGAAACTCCATGATGAGTCTGAGTAATCATGTCCTAGTTTGGTGCCAATAGAAGGAAGGAAGACAGTACAATTGGATGGATTTAAGAATACTAGGAAGTTGGAAGTTGGAATAATGATCAATTGCCCGATGATAAGTTCAAGGACTACAAGTGATGAGATGGGCCATAACTCACAGGCCCCAGGACCTGCCAAGAAGCAAGCACACTCTTGCTGAAGGAAAGACCCTGGAAGAAGTTTCGATTTTATCGATAGACGATCTTATAGGAGTAACGCAAAACCTGAGAGTTGTGAAGAAACGATAGATGTTTGTCTAGCTTGCAGAATCTATGGATATATCCGAACTTCGTTCGTCGACAAGAGAAATTCTGCAATGCTTGTGAGGATGACTGAGTGTTAGTATGCGAGATTCGCTAAACTGTATACATGGTAATGATTTGGGTGCGGGATGGATTGATCACCATATCGACTTACTCTTATTATTCGCCTTGCTATATGGGATGGTAAATCTGAGTGACTTACCTATAGTAGAGAGGCGGCGATATTAAACCTTGTTTAAGCCTTAGAATGGTATAGGTATTTTTTCCCTTGTACAAGGTAGCTTTGCCAACCGTAGGTTATACGGTCAGGATCAACCCAGACCCATTTCCTGCAGGAGAAACCATAAATGGTTGACCACCATGAGATATCAATAGTTGTTTAGTAATGGCGCCAGACCCGTCAGCTAAGAAGACCAAGTCATGGAAGAACCTTAGCAAGATGAAAGGACAGAAGAATTGTGGTAAAGGTTATGCCACTACCAGAAGAGCCCGGATAAGGAATTATCCCGAAGATCTAAGAAGACCGACACTGTTAACAATATGGATGAAGTATATGAGTTTCGAGGGAACCGTAACCATGCTTTTAAGGGTGGTAGCACCCCAGACCCCTGTGATGATCGATGGATTTTGAGTAAACCCCCAACCCCTAACCTTTTCTTGCTAGCCTCTCCGAATCTCGAGGACGAGATTCATTTTAAGGGTGGTAGGTTTGTAACATCCCAAAATTCTAAATTTTGGAATGTTATAATAACCAGATAGATTGAATGTTTGTTTGATTGTTGTGTGATTGATTGAGTGAAATTGGAAACTTTTTGAAAGTTAAATGAGAGGGAATAAAAGGACTTTCTCAAACTTTCACCTTTTTACATTTTGATCTCCGTGAATTCAAATTCTTTTCAAATACAAAACCCTCGACAGAAGATGATATGACTTCTTCCATTTAAATAAATGAAAAGGATTTTTTGAAAAGATTTGAATTTTATTTGGAAATATTTCAAATTCAGAAACTTTAAGCAACTGAATGATTTTCATGAGAGAAGATAAAATGACTTCTTCAAATTATATGAAATATGAGTTGGGAGTTTAGAAGGATCAAAATTTAAAATCCTTTTGAAATTATTTTCAATTTGGAGTTATTTGGGTTTTATTCAAATTATTTTTCTCCAAAAGTAAAATATATGTAAAATAGGGTAACATGACTCCCTACATCAAAAAATTGGAGAGAAGTAAATTTGAATTAATTTTGGTACTTTTAAAATGATTTTATTGGATTTTTTTATAGAAGTAGCACTCTTTGCTTTATTTGAATTTGTGTGGATTTTATTTGAATCTAGAAAAATGTTCATGTTGTAGGAAATGTTTTTCTGAAAATTTCGATATATATATGCCTATGTAAAGTTTTTTTTTTTTTTGTTTTACTAGAAAAATGGTTATTTAAAAAAACTTACCGCCGAACTGGGCCGGCCCAGCCAACCGGCCAGGCCAAGGCCCAGCTAGCCCGCGTCGCTCATCCCCGAGCTCCGCTCGGTCTCCCGCCGCCGCACGACAGCGCCGCCGCCGTGGTCGCCATGGATACCGCCGCCGCCTCCCTTGCCCCCTCCTCCACGCTGCCCTCTCCGCCCCGCCATAAATACCGGAGCCCTGGGCCCTTTTCTCTCCTCCTCCCCTCGATCGCTGCACCCCGCCGCATCGCGCTGCCCCACCGGACTTCGTCGCCGCCGTTGCACGCTCCGTCGCCCCGTGCCGCGCGCCGCCGCCGCGGCTGCTTCCCCGCTGCTGCTGCCGGCTTGCTGCTCCGCCCCGTGTCGCTCCTTGCCGTCGCCTGTGCTGCCGCCCCAGCTCGCCGTCGATCTGCCGCCCCTCGCTGGACTCCAACCGCCGCAGAAAACCGCCGCCGGCGTCGAACCCGCTGTGAACCGGTAATAAGTCCGCCTTGTTCGCCGGTTTATTTTAGGGTTTCGGTTTTTGTTTTAAAACCCGCTTTAGTTTTTTTGTTAGATCTATTTTAAAGAACGTTCTCTGTTTAGAACTAGTTAGCGAACGTTCGTTATTTAGTCTTTTCTTTTTCTTTTAATTTCGGCCAGGGACCTATTTGTGATAAATTTTCTTACAGATTAGTCCCTCTGCTTCAGACTTTCACTAATTTTTACCCGTCTATCCAAATCCAACGAAACCAACGCTCACATCTTCGTTATGATCTCCTCTATCCAGTAAAACAACTTAATCATGTTTTTGAAATTTTAAAATTTGAATTAGATCAGATTTGAACTCAAACTTTGTTTGTTCATAACTTGAGTTTCGTAGCTCCGTTTGAGTTGATTCTTTTTGCAAATCGAAGCTCTTGACCTAAACTTTCTGATAAGGCCAAATTCACATAAATTTGGTACTGTTAGAAATTGTTTTATGTTGCAAGAGTTATTTGCTTGGTTTTGAAGTTTTCCAAATCGTCTTCTTCGATCTTTCTGATCTTTTGAGTGATTTCTTATGTGTGGTTACTATTGCTTGCTTACGATAGATTGACCGGAGTGTGACGAGTAGAACTATCAAGAGTTTTGAGTGCGCATCATCTTCATCAACGTTGCAGGCAAGTTCACACTTTGATCATATCCCTTTCATATCCAGTTTTTATGCATTAGTTTCACCCTCAAACATTGCATGAGTAGGATTGATAACATGTGGGTATTGGGAAGTAGTTGATGAGGTAGGAACCTATTGCCCTGCATTCAAACCTTGGGAGTTACTATTATGTTATGCTTATATTGCCATGCTATGCTCGTAGACGTGGATTGGGTTTGAGAGTATTTCATGACAGATGTGAGATTGTTAATTAATGGTTTACTTAGGTGGCAACATTAACACACATCTGGGTGGATTGAGGCACCTGGGTATTCCAGCGATTGCCTGTCTAGGCACCTGGGTATTCCAGGATTGCCTGTTTTTTTATGGACCGCCACCTAGGCTCAAAGGGATCATGAGATTATTCATACTAGAAACTTCCGTGTGCAGCCACAAGCTACTATGGGCTATAGCATAGTTGATTAAGTCGTGCGAACTCTTACAGTGGTAGACTAGCAGATGTAGGGGAAAGTAGGTGTAATGGTCTACCCGATCTTAAGGTGCTAGCACTTCTGAAAGACTACGTCTTGGTCATTCGTTTCTCAAACACCATGTAGTGCAAGAAATACAACGGAGGAGATCGAGTCTTGTGGGGAAAAGTGTGCAAACCTCTGCAGAGTGTAGAAACTAATCATGGTTAGCCGTGTCCCCAGTTATGGACATCTTGAGTATCTAGTACTTGGATTATCATGTGAATCTCATCATGTTACTTTAAATTAATTTTGTTGGGTTTAATGGTGTTACTTAATTGGGATTGAGAATGCTGTCAACCAATCTCAATGTTCAACAACCACCATGATAGTTAAGTAAAATTTATTCCTTTGCAGTAGGGAAAAATTGGCTTTTCGCAAAAATATTATAACCATAGAGCTTTTCCACCAACCAAATATGCATGTAGTGATAGCCATTGTTCATCATTTTTCTCTATGGTGTGAATTTGCCAGTACATTCAATGTACTAACCCTTTGTGGCTGCAATGTCTCATGTTGCAGGATTATCTTACGACGAGTAAGTGATATGTTAGGGTTATGATTTCTACACTCAACTTTGTCGTTGGTGTTGATGGGAATCCACAACCTTGTTACTTCCGCTATTTGGATTGAGGTAATAGTATTTGCGTTACTTTATACATGTGATTACCTCTGTTATAAATCCTCAAGTACTGTGTGTGTCAGCATATCGATCCAGGGATGACACTTAAGCATAGAGACTTCATCCATTCGGGTCGGGTCGCGACAACATATGAGTTGATAGTCTTCAAGCGGGTCCATATGGGTGGTTGCTTTACCTTTTGCTACTTTTGCCAAGTGCTTACAACTCTCGCTTTTCAATACATTTGGTTCTTTGAGTTGTAACACTTAAACTCGATGGTCGTCTGCTACTTATTTGCTATTCTGTGATGCGATGATAAATTCCGCATGTGTGATGATAACTTCCGCACTTAGGTCATTTTGCAGACGTCCATTTTTCATTATGCATGTATTTATCTTTGTTATATCAAATCATGCATGATGAATTGTCATCATAAGTTGAAGAGGATCTCCACAAGTACAACCTGCCATCTGCATTTGCATTCCAAAAGCAAATTACTTATATGCACATCTTCAGGGGGAGCCTTTGCCACTTATGAAGACAATACACTATCCGTTACAATTTCACATATTTTATTCCCCATTGAAAACTTCAACCAGTTTGTCATCAATCACCAAAAAGGGGGAGATTGTAAGTGCATCTAGTGCCAACCCTAGTTGGTTTTGGAGTATTGACGACAAACCTGGTTGAAGGACTAATGTGTTTGTGAGAATTGCAGGATAACACAGGTAGAAGTCCCTCATTGATTCGGTTTTCCTACCAGAGATGACCCCTAAAAATGTATGAAGACATTGAAGTCAAAGGTGGTATGTGAATACATTCACATTGAAGACTATGACAAGAGAAGACATCGCGTGAAGACTATGGAGCGCGAAGACTTAGTTGTTTCGTCGTTATTTTTCTTCTTTGTTGAGTCATAGGAACCACCGTACTGTTAAGTGGGGTCCAAGTGAACCAGTCAGAATGACTGAAGTGATGCTTAACCAAAATCCTATGTCTTCGAGTGAAGACAATGAGAACAAATCTTATCCAGAGCTGGATAAGTCAGCTTTGCTTGTAGGCCAAGTAAAGTTGCCGTGTGTGTTTGAAATCTGACCGTTGGAACACGTGTCAGTTCCTTAGTGACCCAGGGTCATTTTGAACAAATCAGGTCGGGTTGCCTAGTGGCTATAAATAGCCCACCCCCTACAACCATAAACGGTTGGCTGCTCAGAGCTAGTATACGGCTTTAGTTGTTTGAGAGCAACCCATCTCGAAGCCTTTGAGAGAGAATCCCTTGCGAGGACAAAGCCCTAAACACCCAGAGCCAAAGAGTGTTAGGCGTCACTCAAGTCTTCCTGTCTGTGTGATCTGAAGGCTTATTACACTTGAGGACTGTGAATCCTCCAGCCGGTTAGGCGTCGCGTTCTGAGCATCCAAGAGTCATTGTGGATTGCCGGTGAACAAAGTCTCTGAAGGTTTGGAAGTCTACCTTGAAGACTTACCAGAGTGATTGGGCGAGGACTGGGTGTCCTTAGCTCAAGGGGAATAAGGTGAAGACGTGGTCTTCTGAGTTGAATCTCAGCCTCCCTAACCAGATGTACAGTTGTCACAACAACTGGAACTGGTCCAACAAATCATTGTCTTCAACGAGCCGCTGGTTCCATCCTTCCCATCTCTTTACTTTCAGATTGGTCCTTGTGAAGTCATTGCCTGTTTGCATTATCTATTTGTCTTCACTGTGTGACTGCTGTTCTGATTAGCTTCATACTATCTTCCATCCTGATCTATACTGCCTAGCTGCTATTAGTCTTTGTGCTTTCATTTCTCTGAATACTTGACTATGGCTTGCTTAGTGTAGTCTACCTTCTGCTGCATGGTAATAGGTCTATCTCTATCGTTTGTCTTCGAAACTTCCATGTTTTGAAGACTTTTATAAAAATCGCCTATTCACCCCCCTCTAGTCGATCACTAGCACTTTCACAATGTTATTGAAACCGTAACCCCGGAGGAATACATAAGGGACACTTTCCGGAACGTTTCCGACTCCAAAAAGGAATAGGTATGTGGTACGGTAGGTAAACCGACTCCAAAACAGTTTTTCAGGCAATATTTCTCCGTTTTGGAATATTTAGAAAAATAGAAAAATAAGAAGCAGTCCAGGAAGGACACGAGGCCTCCACGAGGGTGGAGGGCGCGTCCTACCCTACTGGGCGCGCCCCCTTCCTCGTGGGCACCTCGTGTGCTCTCCGGACTCTGTTTTCGTACACGACATGTATTTTGGTCAATGAAAATTCATTATATAATCTCCCGGAGGTTTTGACCACCGTATCACGCAAAAATCTCTTGTTCTTGTTTCGAGCTGTTTTCTGCCAGGGTTATTGAAGCTAAGCATCATGTCATCTCCCTCCTCCTCCAACAATGATGGCAACAATGCTTGGCTAATGAAGATAGAGCTGAAGAGAGAAGAACCCATGGAGACCAACAAGGATGAAGGGCTCACGAAGGCTATGGAGGACCAAGCTCCGGCAACAGAAGACATCCTTCAACTTGATCACAATCTTCTTACCCCAACTGAGATCGAAGCTTTCAAGATGACCTCGTATACAAAATAAATATCTCACACGTGAAAATATTTTGTTGAAGGAGCATACCATCGCACTCAAGGGCATTATCCGCAAGTTAGAAGACCTCCTATGCTCGATGTGCTACTATCCATCATCAACAACTCCACCTTCTTCACCAACAAAGGATACATAATCACATGGTTATGGGCACTCCCCTTGGCAACTGCCAAGCTTGGGGGAGTGCCCCGGTATCGTATCACCATCACTTTTATCTTTACTGTTTTTCTTAGTTCGATCCTTTTGGTAATATCTTGATCTAGTAGAATAAAAGTTCTTAGCATGATCTAGTTGTGAGTTTTGCTTTATGATCCTTCTATGTAATCGAGTTCGTGAGCTATATATAATAAATATTAGTGTTGAGTCAAGGGCTTGATTATTTTGCCATGATCCCAAGTGAATAAAAGAAAAGAGAAATAAATAAAAAAGGGAAACAAAGAGATCATATGGATCTTATGGAGAGTAATGAGCTCACAAAGAAAAGATATGATGAATAAAAGTTGTTGAGAGTTGACAAGCATAGTTTTGGTCATCATTGCAATTAATAGGAAGTAATAAAGAAAGAGAGGTCTTCACATATAAATATACTATCTTGGACACCTTTTATGATTGTGAGCACTCATTAAAATATGACATGCTAAAGAGTTGATGTTGGACAAGGAAGACAACGTAATGGTTTATGTTTTCTTACATCTGAGATAAATTATATTGTCATGGATCATCCAACATGGTTGAGCTTGCATTTTCCCCTCATGCTAGCCAAATTCATTGCACCAAGTAGAGATACTACTTGTGCTTCCAAATACCCTTAAACCAATTTTGTCATGAGAGTCCACCATACCTACCTATGGATTGAGTAAGATCCTCCAAGTAAGTTGTCATCGGTGCAAGAAATAAAAAATTTCTCTCTAAATATGTATGACTTATTAGTGTGGGAGAAAATAAGCTTTATACGATCGTGTGATATGGAAGAAATAGAAGCGACAGACTGCATAATAAAGGTCCATATCACAAGTGGCAATATAAAGTGACGTTCTTTCGCATTAAGATTTTGTGCATCCAACCATAAAAGCGCATGACAACCTCTGCTTCCCTCTGCGAAGGGCCTATCTTTTATTTTTATCTCCTACCTTGCATAAGAGTCATAGTGATCTTCACCCTTCCTTTTTACATTTTATCCTTTGGCAAGCACGGTATGTTGGAAAGATCCTGGTATATATGGCTAATTGGATGTGAGTTTTCGTGAACTATTATTGTTGACTTTACCCTTGAGGTAAAACGTTGGGAGTCAAAATTATAAGCCCCTATCTTTCTCTGTGTCCGATTAAAACTCCATACCCATAAGTATTGCGTGAGTGTCAGCAATTGTGAAAGATTATATGATAGTTGAGTATGTGGGCTTGCTGAAAAGCTCTTATATATTGACTCTTTCCTATGTTATGATAAATTGCAATTGCTCCAATGACTGAGATTATAGTTTGTTAGTTTTCAATGAAGTTTATGATTCATACTTGATATTGTGATTGAATTATTACTCTAGCATAAGAGATCATATGACAAGAATTATATATAAGTTGTTGTTCTAAGAATGATCATGATGCCCTCATGTCCGTATTTTATTTTTATCGACACCTCTATCTCTAAACATGTGGACATATTTTTCGATTTCGGCTTTCGCTTGAGGACAAGCGAGGTCTAAGCTTGGGGAAGTTGATATGTCCATTTTGCATCATGCTTTTATATCGATATTTATTGCATTATGGGCTGTTATTACACATTATGTTACAATACTTGTCTATTCTCTCTTATTTTACAAGGTTTACATAAAGAGGGAGAATGCCGGCAGGTGGGATTTTGGGCTGGAAAAGGAGCAAATATTAGAGACCTATTATGCACAGCTCCAAAAGTCCTGAAACTTCACGGAAGACATTTTCAGAATATATAAAAAATACTCAGCAGAAGAAATTCACCAGGGGGGCCACACCCTGCCTACGAGGGTGGGGGCGCGCCCTACCTCGTGGGCCCCCTGGTGGCCCTCCAGTGGCCATCTTCTGCTATATGAAGTCTTTTGATGGGAAAAAAATAAGCAATCTTCTCAGGCGAAACTCCACCTCCACGAGGCGGAACCTTGGCGGATCCAATCTAGGGCTCCGGCAGAGCTGTTCTGCTGGGGAAACCTCCCTCCGGGAGGGGGAAATCATCGCCATCGTCATCACCAACGCTCCTCTCATCTGGAGAGGGCAATCTCCATCAACATCTTCATCAGCACCATCTCCTCTCAAAACCCTAGTTCATCTCTTGTATCTAATTCTTGTCTCCAAGTCCGGGATTGGTGCTAGTAGGTTGCTAGTAGTGTTAATTACTCCTTGTAGTTGATGCTAGTTGGTTTAATTGGTGGAAGATCATATGTTCAGATCCTATATGCATATTAATACCCCTCTGATTATGAACATGTTTATGCTTTGTGAGTAGTTACGTTTGTTCCTGAGGACATCGGAGAAGTCTTGCTATTAGTAGTCATGTGAATTTAGTATTCATTCGATATTTTGATGAGATGTATGTTGTCTCTCCTCTAGTGGTGTTATGTGAATGTCGACTACATGACACTTCACCATTATTTGGGCCTAGAGGAAGGCATTGGGAAGTAATAAGTAGATGATGGGTTGCTAGAGTGACAGAAGCTTAAACCCTAGTTTATACGTTGCTTCGTAAGGGGCTGATTTGGATCCATATGTTTCATGCTATGGTTAGGTTAACCTTAATACTTTTGTTGTAGTTGCGGATGCTTGCAATAGAGGTTAATCATAAGTGGGATGCTTGTCCACGTAAGGGCAGCACCCAAGCACCGGTCCACCCACATACCAAATTATCAAAGCACCGAACGCGAATCATATGAACATGATGAAAACTAGCTTGACGATATTCCCATGTGTCCTCGGGAGCGCTTTACATCATATAAGAGTTTGTCCAGGCTTGTCCTTTGCTACAAAAAGGATTGGGACACCTTGCTGCACCTTATTTACTTTTGTTACTTGTTGCTCGTTACAAGTTATCCTATCACAAAACTATCTGTTACCACTTATTTCACTACTTGCAGAGAATACCTTGCTGGAAACCGCTTATCATTTCCTTCTGCTCCTTGTTGGGTTCGACACTCTTACTTATCGAAAGGACTACGATAGATCCCCTATACTTGTGGGTCATCAGATCTGCTCCTTTCGTGAAAGATTGGCCCCTAGGGTTCCTACCCTACATCATTTTTTTGAACACGGTACAGACGCAAGCACTCATATACACGTGCATACACTCACCCCTATGAACGCACACACACGCACACCCTATCCCTATGAGCACCTCCGAAAGACTGAGCCGGCATATCATCTTGAAATTTACGAAGTCACCGTAGGCACCTCGTCGTCGACGGAAACGTCTCCTCCCACTGAATGTGCGTCGCCGGAAATCCTAAAATAAATCCAGGAATAAATGCGAGCACCAGGACTTGAACCCTGGTGGGCTGGGGATACCACAGTCCCTCTAACCATCCAACCACAAGTTGGTTCGCAGTGCTGGGTAGGTGGTCATCGCAGGATCTCCCGTGAAACGGAGGGGCGCTTCATGCGGGGATGATGAAGGCAGCAGTTAGGGTGGCACCCCTACTGTGTGGCGGCGATCGAGGCTCCATTGCCGGCGGGATGGTCGACCTGGAGATGGATGGTGGTGATGGTGGCGCTCCATTCACCGAGGTGGGCTGCTACGCGTGCAATATGGCGGCTACGGTGGCTGCAGATCTGGTGTAGACCCCGCCCAGGTCCGTCTCCGTGTGGACTTGGTCGGCCGGTGGCGCGAGGAGGGACCAGTGAGGGGCAGTTGGAGCCTCCCTGCTGGCGTGCCAACGGCGGCTTTCGTCTTCACGGCGAGGTTCCGTACGGTGCCAGTCAACAATGAGACCGAGGAACGCAACTTCTGGTGAAAGTTGTGCCGACTACGGTCATGGTGGACGATGTCGGTGTCTGTGATGTCATTCCCTTCTTGGGACACTCCGAACTGATAAAGATTTAAATTGTACATGAATTGCGATGCTCCTGCTTTCATGATTATGTGCTTCAGCACTTTATTATTGTTCCCAAATGTTGATTTCTTGTCATCTTTTGTAGAATGTCCAAGAGATGAATGGTATCATTCAAGCAAGCTACGCCTCGATCCATCACCGGGACGAGCGTCACCGCCGAACTACGGCTGTCTTCACTCGCCGCATTGAGGGACATGGTGAAAGTGCAATCATGCCCTTAATCTTATTTTGATGTTGATGACAACATGCATGTATGGGACTAATCATGTTTATCAAGTATATCTCAGGATTATGTCTCAAATGCCATGTGTGGATCATGACTAGGGACAAATGCATATTACTCAAGATCGGAGATACATGACAATAGCGTTGGATTTGTTTACGGTTTGTTCTTGAGTATAGGGATCCCGCACTATTAAGAGGGGATCGTTGGATCTAGTGAAAGACTTGCTCAAAACCCACCAACTCCAGCTTTTCACCGGACGTCCGGTACTCTACGGACGTCCGATCCCTCTCCGCTGTCCGGACGTCTGGCTCTCCACGATCGACTGGTGTTTCTTCAATAGAACAATATTCACGGATGTCCATGCTTCTCCGGACGTCCGGTCGCCGGATGTCCATTTTCCTCCGGACGTCCGACACTTCCTCTACTGAACACTTTTTTACGGATTTCTGGTCATCTACGGACGACCGATCACCGGACGACCGAAATTTCTCAGACGTCCGTTGGTTGTGTGCTGGTTCATGGCTTATGGTTCTCTAGCGTCCGGACGACCGATGTCTGTCGGACGTCCGGACCTATCTGTGCCACCGGACGTCCGGTCCTGTCCGGATGTCCGACGTCTCCTATGCACTTAAGTTGCTCAAACAGTTACTTTTCACTCCCACTATATATAGCCTTCTCCCACCATGGGATAAGGTTGACCATTCACTTTGAGCTTGCCAAGAACACTTTTCACTCTCTCTCTCAATCCTCTACACCAAATCCTAGATCCCCAAGTGATTTGAGAACATTTGAGAGAAGTTCTCCAATCAAGTGATAGATCCACTCCTTCCCCTTCTTCTCACCAAAGGAATTCGTGATTTGAGCAAGTCTTCAGATTTTCCCATCATTCTTGTTACTCTTGGAGGTTGGAGGCTCCTAGGCGGTAGGAGTCTTTTAGAGAGGAATCGACATTTTTTATTACCCCCGGAAAAGTTTGTGAGGGTTTGGAGACCACCCCAAGGTCTACCACTAGTGGTTGAGAAACGTGTTCATGGTGTTGTCTCAAAGGGAGAATAGGATGAGCCTTCGTGGCGTTGGTGTGCCTTCGTGGTAACATCCACCTCTCTAACGGTGAGGTAGCTTCCCTCCAAGAAAGTGAACATCGGCATACATCCTCGTCTCCCGGAGTTGCGGTTATTCCTAACCCTAACTCTCTACTTGTGGTTACTTGTCTCTTAGCACTTATTTATATCATATTGTGCTTGCTTACTTGCATACTTGTGTCACTTGTTTATCTTGCTTAGCTCTTAGCTTCACACTTGCAATTGTTAGGCTCACCTTCATATTCCGCATTATTGTCTAAAATTCCTAAGTAATAATTAAAATTTGTAATTGTACCTATTCACCCCCCCTCTAGGTCCATCTTGATCCTTTCAATTGGTATCAGATCCTCGTGCTCTATTCTTGTGGCTTAACCACCCTAGAGCGAGATGAACCCTAATGGGACCCCCCTTGTCGCAGATCCGAAGAATGCGGGTGCGGCTTCCATGGAAGCCAAGACCTTCACTTCAGAGGATCTGGAACGAGCTCTTGCTAAGCAAAAGGAGGAGCATGATGCTTCTCTTGAGGCCTTGGTCCAAATGAGGATATCCTCACTAACCTCGACGCTTGTACCATCCTCTGATGATGCGGCCTCGAGGCCGGTTGTGCCTATTCCTTCACTTGGCCAACAACCTCCTAATAATGAACACTCCAGTGTTCCTTGGCTTTATGCAAGACCTCAAATAGAGAAACCTAAGTATAATCCTCAAGGCAAACCTCCTTTCTTGATGAAACTACCGATTTTGCATTGTGGAGAGTTGCTATGCAGGACCATCTTCGATATGGAAATGATGAGATGTGGGAGATCTTGGAGTATGGCTACCAAGCTGTCGACCCGAAGAATCTCACACCAAGAGAGGTGTATGACAAGAATCTCAACGACACAACAACCATGTGCATAAGAAGAGGTATGACCGATAAGCAAAGGAGACCATACATACATATCACAAGTGCCAAGGAATTATGGGATACCATTGTGAGAACCAAGACCGGTACCTCCACTCTACGGCTTGCTTAATACGAAATTGCCAAGGGGCAATTGCAAAACTTTTGTATGGAGAAAGGTGAAACTCCCAAGCAACTTCTTGAGCGTCTCATGACTCTCACAACCGACATCGAGTCATGTGAATGTGACAAGACACAAGATGGATTCAACTTGACTAAGAGATTTCTCGTGGATAGGTTGCTTCTCTTGCTCCGTATCATCATCAAATGGTGTGGGACATAATACAACACCATGGATTCAAGGAAATGACTCCGGATGACATCATATCCAGCTTCCAACTATTTGAAGAGTCAAAGGCAAATGCTACAAAACATCTTGCCATGCATGGTACCTCAACATCAAAAATCAATCTTGCATTGAAGGCCAAGCATGTATGTGAAGAAGAGCAAAGTGAAGAAGAAGAAGAAGAAGAAGATGATGATGATGATGAAGATGGTGATGAGATTGAATCTGATGAGGGCCCTTCATATGAAGACATGGCTCTCTTTGTCAAGAAGTTTAGCGCAGGAAAATTCAAAGGAAGATTCCAGAAGAAGAAAGTGAGAAAATGTTATAACTGTGAAGAAACCAATCACTTCTCCAACGAGTGTCCTTATGAGAAGCACTACAAAAAAAGACACATAGATGTGGTGGGCTCCTACTTCTATGACACTTCTATGACGATAATTGTGACAAAACCTGGTATCATCATATATGTGGTGGGCTCCTACATCTATGATAAAAAATCATGACAGAAAATGGGCTTTTCGTCCTGGGCGGGCCGGAGACGCAGCTGCATGACATTCTTTGGGCCGTCCATGACGGAAAAAACCATGGTAGAAGCGAGGGGAGTAAAATTTCGGGGAGTTCCCGGTTATGGTGGGAGGTCGGAGGCCGAGCGATGCGTGTTTCTCTCGTACACGTACGCGCGTGTGTGCGAGGCATTGGCTCTAACTAAACCCGAGCGAGGCGTTGGGCTCTAACTGAATCCGAGCGATTGCACTGCAGGCTACGTGTTACTGAACCCAAGCGATCGATCAATGGCTGTTAACTGAACCCGATCGAGCGATTCCTTCGCTACTGCTGCTAACTGAAACCGATCAATGCTGCCTCTGGGATGAACAGTGAGCGTTGTGGGGGGGGTGGATGAACAGTGAGCGGTGGCTTTGCCTCTGGATGAACAGGACCTCGTGGCGTGGTGGAGGGCTGGATGAACAGTAGATGGTGGACGGGTGCCCGTGGAGGGGTGGTTGAACAGGACCCCGTGGTGTGGAGGGTTGGATGAACAGTAGACGGTAGAGGGTGGTTGAACAGTAGCCAGTGGAATAGCGCGTGGTGGAGGCTGGATGAACAGGAGCCCGTGGAGGCTGGAGGAGGTTGACGGTAGCCCATGGCAGCTGGAGGAGGTCGACGGTGGAGATGAACAGTATCCATGGAGTCCCATTTTGCGGTATGCCACACCCCTCCCGATGAACAGGACCCCTGTTTCGACCGTAGGAGGTCCGTTTCGTCCGTTTTGCGATACACCACAACCCACCCAATCAACAGGACCCCCGTTTCGACCGTAGGAGGTCCGTTTCCTCCGTTTTGCGGTATGCCACACCCCTCCCAATCAACAGGACCCCCGTTTCGACCGTAGGAGGTCCGTTTCCTCCGTTTTGCGGCACGCCACACCCCTCACGATCAACAGGACCCCGTTCCGAACTTAGGAGGTCAGTTTACTCCGTTGTGCGGTACGCCAGGCCTCGTTTCCATCGCCTGTTCTGTCCAAGCCCTCCCGATGAACACGACCACGCATTCCGTTCCGACCCAGCCGGTTGGCTCCCACACATTCTGTTGCCTCTCGATGAACACGACGCATTCCGTTGCCTCCCCATGAACACGACGCATTTCGTTGCCTCCCCATGAACACGACACATTCCGTTGCCTCCCCATGAACACGACGCATTCCGTTGCCTCCCCATGAACACGATGGCGACACTGTTTCTTCGTTCCGACCCAGCCATGTACACGAGCCCTGGCCGTACGTATGCGCGAGTAGGCGTTCGAGACCCCGCCCGTATGTACACATATGTGGCCGTATTTTCTTTCTTGCACCCTGGCCACTGTACGTACGTGTACATGCTACGTGCGCGCCTCTACTACGACACGTATGCGCCTCTACTACGACACGTGCGCACCTCTACATCCACCAGTATATATGTACGTACACATTCACGACCAGAATGACAATGCTACGTATGCTTCGACCAGGTGGGTCCCGACTGTCAGGCACTTCCTTGCCTGCGAAGATGTAGCTGGTGCGTCCATCAGTCAGGGGGGCGAATTGTTTTTTTTTTTGCCCGGACACACTTCCTTGCGTGCGAAGATGTAGCTGGTGGGTCCCAGCAGTCAGGGGCAAACATTTTTTTTTGTGAAATACAGTGGCCCGTCCGGTGGGTCCCCTCTGTCAGGTGGAGGAATAATTATTTTGCATGTAATAAGGAGGTACTTCCTTGCTACGGCCGTGGACCCAGCTGTCAGCCTCTCCATGTACAGTCCACGTCCGATGGAAGTCGTTCCTTGACCACGGTGACCATGCCGCGCCGAGAGCACCAGGGCGGTGGACGACGGCGAGGCCTAGGAAGGGTACGACGCGGAGCCGGGGAAGACACGGCAGTGGATGCCCACGCGTAGAGGAGTACGAGGGTTCACTGGTTCGCTGCGGTGTGAGGCTGCCGTCGCCGCAGAATAACAGGGGGTGTGGGTGAGTAGAGGGATGGTCTGGCCAGCGGTGGGAGTAGTAGGGGGCGGTGAGGCCTCCGCCGCATCGTAGCCGGCCACGGGAGGCAGGAGCATGAGGCACGACCGGCGCTGGTTTGGGCGGCTGGAGCAAAAAGACCAGAGGTTGAAGAAGCACTACGGCCATTGGATGGACATCGTACGGTCACTGTAGCTAGAATCATGCATATTGACTAAGTTGACAAAGCCCTTCGTCCCCGTCAACTTAGTAGGCACATAATTCAGCCTGCCACTATATTGGGTCCCAGCTAACAGGGGAGGTATTCATTTTTTGTGCGTAATAAGGAGGCACTTCCTTGCGTGCGAAGATATAGCTGGTGGGTCCAAGCTGTCAGTGGCGGTAACGTTTTTTCACGAAATACAGAGGCCCTTTCGATGGGTCCCTGATGTCAGGTGGAGGAATCATTATTTTGCGCGTAATAAGGAGGCATTTCCTTGTGTGCGGCCGTGGACCCAGCTGTCGACCTCTCCACGTACAGTCCACTTCAGATGCATGTCGATCGTTGACCACGTTGACCAGGCCGCGCCGAGAGCACCAGGGCGGTGGACGATGACGAGGCCTAGGAAGGGAACGACATGGAGGCAGGGAAGACTCGGCAGTTTTTCCCACGCGGAGGGGAGTATGACTGTACGAGGGTTTACTGGTTCGTCTGCCATCGTTGGAGAATAACAGCATGTGTGGGTGAGTGGAGGGACGGCTAGGCCAGCGATGGGAGTACGGTGGGGCGGTGAGGCCTGGGCGGCAGCAGAGACGGCCACGGGGAGGAGGGAGCAGGCAGTCCCGCCGGCGCTTGTTTGAGCGACTGGAGCAGGAAGAGCAGAGATTGAAGAAGCATGACGGCCGTTGGATGGCCATCAATAGTCACTACTTGTGCGTCAACCTTTTTATTTAGGAAAGCCTCAAATCTGTGGAAAACAGCATACAGCCCATCTGCCATTATTTCTAATAATTTACAGCCCATTTGCTAATTCTTAAGGTTTTTTTGGAGCCCATATTCTTTTTGTTAGCATTACAGCCCATATTGTGGCCACGGTTAAAAAATTATACAAAATTTTGCATATTTCGGTGCGGTCCGAACTGTTTTTAATCCCAAAATTTCGATTCACATTCAAACTGATTTTAAAAATAAATGTATATCAATATAAAATCCAACAAATTCTTCACGCATAAAAATTAATGTAATTTAAAATCTCGAAATGAAAAAAAAGATATTTGAAACTAATTGCCGGTTTGATGTGTTTTAAAAATGTACATCCCATTTCTCATTACTGATAGGCCATTTTCTCGGCCAGCCGAATGAAGCTCTCCTCGTCTTGAAAGATTTGCATCCCAACAGGCCTGACAAAGCGACTTACTTGGCAAATCACAAAAAAACTGGATTGTGGCCGTGGACCCAGCTGTCAGTCCATTTGTTTTTTAGTCCATTTGGTGGGCTGGGTGAAACAATGATGTAGCATCTATGCAGCCCATTTAAATCCCATTTGCATTTTTCTCGAAATCCGCGGACTTGCTGGGCTGGGTGAAAATATCATGTTGGGCTAGACGGAGAAATGTTATAAAAACATAAACACATGATTGCACGTCAGTAAAATCTTTGCAAGCTTATGTACGCAATCACTAGGAGTTAATTTGCCAAGTTATATATAAACAATTATTATTATTATTTTGTAAGAACTTTCAACTTATGAAATAAAATATCATTTTAATTTGATGAGTTAATAGTACATCGGGTATTATTATTTTTTAGGCTAGACGTGAGACAGTTGAGTTGGTTCTAGGGGAAAGTACTGGGAGAAAACTTAGTTTACATCGAAAAAGAAAGTGGGAGAAAATTCAGAGACCTAGTGGGTCCACCTGAGGAGGGGAATATGTTGGGAGGAAGGAGATTCAAAGCACGGCAGCCGAGTGAACTAGTTTTTTTTATAGACAAGTGAACTAGTTTACATACATAATCAAATAGCCACTAAAAAAGCAATCAGGTTAATGGGTTCTTAAAAGAAATATTTCGGACAAAACTAATAATTACGACACATAGGCTAATGCATGGAGCACTTAGATGATAAAGGTGCTTATAAACAGATAAAGTAGAACATCTAGACCTTCCTGGCACGCTTGATCATGATGCTGCGGCTGTCCGTGTACTCGTCGGTTACGGCAAGCAGACACGCCCTCATGTCCAAGATCTGCCTGTACATGTCGTAGCATGCGTATGCGTCCTTGGCCGCGTAGGTTATGTAGGCTAGATTCAGAGGTACCTCCCACGTGTTCAGGTCGTCTTCTTTCATGTTGGAGTATCAGGGGTCGATGATGGTCTCAGCGAGGTCAACCACGGAGTCCTTCTCCTGCCCGTTGCTGATGATCTTGTATTGCTTCTGGATGTCGACAAGCTTGTTGCACCAGATGGCCGAATCGTCGCGTTCTTCCTTCTCTCCACTGTAGAGAAGGTGCAGTCAGCGCTGCTGATGAAACGGGCGAATGCTCTAGAACCTAGTGCGGCCATAGGACTGAGGCGAGGCAGAGCTTCACCGAGTCTGTATCGTTGGTGTACATCACATTCAACTTGGTGCAGCCATAGGACTGAACAGCGAACTCAAAGGGGAACTCCTTGCTGAAGTCCATATCCAGCAGGCGACAACAGTAAGCTGAGTGTGTATAGGCGACAACAGTTACTACCCCTCCCTCGTCCGCTGCACGCCCGGCACAAGATGCACCCTCGGCCACACGTCGGTTCACGAGCGGGTCTGTATTGATACTATAATAACAGGAGTTAGTGGTCACTTTACTTAAATTTAATTAGCTTTAATAGAAATTTATACTTAGAACAAGCAATGCATTCGCTTGTTCTATCAGTGCCACAGGATCAACATGCACAACAATTAAAATTATTATTCTCAGGACGCACACGATCAGCACATTTGTCGCACTTTCACAAAGATAATACTACCAAGTTTGAACTGTTTGTTATGGTTGTTGTCCTCTGCATCTTCATGCCGTGTTTCTCAGCTTACAAGATTCAGAACCAACAAATAAGATCCAAATAATAAGTACAACAAAGATGCCTACACATCTCATTGATTCCCAGCTTGCAAGATTCAGAACCAACAAATAAGATCCAAATAATAAGTACAACAAAGATGCCTACACATCTCATTGATTCCCAGCTTGCAAGATTCAGAACCAACAAATAAGATTCAAATAATAAGTACAACAAAGATGCCTACACATCTCACTGATTCCCAGCCTGCAAGATTCAGAACCAACCCATTAGAGCCTTTTGATAAAGTGAATATCGGGATTAAATCCATCTTGGCTAGCCATGTCATACAATCGAAGAACTTGGCGAATGCTCTTGACCGTTACAACATCTGTAGTTGAGTATTCCTGTTTGCACAACATGTTTGCACAGCACAAACAAGGAGACAGGAGAGCATGATTTTGCTTTCATAGCGGCCTCCTAGAACTCGACCTCCAGCTCTACTTGGATGAGGTCTTCCTGGAGTTCCATGATTCAATTCATGCGCCTTTTTCTGCAGTTCACTTGAAATGAAGCAAAGATTGCATCATCCAGCTAGCAAGAAGTACTTGCTCTTGTGAGCTGGCAGGTTCTTCTTTATTAGTTGCACTAAAATTGAGGAACATTAAGGTTGGCTGTCCGGCTCATGTAAGGTGCAACTATAATTTTCTTATCCTTTTGTGCAGTTCCACTAAAATAAAGTGCAATTGTGGTGACAGTCACGGCTCCATCTTGCAAAGGCTAATAAAATGTTGCACGAGATTACCAGCAGAACTTGACGGAGATTTTGGAAACTCCAATCACCATTTTGTGCAATTCCACCAAAATTGAGAGATGTTGCCCACATGACATTTTAGTTGAACTGCACAAGACACTCATTCCAAAAAAAGTGTTTTGTGCAGTTCACCAAAAGGTCACAATAGCAACAAGGTGAAATGGATATCCTCATCTGCATAAAAAGATAGAAAGTAAACAGTTGCTGGTCAAAAAGATGGAAAGTAAACAGTTGTTTTACTATGTGAGGGAAGAAATCTAATCCTGGAGACCTTGTACTATGTGAGGGCAACAAATCTAATCCTGGAGACCTTTTACTATGTGAGGGCAGCAAATCTAATCCTGGAGACCTTTTACCATGTGAGGGCAGCAAATCTAATCCTGAGACCTTTTACTATGTGAGGGCAGCAAATCTAATCCTGGAGACATTTTACTATGTGATGGCAGCAAATCTAATCCTGGATATACTCTGTTGACTTGTCCACCAGCCGCCACTTCCTATCCTTTTTTTAACCAATAATAGATCTGTTCCTTATCCAGTGTGTACTGCGTTTTCCCATTATTTCCCTTTTCAACCAAGAGACCGGTTGGGTATCCGGTCTCTACTACTTTCACCATATTATTTCCTCTTTAAATCAAGTCCTAGATTCATGCTACAACTTTTCCCCCTTTCTTTGTTGTTTGAACAAAGCCCTAGATTCGAATGCATGAAGTAGCTTTACCTCTAATAGTACTAAAAATTTAGGTGGCTTTGGAAGAGCTGATGCGAGTAGAAAAAGATGCACATGCAGACACGTGGGGAGCTGGGGCAGTAGAGCAAGGCCGCTTTCGAAGAACTTATACCTGAGGGTCTTCGGGATGTCGGCGGCGGCAGGTCAGATCTGCGGACAATACGGCAGGGAGGAAGAAGGGTCGGAGGACCTCCCGAGCCGGCCATGTGTCGGAGAGAACGACATGGGCAGAGGATTGGGCCCCTCCGGCAGCTGTGGGTTTCCTCCCTCGGCGGTGATGACCGCGTGAATGATGCACCTTTTAGTCCTCTACACACACCGGCCGAAGGGATCCGGCCGGATCTGTGACCAGCGGTGAGCAGAGACAAAATGTCGCTACCGCTGTCTTGTTTATATCTGGAGAGGATGAGAGAATGAAGAGAGCAACCCTAGTAAAGCAAGCGCTCAGGCCCCTGCGTCCATATAGAGTGGAGTGCTTATCTTTTTCTCTCCACAACAAGCATTACAATTTGTGTACGTGCCATTAAAGAAAAGAAACTCTCTATTTAAGGTGACTACTGTATGACTCCTAGTTTTACTACTAGTAGTACTACAGTATTGTTCACTTGTGCTCCCCGCCCCTCCATTCATTGAACAACCCCACGGGTGAATAAACATACAGTAAGTACTGTATTTATAAAGAACGAACAAGCTCGAACTATTTTCGCGTAGTTAAAAGTTGAGGGCGGGGCTTTTCCCGGGCAGTACGCGCGACAGTTTTTGGGTAGGGCCAGAAGACTATTTTAATTTTTTTTAAACTTCGAGACAGCCACATAGCTTGGAGCCGACCCCAACGATTTTAAGCTTACAGGCACGGTACATGCTATCCTAGACTACTCTACACATGAAACTGCCACACGAGCGTCCGGGCTGCGCTTGGCTCTTCGCCCCTTCGGGAAGTCGAACAATGATGGAATACTACTGCACTGGAGGAGTACTACAGTACCCTTCTGGCCATCTGACACTGATTGAACTGCTGCATGTCAACCATGTGCGGGAGGGAGAGCATGTAGCGAAAGCTTCTCCTAGTCTTGCCAGCCACCACGCTCATGGGCGAGGGAGGGACACTCCTGCCTTTGCGTGTATGACAGGTGGGCCCGACAGGTGTGTGGCCAATGTTGGGATCTACGGTAGGGTGCGTTGATTGCAAATTAAAATTTCCTACACGCAGAACAACCAAGAACATGCTACGGGAGATGGATCACAGTTCGTTACCACTAGACGCGCAATGCCGTGCAGCGGAAGAAGAGTTGGGGCAGCGCGTCCGCGTGGATCGTCTCCTCCTCGTCCGATCTCCCTCGTACAACCGGTGGTCGGTTCCCACATACAGGTTCGCCGGAGCGGCGCAAGTGCACCACCTCTAACGGTATCCGCGCGTGCAGGAGGAACGTCGTGCGGCGGACTACTAGGTCTGATCACACAACCGGCGGCGAGTGGAGGTGTCTATTCGCAACACATGCAAACCCTGGTGACAGCGCCGAAGCGATCAGCCCATGAGTGTGCCGCACCTCCACTATATATATATAGGCGTCCGTCACGGGCTCAACACTTGGGCCTCGCACGGACCCTAAAGCCCATAAGTCTACTCAGCCACAATCCGAATAGAGTTCAGATCACATCCGACCAGTGTCCTCGGATCCGACCTCGTAGGTTCCTTCCCTTAAGCGCGCGACCCCTTAGGTTCAAGTCGGCTTGGTCGCAGTTCAGATCACCTCCTAACTGCACGGTTGGTAGCGGTCTCTAGCAAGGCATGTCGAACACCAAGCAGACTATGAAGTTGGTTAGCGAACCTGTAGATCACACTTCCATTCCTTTTGCCACACGATATATGTTGTCGAGCTCAAGGCGAGTCTGTCATCCTTGTGCTAGCCCGACCTTTTTCTCGTTCCAGTGATGCCGACCACAATCCGGATTATCTCATAATCCTTGTCGCATGGCCATGCTTATCCTGGTCGGATCACACGAGGGGCCCAGAGTATATCTCTCCTGGTCGGAGGGGAAAATCCCATCTTGCTCGACCACGTCTCGCAGCATGGTTCTGGACAAACCCGAAACCTACCTTTATAACTACCCAGTTACGGAGTAGCGTTTGGTGGGCCCAAAGCAAGTCTGTTACCATCCCGAGTACATGCGTCAGCTCAGGTCTTAGGACATAGAACATATGTTGTACTAGAGACTCACAGATGACATATGCTGTGTCTCATAGTTGGGTCTATCCGACTTGGACCTTATCTCGACTCGGATCCGACTACGTCGAATCCGACCAGATCCTTCCAAGTCCATATTATTCGGTTAGCATCCAATGCTCCATGGCTAGTGAGACCAAGCCATCGACCGTGTCATATGCTAGTCTAGTTGGCTGCGCGTCCACACAGCCCTTTCGACTAGGGACCTTTTAGGACAGTCATCATACAATGCATAGTCCCACAAACAAGTCACGTACTTGCTGATACACATCATTGATAATGTCCAAGGACTATCTTTATTCATAAACACATAGGAAATATCATCATACATGATTTCCTCTAGGGCATATCTCCAACGGCCAACCTATCATACAGCCAAAGGCAGGTGCAGTTAAGTCCGCGAGGGAGAGGATAATCAAACTTCTCATTGATGTACGAGTTGACGCGACACATCAAAGCACTGCACTCAATATATTTCAATAATTTGCGTGTGTGACTCCCAGATGCAGAGGCCGGGGGTCATCATCCTCCTTTTCGAGAAAAAATAGACGCGTGGGTGAGAGGACGAGTGCGTGCATGCACCTCTTCTCTTCATGTATAACGTACTACTAAACTCAGAGTACAAGTTTTTGTGGGTAGCACGATGGTGCGTGCGAGAAGTCCTGAGAGATAGGTTTAATGCGTCTGAAAAAAGACTAGCCTAGAGCTCGCCACGCGGCTATTGTTTTTCTCAAAAAATTATGTTTATCAATGCATTAATTGCAATGCATGCATGCATAAAGTACATGCATTGGTCAATTTTCTCTTAATACTTGCATGCAATGATTTAATGCACCTTGGAATCTGAACATGTGTTGGGGAACAACCAAATTGAGCCTTATAAAATGGAAAAACTAAAATTTTGAGATAAGCCCTATAAAACCGGAAAGGAGGGAGTAGAAAAAGAAGTACTCCATCCGGGAATAGTGTTGCACTTCGAAACTAGAACCGTCAATAAATTTTGAGCTTGCGTCTCATCACATTCCAAATTACTCCACGCTATATTGAATTGCAAACATGTTCACACCGATCACAACCTAAACAGTTTCCCACTTAGGAGCATATTAGTACTCGATTATAAATACTAGTATGCCAAGATGACTGCACATTCCTCCTCAACTCCTCATCCACAAAACAAACAGGTCATTCAGCATCCTTCCAATGCGTCTGCCATGGCCAGCGTGAGTTCTGGGTCGAGAGATTGCCACCAGGGAGAGGCGAGCATGGAAGCGGAAGCACGAGAGATGTCCCGCCTCGCTGCGAGAGCAGCCGACATGTCCCGCCGCACAGAAGTAGTAGCACAGAGGTCCCGCCGCACCGCTGAAGCAGCACGGAGGTCCCGCCGCATCGTCGATGCAGCAGACTGGTCCGGCCGCGCCGCGGAAGCAGCAAAGATGTCCCGACTGTTACAGGCGCATGCATGCGATCGTCCATAGCCAAATGGATCAGATCTCTGGCTCGGCGAGGTTGCAGGACGACATGATAGCCTCATTTGAACAGGCTACCGGCGTCATTCGGCAACTAAGGGGGGCAATGAGAGGCTTCGGATCGAGCGCGACCTGCTGAGGGAGAAGATCGTCCGAAGTGCAGACCAGCAGGAGGAGACCAGTGCCTTGTTGAAGAGGACCGGCGTCATCATCAAGAAACTTATGGAAGAGCATGACATGCTCCGCAATGAGCGCCAAAGGCTGGTGGAGGAATCCGTGGATGTTCTCAAGCAGCGTCTTGAGGACACGAAAGAGCTCATCACCGCTCGCCGCGGAGACTAGTTTCCTAGTTTCTTTTGATGTAATAATCGGTTTAGGATGTGGATTGTGTCGTCGGTTGTGAAATGTTGGGTTCTAGCGCGGATGTTTGGCCTTTGTTGGCCTCTTGGGATGTTGCGATTTCAATCTGGTAGCTTTTAGTCCTTCGTGTTAGGCTGGAGTTGTGCTGAACTTCTTGTGAATTGTGGTGGTTTTCAGTAATGAAAATCGGAAGGGGCAAGCCCTTCTTTGATCAAAAAAATTTAATCGTCCTTATATATTCATCAGTCTTGCTATAAGCCTCAGTAGATGCTATATAGGTCCGTCGGATCTTACATCAAGATCCGTGCTTTCAGATTTTCTTTTTTCTCTCTTAAATCTCAGTTGAGTGAGACATAGCTACGCCATTAAACAGAGGCTCAGGCGCCATTAATGGAGACCTTGGGAGAGAGGTGGACGGCAGATGGAGGTCAAAGGGCTCTCCTCCCGATAAGCACGCACAGGGGTCTGATCGCACGCCTCTCGTACTCAAATAGCTACCCTGCACGGCGCCTCCTAGCTAATAAAAATGGGGACGCGTGGCGGCACATAAATGGTACTAGTAAGTAGAACGCCCATGGTTTCAATAATACTTGTGTTTCCGATTGTAACGTGACAGCACTTGTTCCAAAATGACTTTGTTGATTGTTAATGTGTGCGCTTCGCAAATCGGACTGCAAATTTACCACAGCATGTTGGTGCCATGTCATGGCACCAAGCCAAGTTTCATTATTTTCATGCGTGTTTTGGATTTACAGGAATTAAAAAACTAAGTTTCTCAATGTTTCCAACCCTGCCACGATGCCCAGAATTTTGAATTTCATTTCCATTTCTTGCATGGAACCTAGAAATTTACCCGAGGACACACATGTGATTTTTCAACCAGCTTTGGTGCACTGGAACATGTGCTTGTATTTTAAATTTGAATTATGCACACAAAGGTGACACGTTCCCTCCCAGAACCACGAGCCTTCTTGAGAGAAGCTCCGATTTGCAAGAAGCTTATACCAAATTTTGTTCCTATTCGGCCAATTTTTTTTACCACGGCATGGTACTACCATGACATGACACCATGCCAAGTTTCATGATTTTAAAACCAAGTTTCTCAATGCTCTCGACCGAGCCACGATGCCCAGATGTTTGAATTTTATTCTCATTTTTTGCATGGGACCTACTCCCTCCTTCCATCTATATAGGGCCTAATGTGTTTTTCAAGACAGCCTTTGACTATTGACAAGATTAATAGCACATGAGATGTATACTTTGAAAATTATATTATTGGAAGCTCCTTTGACATAAAAAATTGAAGGTATGCTTTGTGTAAGTTGCATGTCATATATTATTGCTCTAACGTTTGGTCAAAGTTAGCCTCGAAAAACGCATTAGGACCTATATAGATGGAAGGAGGGAGTATAAATTCACCCGAGGACACAAATGTGATTTTTCAACCAACTTTGGTGCACGGGAGCATGTGCTTGTAGTTCAAATTTGAATTATGCACATTAAATGACCAAAAACTCAATTAATGTGTAAATAAGGCCAAATGAAGCCGGAATAATTCCAAAATTTAACAGGGCACTCATGTAGTTCTATGTTGCCTTTGTAAATAAACTCAAGGGGGACAACGTATATCGTTTCGCGCTCAAAGGTGGCACGTTCCCTCTCAGAACCACGAGCCTTCTTGAGAGAAGCTTCGGTTTGCAAAAGCTTATACCAAAATATGTTCCTATTTGGCCAATTTTTTTACCACAACATGGTAGTACCATGACATGACATCCATGCCAAGTTTCATGATTTTCAGACGTGTTTTGGATTTACAAGAATTTTAAAACCAAGTTTCTCAATGTTCTCGGTTGAGCCACGATGCCCAGATGTTTTAATTTTATTCTCATTTCTTGCATGGGACCTAGAAATTCACCCGAGGACACAGATGTGATTTTTCAACCAACTTTGGTGCACGAGAGCATGTGCTTGTAGTTCAAATTTGACTTATGCACATTAAATGACCAGAAACTCAATTAATATATAAAAAACGACAAACGAACCCGGAATAATTCCAAAATTTAACAGGGCACTAATGTAGTTCTATGTTGCCTTTGTTAAGAAACTCAAGGGGGGTAGCGTATATCGTTCCACACTCAAAGGTGGCACGTTCCCTCTTAGAACCACAAGCTTCCAAATCGGCCCAATTTTTTACCACAACATGTTAGTGCCATGACATGACACCATGCCAAGTTTCATGATTTCCAAGCGAGTTTTGGATTTACATGAATTTAAAATCAAAGTTTCTCGATGTTCTCGGCTGAGTCATGATGCCGAGATGTTTGAATTTCATTCTCATTTCTTCCATGGGACCTAGAAATTCAACCAAGGACACACATGTGATTTTCAACCCACTTTGGTGCACCGGAGCATGTGCATGCAATTCATATTTAGATTATGCACATTAAAAGTCCAGAAACTCAATTAATGTACAAAAAGGCCAAATGAACTTGAAATAATTCCAAAATTTAATAGGGCACTCATATAGTTCTATGTTGCCTCTGTAAATAAAATCAGGGGGAGGCATCGTATATCGTTTCGCACACAAAGGTGACACGTTCCCTCTCGAAACCACGAGGCTTGTTGAGAGAATCTCCAGTTTTGCAAGAGACTTATACCAAAAATTATACGTATGAAAACAGGGTTTAGATTATCCCAAACATCTCGCTACCTAGACCAATAATGTACTATGATTTGAATTCAACATAAAATGGATACAAATATTTGAATTGGAGAGCGTATGGTACATGTAGTTCATAGTGAAATATGATTATTGCTATATGTATGTTTTTTGTTATCAAGATAATATTTAAATTATTGTATAACTTGACAACAAACGTATTCAAATAAGGAAAATTGATTCAAATTTAGTCCATATGGTAGACGACAATATATATGTTCACATGGTGGAGTAAAATGTTCATATATGATGGAAGATCAAAATGTACGACTACATCAATTATAAACCGCAAGGTCACCTAACGATATATTCGAATTCAACATAACGTGGATTCAAAAATTGAAATTCGAGATCATGGCATCTGTAATCATATAAAAAGGGACATTACTCTTTCTTTGGTGGGAGTTGATTTGTTTTTTGTTGTTGTTGAGGGAAGTGCAAATCGATTTGGTACTGTGCAGGGTAATCTTGTTCTCCTGATTTTTTTTACATTTTTCTTGTAGTTTTTTCAATGGCATCTATAGCAATATAGTAAAAGGGGACATGACTCTCTTGTGTCTTGTATGAATTGTTTTTTTACACGTTAAGTTTGTTCTGCCGAACAAGGAATCCGCACCTTGTTATCCCAAAATTTTCAAGCTCGAGTATCTTTTATCTCACCTGCTTTGAAACTCCCGCTTCTTCAACCCGTGTCGCGCCTTGTTATCCCGAAATTTGGACGCGCGCGAGAACTCCCTCCTCATCCGAAATCGCACCCGCAGCCCAGACACGCGAAATCCCCCTTCTACCCCTCAGCCGGAAATGAAGCTCCACGTCGCGGTGTCAAAACCGGTGGGGGTACGCTGGTAACTTACCCTACATTTCGGACAAGCGCGTCCCTAAGCTTGGCTCCCCCTCCCCCTTCGCCCTCCCCCCATTCGTACACCGAGGCCGCCAAAACCGAAACCCCACGCTCCTCCGTCGGCCTCCCGACCGCCGCCCGGCCGGAGACTCTTCCCCGACTACGTCGTCCACCGCAACAGCTCGCCGTCCCTCATCCACCGCACCGGATGAGGATCCGTTGTCGATCTCGTCGTCCCGCCGGATCAGCCGCCCCGTCCTCCACCTCCAAGGAGCTGCCCCGACATTTGCCTCGTCTATCGCGCCACCTCAATCCCCACATCGTCGTCTTGACCTGCCCCACTGGAACCGCAGCACCCTCACCAATTCCTACGATGAAGCTGAGGCCAACTCGGCGCCACCAAGGAGGTTCTGCACTCACCGCTGCATTTTATCTTTTATTCGATCTCAGGGGGCTGCCGGTCCTCGATACCGAGCAGACATGGCGTGTCTCCATCGACGGCGTCGTCGCCGGCCACAACATCCATGGCGTCTCTCCCCCATGTCGTTGCTTCCTCGGCGGCGACTTCCACAATGGCACTAGCTGAAGCTACTCCGGCTCTCGCTCGCGCTGCGGCTCTGTTCTTGCTGTCGGTCGCGCTGCTGCGCTGCTCCTGCTTTCGTTCGTGATGCTGCTCTGCTCTTGCTCTCGCTTGCGCTGCTACTGCTGTTGCATGACCTCCGGCGGCTATAGGAGTTGCTGCTTTAGCACTCGCTCGCGGTGCTACTGCACGACTTGCTCTCTCCTAGTGCGTTCCCTGCTCGAGCGTCTGCTGATTTAGATCACTGCTTCTCTGCTACTAGTGCTCGAATGCCCTAAACATCTATTGCAATGCTCTGTTACTAGTTCAATCAGTTTTGACAGTAAAATTCAGTTTCGACTGTCAAGTTCATTTTCTTCAGTTAAGTTCAGAGTGAACAGTACTTATAGCATCCGTCGGAGCGGCCGTGGCGCGGCTGATGCGTTTTACATCTAGAACTTTTTGGTGATGTATTTTACATCATCTATTGCAGATGATATTAGGGTCCCACTTCAGATTAACGTTGTCTGTCTTGTCATGCTTCAGCCTCGTCGCCGTACACCTTAGCGGAGCTGCTCCAACGACGGAACCGTCCATCACAGCGGAGCAGTACCCTCGGCGCCATTTTCTGAGGCCTCGGATCTTCTTCCCCGCCTCCGACAGTCACACCAGCATCATCACGATCCTCCACGTCCAAACCAATGATGCTGAGGTCCACAAGGCTGTGCCAAAGAGGTTGTACACTCATCGCATCACTTTGTTTCTCCATTCCTCTGTTCTTCCAATTCATGACACCCAAACACCCAGGTTGACTGAAATCCTATGTTTCGAAATGCTCTGTTTTGCACGTACATTCCTATCCTATTCCTATGTTTTTCCTATCGCTGTGTTTATAGAATCCTCCAATTCTAAGGAGCCTTACAGATTTACTTCATTTTCAGATAGGCGTCAAAGAAAACTCTGTGTGTTATGTCCTGCTCCTGCCATGCCGTCATCCACCCCACCTGAGGTGCACCATCGACAGAAGCGTTCACTGCAGCAGAGATCCCCCCTGCAAACTTCCTTTCGCCACCTCAGATCAACTTCCCCATTGGCGGTAGCCACACCAACTGCATTACCATCATCGACTGAGCAGATGAACCTGAGGACTACACAGTTCCGGAAGAGAGGTCGCGGTCTTTCGTGTTTGCTTACGTTATACATCGGTTATTATTACCTGCTACTTTATCGTTCAATCTTGAGTTTTGAAGTGCCCATGGGTCTCATATTGAGCTAGCAACGAATAGTATATGTCTACTATCTGGTTCATCTGGGGTCTTCTATGTGGTTCATGTTGGGTGGGCAACAAACAATAGATGATCCATTGTCTATCTTTTTAAACTGAAGCTATAATCTACCTGCTATAATTAGTTTTGGATCCATCCACTCGTTTGCTACCATCAGTCTTGATTTTTGCATGCATCCCTTAGGCCTTACAAAATCTAACTATTTTTTTATTATGCATGTCAGATATTGTACACAATCGTACTGAACATGTAGAGAAAAAGAGAAGACCGTTGCGTGTGAATATAATGTCATGCAGACGCTCCATGGTGGGCGAAGTGCCCCCCCTCCTGCATTTCTAGATTGTATTCCAGAGGAAGATAACTATTCAGATGGAGATTCAGAAGGAGCCGACCATGCCTGTTTACCACCTGAGGTGTTTGCTCTAACCTGGCATGCTGATGTTGGTCATATCATGCATATGGCGCCTTGCATTGCTTACATTATACATCTTATATGTCATCAGCTTAGTTTAGATTTGCTTTGTGTGAATGCCACCTGTTTGGTTTCTATATCATACTCCCACCATTCCTAAATATTTGTCTTTTTAGAGATTTCAACAAGTGACTACATACGGAACAAATGAGTGAATGTACACTCTAAAATATGTCTATATACATCCGTATGTGGTAGTCCATTTGAAATCTCTAAAAAGACAAATATTTAGGAACGGAGGGAGTATATGGGAATTATGCAATGCCATCTTCTTTAGCCAGGCATCATATACGTGAATCATGCAATGCCATCCTGTTTAGCTAATCATCGTATATGTGAATTGTATCGTGCCATATTTTTTTCCATAATGTATTCCATTTGTCAACAATGTTTATACATTCATCTAATCTTCCTGTGCATCAGCCATTTGAGTCGGCCATGGGAAAATATGGAGTGAAAACAAGGTCTTCTGAACAGTCAGTGCTACCTGTCGATGCAGATTTCTTGCTGGTTACAGATAGCTCCTTAGAGGAGGATTCAGAGAGAGATGACCAGTCGTATCCCCCCCCCCCCGAGGAGGTGCATGCTCTAACTTGGCTGGGTTATATTGCTCATATCATGCATATGGTGTCTTGCATTGCCATGCCATCTGCTTAGATTAGACATGCTTTGTGTGAATGCCTCCTGTTTGCTTTCTATATCAGATATGTGAATTATACAATGCCATGTTTTTCAGCCAGTTATCATATATGTGAATTATGCACCGCCATGGAGCCAAGCATCATATATGTGAATTATCTCATGCCATCTTTTTTTTTCATTACGTATTCCATTTGCCGACAATCTGTGTATATTGAACTACTCTTCATGTATATCAGCCATTTGAGCCAGTTATCGAAAAATCTGGAGTGAAAACAAGGTCTTCAGAGCAGGCAATGGTACCTGTTGAAGCATATATCTCGATGGTTACAGGGAGCTCCTCAAAGGAGGATTCAGAGACAGATGACCGGTCCTATATCCCACCTGAGGTGTATGCTCTAAGTTGCAATGTTTATATTTCTCATATGATGCATATGGTGTCTTGCATTGCTTAGTTTAGACATCATATGCACAATATTGAATTCTATCTGCTTAGTTTAGAGATCATACATGCGAGTGCCAGCTGCTTAGTATATGAATCAATTATGTCAATTACATCATGCCATCCTGTATACTTAGACAACATGTATGTGAATTATTTCATCCCAACCTATTTTAGAAAGACATCATATAGTTTTGTCATGTCATCCTGTTTAGGTACTCATCATATGTTGAATTATGCCATTATATCATGTTAAGTTATCCATCATATATCTGAAACTGTGTCATGCTATCCTATTTAGTTAGGCATCATATATGTGAAATTGTGTCATGTTGTCCTATTTGGTTAGACAACATATATGTGAATTACCACATCTGTCTATCATACAATGTCTGTACGTTCAATTTCTTTTCTTGTTTATCAGCCATTTGAATTGGAGGGGGTGCTGGCAGTATCTAAGGGAGCAAAAACCCGTTCTTCACAAAAGACAGTGCTACCCGTCGATGCAGATAGAACCATGGCTGTACTGGCCCGCAAATTAGCCCCACCACACATAATCGAGACTCTTCTAGATTGCACACTTACACCATTGGGCAGAGAACCAGCTACAACCCACCTAACCGCAACCCCAGCGGATAGTAACCCACTTATAGTTGATAAAGCACCATGTCCACCACAGAGTACCCCCACACGAGCAGTTTGTAAAGCTACTGCAGTGCCCAAAGCATGAAGACCACCACAGCTAACCCAAACTCCACGTTTAAAGCAGAAGAGCAACTGTTCTCAGGTTAGATTCCGTAGCTATGGTCCATACTCCTTTGCTGTTGCATCACTGTATTTACTCATACCAGCGACTTTCAAATTTGAAGGATCCAATTGAAACTCCAATGGCGCAACAGGTATGTTTTAAACCTATTTCTTTAACTGGATTGCTGTTCTAACTTCTTGCTCTATGTTGATTTCATTTTAAGTTGTATAAACAGTTATGTTCTCATGTGATGCACATTACAAGTGCTGCCAATGCTGTGTAGTTTCTCACACTTCTATTCTGTCTATGCTGCTGTGTCTTAAAAAATATGAGTTGAACTGTGTCTCTATCTTGATTAGGGAACATAAACTAGAATGATATGGACAATACAGTGACCATAGTACATATATATATATGTTTGTTTCATGTTGTCTGTCCACCTTACTACTGAACCGGTTTACCAAAATGAGTTTTGTATACTACAAGCTAAACTTGTGATGTGTCTGCTTGTTTCTCTTGTAGTATGCAAACAGAATATTGGAGAAGAGCACCCCACTATGCAATGGTAGATAAAGTAATGCAGATAAGGTTCAAGGTAGTGAGACAACCCTGTTGGTCTCCAAGAAAGGTGATAAAAATGATCTTGTATACAGTGAGAAAACCCCACAGTCATGCATTGATGTAGTGTTCGAGTTACTGGCCAGTACCACTGGCACAAGCTCTTCGAACTCGCTGCCTGAATAACTTCAGCTTCTTCAGTCTCAGCTACAAGCTGAAAGGCATCAGTCAGCTGTGATGCGGCAAGAAGCCGAAGGACTGAGGAAGTCCCTGCAGAATTCAGATGCGTACTTTCTTGTGCAACAGCAAGCGCTGGAGGATTTAAGCGCCAAACAAGAGAAAGTTAATAAGCTTGCTAAGCATCTTGCCAGCATTATGCGTACCCAAGATATTGTTTCTTGAACTCTTCTGAAGTGGTTTCAGTTCTGGACTTGTTTTGCTGCAGCGTTTATATGCTGCTTTGTTCCCTATATTTGCACTGGTGGCGAACTTTGATGCCCAGTGGACGTAATATGTGTAATAGCAGTGATAGCCTAGCATAAGTTGCTTGCTTATTTATTTCCTTGTTGTCTTGTTTAGTTGTTTGCTTGTAGTCAGTGCAGTTCTTTTTCCGTGGTTTGCTAGTGGCTGCAATAACCTATTTTTTAAAACTAGGCCACAATAAGCATGGGCTAATATTTACTGTAGTGACACTGGGCCTCCTACGGGCCGTAGAAACAGTGGGCCTTCTATGGGTCGTATCATCAATGGGCCTTATACGGGCCGTATGATCGATTGGCCAAATATGGGCCAATAACAAGCCGCATTACGGCCGTAAACGGGCTAGAGTTGGAATCGTCCGTTCATGGGCCTACCATAACGGGCCATCGTTAAAAGGCCGTATTTGATGACGCTATGAAAATGGCCCAACGTATTAACGGACCACAAACAGGCCGACTGTAACCACGGGCTGAATTTGTCCCACAAGCAGAAAATGACAGTAATGAGCCGTAAGTAAACGAATGCTGGAAATGAGCCCAAGAATAAATGGGCTCTGAGAAGACCAAAAGATAACATGGGCTAGAAACGGCCCAACGGAATAACGGGCCGTTAATGGGTATAAAGTGATACACTGTTCATTACGGGTCAGTTTCACCACGGGCCGTTAATGGGTGTAAAGTGATACACTGTTCATTACGGGCCAGTTTCACCACGGGCCGTTAATAGGCCAAGAGTTACATAGGGCCTCATATGGGCCGAAAGACGTCATGGGCCATACATGGGCCAGAAGTGAAAACAGGCCGGAATCATATTGGATGGCCCAGATGACGCTACTGGGCCTAATTCGGATAGGGCATAATGGGCCTTGGGTTAGCGGGCTGTAAATGGGCTATATGCGAACAGGCCATTAACAGGCTTTCCATGGGCCGGCCCGCCACCTTTTGACCAAGTCAAACGGGCCGGCCTTTTCACATGAATGGGCCTCTGTTGGGCCATGCCACATGTCGACGTATCATAGGCACCTTCTGTCCAATGACTGGATGACATCTGTCCCAACGATGAGCCGACACGTGTTTCCTCCAGCCAATGATGATTTTACACGTGGAAAATCCCCATTGGTCGGAGCTGTTAACGGGTTATCGGATCCAAAACCCGACCCGATAGCTTAACGGTGTTCCGTTACGGTGGATGCCACGTGTCGGTCACCCTTGACGAAAGCACTTCTGTGACGCGTGATTTATCGTCATGGAAGTGCACACTTCCGTGATGATAATTTTGGTAATGTCATGGAACACTTCTACGATAGCACAGGTATGACTATCTTGATTTTGTCATAAAATCGTCATGGATGTACATGCATGACAAAAAACGCGACCTACTGTAACAAACACGTACCATCACGGAAGTGTATTTTTTTGTAGTGAAGAGAGAAGATAAACTAAGGTTTCCCAAGACCTTTCCCAAGAAGAAGTTGCCAAATCCTTTGAACTCCAAGCTCAAGAAGAGAGATGGGAAAGCAATACTTGCTCAAGAAGAATCCGATCCAGATGATGTTAGTGGTGTTGCGGGAGTTGCTCAAGATTCTCAAAACACGTTGAGGCTAGTCAACAAGAGTGGTGATGTTATCACCTACAACTATATGAAGGACTACAAGGGCAAGCCTCACAAGTGCCTAATGGCAAAGGCCATGGTAGAAGATGGAAAGGACCAAAGCTCTCTCGACAAGGTCAAGGTAACTCCACGATCAAATCATTCTCTTTTCACTCCTCCTACTCCTAGTGATGAGTATCTTGATGCAGAGGATAGTCATGAGGATGATGATATAGATGATCCCATGCTTGCTAAACTAAATAAGTTCATGTGCTCCCTCAAAGGAAAGAAGCTCACTATGTTTCGTATGCTTATGGAGATGGTGAGTAAGCACACCATCACCATTAAGGAACTCGAAACCCTCGTCACCGAGGAAAAGGAAAAATATGAAATCCTTGATCGAAAAGTCCAATATGAGGAAGCACGAAATGATGAACTATGCTTGAAAATTGGTACAAACATTGATGATCATACTAAAGATCTTGCCTCCTTGAAAAAGGCTATTGACTCTTGCAAAGAGTTGATGAATGATAAAAGTAAGCTTGTGAAGTCTAATGCTTCTCTTTCTAGGGATTGTGAGCTCCTATCCATGTCCCTCAAGACTAAGGAAGGAGAGCTCACCCTTTCTTACAAAGAGTTTTGGGACTCTCAAGCTTACTTATCTTGAAACTCTATCCAAGGCTTACTCTTCTCCTATTATCAATGTTGATGCTTGTACTACTAACTCTAGTAGTGATTTAGCATCTATTCTTGAGGAGAATCGCTTTCTTAAGGCTCAAATCGAGAAAGGTCTCATGACATGTGCTCAAGGGCAAAAGAACCTTAATGAGGTATTGAGCCAACACAATGAGGTGTTTGCTAAAGAGGGACTCGGGTTTGACCCAAGCACAAGCAAGAAGAAGGTGTCCTCTCAAAAGTGCACCACTCCTCTAAAAGAAACATTTGTTCTAGAAGGGCATAAGGATAAAGGTAAGATTGTTAGTGGGAAGGCCACAAGGGGCATGCTCACTCTCAACAAGCCAAAAGACTTCATGCCTCCATCCTATGTACTTCGTAAGACTAAGGATGGAGAAAATTATGCTAAGTTTGTTGGTCCTTGAAATGCATTTCAGTTTTATGCTATTTGGGTCCCTAAGACCCTTGTGACTAACTTGAGAGGTCCCATTGCAAAATGGGTGCCTCTAACCAAGTCATAATTGTGTGTAGGTTGCTTTCTCCGGTGGAGTAAAATGGGTGATTGACAGTGGATGTACCAATCATATGACCGGAGATAGCAAATTGCTCTATGATTGTAACGCCCTGGACACACCCATCGGTGGTCGTTACTCCTGGCGGGATCTAGACTGGCCCCACAGATCAATACTAGTCTTTTCTGCGCACTTTGTCCTCACTCGTGCGCACCCGGGAGAAACTTCACGGTCGGTCACCCATCCTGACACTACTCCAAGCTAAGCACGATTAACTTTGGAGTTCTGATCGAATGGGCTCCCGGAAAAGAAGGAATTCCTTATTGATATGAGTAGTCTATCATCCCTAATAAGCCAGGCCATCACATACACCCCCACTCAGAGGAACCGATGTCCTCGTCGGGCCACATGAACGTTCCCTCTTGGCACATACGTCTGTGCATCTAGTCCGGTACATGTGCCATGCGGGTGCCACGACGAGTCACAAATGTCATGAACAACATGACTGCGCACCTGTCCGCAAACAACCGTGTAACCGCGAGGGTCAGCTCCGATACCAACTTGTAATGCCCTGGACACACCCGCCGGTGGTTGTTACTCCTGGCGGGATCTAGACTGGCCCCACAGATCAATACTAGTCTTTTCTGCGCACTTTATCCTCACTCGTGCGCACCCGGGAGCAACTTCCCGGTCGATCACCCATCCTGACACTACTCCAAGCTAAGCACGCTTAACTTTGGAGTTCTGTCTGAATGGGCTCCCGGAAAAGAAGGAATTCCTTATTGATATGAGTAGTCTATCATCCCTAATAAGCCAGGCCATCACAACGATTTCATGGAAGCTATTCAACCATTTATGAGCATTATGTTTGGTGGAGGATCAAAAGGACAGGTACTCGGGTTGGGCAAGGTGGCTATCACAAATGACATGTCTCTTGCAAATGTCATGCTTGTCCAATCCCTTAAATACCATTTTCTTTCTGTTTGTCAATTGGCTTCTGTTGGTTATGATACACTCTTTGGACTAACGGATGTGAAAGTCTTTAAGATAGATACTCTCGAGGTGCCCTTTATTGGAGAGTTGGATGGCAACCTTTACACGGTTGATTTCTCGAAAGAGAGCACATTCCATGCAACTTGTCTAATGGCCAAGGCCGACAAGGGGTGGCTATGGCATCGCCGGCTAGCCCATGTCGGCATGAGAAATCTTCAATATATCTTAAAGGGTAATCACATCCTTGGACTAACCAATGTCTCTTTTGAGAAAGATCGTGTGCGTAGTGCATGCATAGCCGGGAAGCAACATCAATCAAAGCACCCACCCAAGAATATTGTGTCTACTTTAAGGCCTTTTGTGGATCTTTTTGGGCCTCCTTCATGGGATATTCTTGGTGGGAAAAAGTATGGGCTTGTCATTGTTGATGATTACTCAAGATATACATGGGTCTTCTTCCTCAAGTCCAAAGACGAGACGAAGATCACCTTCATTGATTTTTCCAAGCAAGCACAACGCAAGTTTGACAAAGAAATCTTGGCAATAAGAAGTGATAATGGGTCTGAGTTCAAGAACTACACCTTGGAAGAATTTCTTAGTGATGAAGGGATTGAACATCAATATTCAACTCCATACACTCCCCAACAAAATGGTGTAGCAGAAAGGAAGAACCGCACACTTGTGGAGATGGAAAGGTCCATGTTGGATGAATACAAGTCGCCACATAGTTTTTGGGCCGAGGCTGTCAACACCGCATGCCATGCATCAAACCGGCTCTTTCTCCGCACTATATTGGAAAAGACTCCATATGAGCTCCTAACCGGGAACAAGCCGAATGTCAAGTACTTTCGTGTATTTGCGTGCAAATGTTTCATCCTCAACAAAAGAGAACAGTTAGGAAAATTTCAATCCAAAACCATTGAGGGCATATTTGTTGGCTATGGATCAAACTCTCACGCCTATAGAGTCTACAATAAATCAAATGGATGTGTTGTAGAAACTTTTGACGTGGTGTTTGATGAATTTAATGGCTCCCATGGGGAGCAAGTTGATCTAAGTGATATATGTGAAGAAGATTCTTCTCAAGATATCTTGACCATGGGTGTTGGTGCACTTCTTCCAATGGAACAAGAACCTCATGATGATGATGAAGAAAATGGAAGCTTCATGCATCATCAAACTACTTCAACACCCATACCACCACAAGTTCCTAGTGCTCAACCAATGCCCATAAACCAAGTATAAGATGATGATCAAGTTCCTCTTCATAATAATCATCAAGAACAAGATCATCCTCAAGGGCAAGATCAAGAAAGAGCAATCATTGACGATGAACCCCAACAAATGCAAAATGAAGAAGATCTTCCACCACACATTAATGATCCATATTTTGAGGACGTGGACGATGGACATGAAGTTGAACCTCGTGAAACTCTTACCTCCATCATGCCTCGAGTGGTCGGTCGTGTTGATGTCGACAAAATTCTCACCAGCATATCAGAAGGTAGTCACTCGTAAACATTTGACAAACTTTTGTGTTCACTTCTCGTTTGTGTCTAGTGTTGAGCCTCTCAAGGTACATGATGCATTGATGGACAACGGTTGGCTCGTTGCTATGCAAGAAGAGTTAAACAGTTTTGAACGCAACCAAGTGTGGTCCTTGGTCAAGAGGCCAACTACCGAGCACAACGTCATTGGAACAAAATGGATTTTCAAGAACAAGCAAGATGATAATGGTGTCATCATCCGTAACAAGGCAAGGTTAGTGGCACAAGGGTACTCACAAGTTGAAGGTTTGGACTTTGGTGAGTCCTTTGCCCCCGTTGCCCGTCTTGAATCCATTTGAATCTTACTTGCTTATGCTTCTTTCAATGGTTTTACATTACATCAAATGGATGTGAAGAGTGCTTTCCTTAACGGTCCTCTACAAGAAGAAGTATATGTATCACAACCACCTGGGTTCGTTGATCCCGGTCACAAAGCCTATGTGTATAAACTTCATAAGGCTTTGTATGTCCTCAAACAAGCACCTCGTGCTTGGTATGATCATCTTAAGAAGTTTTTACTTGATGATGGTTTTGTGAGAGGGGTGATCGATCCCACTCTTTTTACTAAGAGGGACAAGTGTGATTTGATCTTATGCCAAATCTATGTAGATGATATTATTTTTGGTTCTCCTAACATTCATTTGTGCAATAAGTTTGCGGCTTCAATGACCAATAACTTTGAAATGTCACTTAATGCGGATTTGAAGTTCTTCCTTGGATTTCAAATTCAACAATTTCAAGAAGGAATCTTCTTGTCCCAAGCAAAATACCTCAAGGATATCCTAGAGAAGTTTGGCATGTCTGATGCTAGTCCATGTAAGACACCCATGCCAACCAAAATTGCACTCAGTGAAGACACAAATAGTATTCTTTCGACCCATCTATTTACCGCTCTATGATTGGTTCATTGCTTTATCTTTGTGCACCTAGACCAGACATCATGTTTAGTGTATGCATGTGTGCTAGATTTCAAGCTTCCCCTAGGGAAAGTCATCATAAGGCGGTTGAGCCTATTCTTAGATACCTTGTTCACACCCCAAAGTTGGGTCTATGGTACCCCAAGGATGCTAAGTTTGATTTCAATGGGTACACGGATGCGGATTAGGCTGGCGACAAAGTGGATCATAAGTCCACCTCTGGTGCTTGTCAGTTTCTTGGACGCTCCTTGGTAAGTTGGTCCTCGAAGAAACAAAATTGTGTTTCTCTCTCCACCGCAGAAGCTGAATACATTGCAACCGCCAGTTGTGCCACTCAATTACTATGGATGAGGCAAACTTTGAAGGATTACGGTATCACCTATGGACATGTGCCTCTTCTATGTGATAATGAAACTGCCATCAATATTGCTGAGAACCCCAAAGATCATACCCGTACCAAGCACATTGATATTCAGTATCACTTCTTGAGAGATCATGTGGAGAAGGGTGATATTGATATTGCTCATGTTGGGACAGATATGCAACTTGCAGATATTTTCACGAAGCCATTGGATGAAGCAAGGTTTTGTCAACTTAGGCGTGAACTTGGTATCTTGGAGCTTGACAACATTATGTGAAAACTAGTACCCATGCATGCATTGTCATAATGTCTTGTCTTGATGTAGGCATATACTTAGGGGGACACTCGAGTAATGAGTACTCTCACCCTATGAAATGCATAAAAAGAACAAACACTCTCACAGCTATCATGGTATTCTAACTATGGAGCTTTCAATGATGGAGTAGTGATTTGATACGTCTCCAACGTATCTATAATTTTTGATTGCTCCATGCTATATTATTTACTGTTTTGAATGTTTATGGGCTTTATTATATACTTTTATATCATTTTTGGGACTAACCTATTAACCCAGAGCCCAGTGCCAGTTTTTACCCTGTTTTAGGGTTTTGAAGAAAAGGAAAACCAAACGGAGTCCAATTGACCTGAAACTTCACGGAACTCATTTTTGGAAGGAAAGAAGCCTAGAAGACTTGGAGTGCACGTCGGGGGATCTGCGAGGAGGTCACGAGGCAGGGGGCGCGCCCACCCCCCTGGGCGTGCCCTCCACCCTCGTGAGCCCCTCGTGGCCCCCTGGCGTACTTCTTCCGCCTATATATCTCCATATACCCTAAAAACATCCGAGAGCACAATAGATCAGGAATTCCGCCGCCAGAAGCCTCCATAGCCACCGAAAACCAATCTAGACCCGTTTCGGCACCCTGCCGGAGGGGGCAATCCCTCTCCGGTGGCCATCTTCATCATCCCGGTGCTCTTCATGACGAGGATGGAGTAGTTCTCCCTCGGGGCTGAGGGTATGTACCAGTAGCTATGTGTTTGATCACTCTCTCTCTCTCTCTCGTGTTCTTGAGATGATACGATCTTGATGTATCGCGAGCTTTGCTATTATAATTGGATCCTATGATGTTTCTTCCCCCTCTACTCTCTTGTAATGAATTGAGTTTCCCCTTTGAAGTTATCTTATTGGATTGAGTCTTTAAAGATTTGAGAACACTTGATATATGTCTTGCCGTGCGTATCTGTGGTGACAATGGGATACCACGTGATTCATTTGATGTATGTTTTGATGATCAACTTGCGGGTTCCGCCCATGAACCTATGCATAGGGGTTGGTACACGTTTTCGTCGTGATTCTCCGGTAGAACTTTGGGGCACTCTTTGAGGTCCTATGTGTTGGTTGAATAAATGAATCTGAGATTGTGTGATGCATATCGTATAATCATACCCACGGATACTTGAGGTGATATTGGATTATCTAGGTGACATTAGGGTTTTGGTTGATTTGTGTCTTAAGGTGTTATTCTAGTATGAACTCTAGGGCTGTTTGTGACACCTATAGGAATAGCCCAACGGATTGATTGGAAAGAATAACTTTGAGGTGGTTTCATACCCTACCATAATCTCTTCGTTCGTTCTCCGCTATTAGTGGCTTTGGAGTGACTCTTTGTTGAATGTTGAGGGATAGTTATGTGATCCAATTATGTTAGTATTGTTGAGAGGACTTGCACTAGTGAAAGTATGAACCCTAGGCCTTGTTTCAACACATTGCAATACCGATTACGCTCACTTTTATCATTCATTACCTTGCTGTTTTTATAATTTCAGATTACAAATACCTTTATCTACCATCCATATACCACTTGTTTCACCATATCTTCGCCGAACTAGTGCACCTATACAATTTACCATTGTATTAGGTGTGTTGGGGACACAAGAGATTCTTTGTTATTTGGTTGCAGGGTTGCTTGAGAGAGACCATCTTCATCCTACGCCTCCTACGGATTGATAAACCTTAGGTCATCCACTTGAGGGAAATTTGCTACTGTCCTACAAACCTCTGCACTTGGAGGCCCAACAACGTCTACAAGAATAAGGTTGTGTAGTAGACATCAAGCTCTTTTCTAGCACCGTTGCCGGGGAGGTGAGTGCTTGAAGGTATATCTTTAGATCTTGCAATCGAATCTTTTTGTTTCTTGTTTTAGCACTAGTCTAGTTTATAAAAGAAAACTACAAAAAATGGAATTGAGTTTGCCTCATACGCTTCATCTTTTTAATATCTTTCGTGAGTATGATGGAAAGGAAAATTGTGCCGAAGTATTAGAAAAAGAATGCATTAAATTGTTTGGCACTAAATATTTGAATTATGAGCATGATTGCAATGTTGTTAGTATGAATTCCTTGAATATCCATGATGCTAATGATATGCAAAGCCACAAGCTTGGGGAAGCTATGTTTGATGAAGATGATATTTTTTGTCCCCCAAGTTTTGATGAGCAAATTTATTATGATGAAAGCATGCCTCCTATTTATGATGATTATATTGATGAAAGTGGAATTGAAGAGGTCATGACTTTATTTTGTGATGAATCCACTATTTCGGAAGAGGTTCCAATTGATTATGAGAACAAAGTTGATATCTATGATGATTATTGTGATGACTTGTATGCTATAAAGAATAATGATATCCATGAAACTTGTCATCATGATTTTAGTTTTCAATTGGATTATGCCTCACATGATAATTATTTTGTTGAGTTTGCTCCCACTATCCCGAATGAGAAGAATTTTGCTTATGTGGAGAGTAATAAAATTTCTATGCTTGTAGATCATGAAAAGAATGCTTTAGGTGCTGGTTATATTGTTGAATTCATTCATGATACTACTGAAAATTATTATGAGGGAGGAACATATGCTTGTAGGAATTGCAATAATATCAAGTTTCCTCTCTATGTGCTTAAAGTTTTGAAGTTATGCTTGTTTTACCTTCCTATGCAAGTTGATTATTGTTCCCCCAAGTTGTTTGCTCACAAAATCCCTCTGCATAGGAAGTGGGTTAGGCTTAAATGTGCTAGTCATATTCTTTATGATCCTCTCTTTATGTTACAATTCTTATATTTTATGTGAGCATCATTGAAATCATCATGCCTAGCTAGGGGCGTTAAACGATAGCGCTTGTTGGGAGGCAACCCAATCCTATTCTTGTTCTTTACTTTTTGTTCCTGTTTAGTAATAAATAATTCATATATCCTCTATTTATATGTGGTTTTATGCTTTTAATTAGTGTTTGTGCCAAGTAGAACCTTTGGGAAGACTTGGGGAAAGTCTTGTTGATCATGCTGTAAAAAAACAGAAACTTTAGCGCTCACGAGAATTGCTTCCATTTTTATTTGGAGAGTGATATTTAGTTAATTATTTATTAAGATTATTAATAGATAAATCCCTCAGGTCCAGCAATTTATTTTAGAATTTTTGGGGTTCCAGAAGTATACGTTTGATCCAGGTTACTACAGACTGTTCCGTTTTTGACAGATTCTGTTTTTTGTCTGTTGTTTGCTTATTTTGATGAATCTATGGCTAGTAAAATAGTTTATAAACCATAGAGAAGTTGGAATACACTAGGTTTAACACCAGTATAAATAAAGAATGAGTTCATTACAGTACCTTGAAGTGGTGATTTATTTTCTTATACTAACGGAGCTTACGAGATTTTCTACTTTAAGTTTTGTGTTGTGAAGTTTTCAAGTTTTGGGTAAGGATTCGATGGGCTATGGAATAAGGAGTGGCAAGAGTCTAAGCTTGGGGATGCCCAAGGCACCCCAAGGTAATATTCAAGGATAGCCAAGAGCTTAAGCTTGGGGATGCCCCGGAAGGCATCCCCTCTTTCGTCTCCGTTCATCAGTAACTTTACTTGGAGCTATATTTTTATTCACCACATGATATGTGTTTTGCTTGGAGCATCAATTTATTTTGTTAGTATTTGTTTGCTGTTATTTAGAACAATGTTTTTCATATTTTATTTCAATAAAAGTGGCATTGATAGCCTTTACTATGCCTATTTTAGAAGTCCACATGTTGCTGTTTGAAAACAGAAAGTTTACCGCGATTGCAATAATTCCCTAGAAAATTCAGAATGTGATAAAATGTTGAAACCTTTTGCATATTAAGCTATGATAAATTTAATACAGTGGTAATTTTATTTCATAATTGTTGGAGCTAGGGAAGTATGGATGTTGCAGCATTCTTTACAGACTATCCTGTTTAGGCAGATTGCTGTTATGTTTGCATTGTTTGCATATGGTTGCTTCTTTAATGATTCTATTTGAGGATAGGACTATTAAGTATGCAGAGGCATTTAGTATGCAATGTTGAATAATAATTTTAGTGATTTTCTACAGTAGATTATGATAAGGTTTTGCAATGGTTTATACTAACTTATCTCACGAGTCCTTGTTGAGTTTTGTGTGGATGAAGCTTTTGAGATTTAGGGAGACCATGATATGAGAGGAATTAAGGAGACACAAAATCTCAAGCTTGGGGATTCCCAAGGCACCCCAATATAATATTTCAAGAAGTCTCAAGCGTCTAAGCTTGGGGATGCCCCGGTTGGCATCCCACCTTTCTTCTTCAACAACTATCGGTTAGTATCGGTTGATCCTAAGTTTTTGCTTCTTCACATGATGTTTGCTATTCTTAGATGTCATTTTATTTTGTTTTTCTTGCTGTTTGAATAAAGTATCAAGATCTGAAATTCCTAAATGTTAGAGAGTCTTCACATAGTTGCATAATTATTCGACTACTCATTGATCTTCACTTATAACTTTCGGAGTAGTTTGTCATTTGCTCTAGTGCTTCACTTATATCTTTTTAGAGCATGGTGGTAGTTTTATTTTGAAGAAATAGATGAACTCTCATGCTTCACTTATATTATTTTGAGAGTCTTAAATAGCATGGTAATTTTCTTAAAATCCTAATATGATAGGTATACAAGATTAATAATAAAATTCTCTTATGAGTGTGTTGAATACTAAGAGAAGTTTGATGCTTGATGATTGTTTTGAGATATGGAAGTAATAATATCAAAGTCATGCTAGTTGAGTAGTTGTGAATTTGAGAAATGCTTGTGTTGAAGTTTGCAAGTCCCGTAGCATGCACGTATGGTAAACGTTGTGTAACAAATTTGAAACATGAGGTGTTATTTGATTGTCTTCGATATGAGTGGCGGTCGGGGACGAGCGATGGTCTTTTCCTACCAATCTATCCCCCTAGGAGCATGCGCGTAGTACCAAGGTTTTTGATGACTTGTAGATTTTTGCAATAAGTATGTGAGTTCTTTATGACTAATGTTGAGTCCATGGATTATACGCACTCTCACCCTTCCATCCTTGCTAGCCTCTTCGGTACCATGCATTGCCCTATCTCACATTGAGAGTTGGTGCAAACTTCGCCGGTGCATCCAAACCCCATGATATGATACGCTCTTTCACACATAAACCTCCTTATATCTTCCTCAAAACAGCCACCATACCTACCTATTATGGCATTTCCATAGCCATTCTGAGATATATTGCCATGTAACTTTCCATCATTCCATTCATCATGACACAATCATCATTGTCATATTGCTTTGCATGATCATGTAGTTGACATAGTATTTGTGGCAAAGCCACCATTCATAATTCTTTCATACATGTCACTCTTGGTTCATTGCATATCCCGGTACACCGCCGGAGGCATTCATATAGAGTCATCTTTGTTCTAGTATCGAGTTGTAATCATTGAGTTGTAAATAAATAGAAGTGTGATGATCATCATCATTAGAGCATTGTCCCAAGTGAGGAATAAAAAAAGGAGAAAGGCCGTAAAAAAGAGAAGGCCCAAAAAAAGAGAAAGGCCATAAAAAAGAGAAGGCCCAAAAAAAGAGAAAGGCCATAAAAAAAGAGAAGGCCCAAAAAATGAGAGAAAAAGAGAGAAGGGACAATGCTATTATCCTTTTCCACACTTGTGCTTCAAAGTAGCACCATGATCTTTATGATAGAGAGTCTCTTGTTTTGTCACTTTCATTACTAGTGGGAATTTTTCATTATAGAACTTGGCTTGTATATTCCAACAATGGGCCTCCTCAAGTGCCCTAGGTCTTCATGAGCAAGCAAGTTGGATGCACACCCACTAGTTTCTTTTGTTGATCTTTCATACATTTATAGCTCTAGCGCATCTATTTCATGGCAATCCCTATTCCTTGCATTAACATCAATCGGTGGGCATCTCCATAGCCCATTGATTAGCCTCGTTGATGTGAGACTTTCTCCTTTTTGTCTTCTCCACATAACCCCCCTCATTATATTCTATTCCACCCATAGTGCTATATCCATGGCTCGCGCTCATGTATTGCGTGAAAGTTTATAGGTTTGAGATTACTAAAGTATGAAACAATTGCTTGGCTTGTCATCGGGGTTGTGCATGATGAGAGCATTCTTGTGTGACGAAAATGGAGCATTACTAAACTATATGATTTTGTAGGGATGAACTTTCTTTGGCCATGTTATTTTGAGAAGACATAATTGCTTAGTTAGTATGCTTGAAGTATTATTATTTTTATGTTAATATGAACTTTTGTCTTGAATCTTTCGGATCTCAATATTCATGCCACAATTAAGAAGAATCACATTGAAATTATGCCAAGTAGCACTTCACATCAAAAATTCTGTTTTTATCATTTACCTACTCGAGGACGAGCGGGAATTAAGCTAGGGGATGCTGATACGTCTCCAACGTATTTATAATTTTTGATCGCTCCATGCTATATTATTTACTGTTTTGAATGTTTATGGGCTTTATTATATACTTTTATATCATTTTTGGGACTAACCTATTAACCCAAAGCCCAGTGCCAGTTTCTGTTTTTACCCTGTTTTAGGGTTTCGAAGAAAAGGAAAACCAAACGGAGTCCAATTGACCTGAAACTTCACGGAACTCATTTTTGGAAGGAAAGAAGCCCAGAAGACTTGGAGTGCACGTCGGGGGATCTGCGAGGAGGTCACGAGGCAGGGGGGCGCCCACCCCCCTGGGCGCGCCCTCCACCCTCGTGAGCCCCTCGCGGCTCCCTTGGCATACTTCTTCCGCCTATATATCTCCATATACTCTAAAAACATCCGAGAGCACAATAGATCGGGAGTTCCGCCGCCAGAAGCCTCCGTAGCCTCCGAAAACCAATCTAGGCCCGTTCCGGCACCCTGCCGGAGGGGGCAATCCCTCTCCGGTGGCCATCTTCATCATCCTGGTGCTCTCCATGATGAGGAGGGAGTAGTTCTCCCTCGGGGCTAAGGGTATGTACTAGTAGCTATGTGTTTGATCTCTCTCTCTCTCTTTCTCTCTCTTGTGTTCTTGAGATGATACGATCTTGATGTATCGTGAGCTTTGCTATTATAATTGGATCCTATGATGTTTCTTCCCCCTCTACTCTCTTGTAATGAATTGAGTTTCCCCTTTGAAGTTATCTTATCGGATTGAGTCTTTAAAGATTTGAGAACACTTGATGTATGTCTTGCCGTGCGTATCTGTGGTGACAATGGGATACCACGTGATTCACTTGATGTATGTTTTGGTGATCAACTTGCGGGTTCCGCCCATGAACCTATGCATAGGGGTTGACACACGTTTTCGTTGTGATTCTGTGGTAGAACTTTGGGGCACTCTTTGAGGTCCTATGTGTTGGTTGAATAGATGAATCTGAGATTGTGTGATGCATATCGTATAATCATACCCACGGATACTTGAGGTGACATTGGAGTATCTAGTTGACATTAGGGTTTTGGTTGATTTGTGTCTTAAGGTGTTATTCTAGTATGAACTCTAGGGCTGTTTGTGACACCTATAGGAATAGCCCAATGGGTTGATTGGAAAGAATAACTTTCAGGTGGTTTCGTACCCTACCATAATCTCTTCATTCGTTCTCTGCTATTAGTGGCTTTGGAGTGACTCTTTGTTGCATGTTGAGGGATAGTTATGTGATCCAATTATGTTAGTATTGTTGAGAGGACTTGCACTAGTGAAGTATGAACCCTAGGCCTTGTTTCAACACATTGCAATACCGATTACGCTCACTTTTATCATTCGTTACCTTGCTGTTTTTATAATTTCAGATTACAAATACCTTTATCTACCATCCATATACCACTTGTTTCACCATCTCTTCGCCGAACTAGTGCACCTATACAATTTACCATTGTATTGGGTGTGTTGGGGACACAAGAGACTCTTTGTTATTTGGTTGCAGGGTTGCTTGAGAGAGACCATCTTCATCCTACGCCTCCTACGGATTGATAAACCTTAGGTCATCCACTTGAGGGAAATTTGCTACTGTCCTACAAACCTCTGCACTTGGAGGCCCAACAACGTCTACAAGAAGAAGGTTGTGTAGTAGACATCATGATTATGCACCGAAAGTTCCATTCTTTGCGGAGCCATGTCACATATACTCATACATGGTGGACATAGGCACCGCTCTTGTCACTAGAACAATATATGAGCGGTATGTGTTCTCGTGCTGTTGTTGTATTGACATAGGATACTCACTACTTAACATTGTGCTAATTCATCATTGTCATCATCATCTCCTACCCTAGTCATCATCTCAATTGACTTTTACAAAAAAAAATGTGTGTCGATCGTCCGGTACTGTCCGGACGTCCGTAAAAAGCCTTCTGGTGCCCACAGGCCGGTCGTCCGGCCTATCTGGTCTTCCGATAATTTTCTTTCCTTGGCCCAGGCACCGGACGTCCGTAGAACTCTGGTCGTCCGTAGAAAGCTATCTGTTACACTCGGTCTGGACGTCCAGTATATCCGTTCGTCCGTTAGTTCTTCCCTGGCTCAGGCACCGGATGTCCATAGAACCCCGATCGTCCAGGCTTGTCTCTGGCACATATATATAGGGCGGGCTGCGGTTCCAGTCATTTTTACCCTAATCCCTTTGCTCCCCTCCTCTTTTCTCCACCGCCACCGCCCCTTCCTCGCGGCTCCTCGCCGCGGCCGCTCGCCGCCCGGGCCCCTCGCCGACGCCGCACCACTAGGGTCGCCCCTGTCCTCTCCAGTCGTCGTCTTCCTCCGTGTTCTTCACTCCGAGGTAGCACCTATCTCTTCTTCCCTCATCCATCGATGCTTCGATCGATGGTGGGGGTTGCTGATTTGGGTATTCCTCCTCCTCTAGGTCGAGGTGCCCAAGACCAAGCACTCTGCGCGCAAGCAGGTCACCGGTGGGCCATCTCATATATCTCGTCGTGGTGGCTCCGATGACTCCCAGGAGAGGGATCGTCCTCGGAAGCATGCCGCCCATCCTCCCAGCTCTTCTCGCAACTCCTCTTCGGAGGACTCCAACTATGAGTATGAACTCGATGATTTGGAGCGGCCCGAGTTTGTTGTTGTTCGCACCTCCGCTACCAAGCCAGGAACTCGTCGTCCCACCTTCAAGCCTCCACCTCCTCCGGTGCAGCCTCACGGTGATGCTCGTCATATCTCTTGAACCTCCTCTGCCACTCGGCCGCAACATTAAGCAGTTCAACGAGGTTCCCATTGCTTCATATCTTAAGTTGCGTCGAGATGTAGATCAATTTACGGTTGCTCGTGACTCTCAGGACAATCGTTTTCGCACTAATGTCCAAGCTGGCATTTTTACCACTGTCATCATTCCTAAGGGTCTTTCTCTGCATTTGTGCATTAATTTAGAGCATATTCGTACTCATCCAGAGAAATATTCTGGGGCTATGGAACTCATTGAGTCGTCCAATCTTGCTGCTCCATTTGCATTTCAACATGACTTTAACCAAGACGCCATTCATCAATTCTATGCCACATGTTTCTTCGGTCCAAATAACACTGTTACTTGGATGACCTCCGACACAAAGCTATCGGCTTCCTATTCTCAATTTGTTGCTGCCCTTGGTTTTCCTGACACCGGGTTCAAAATTCACAATGATGACCCCGAACATAGACCCAAGGGCACTGATGCATGTGCTGATCTTATCAAACCCACCACAGAACTGACTAATGAGGAGAAACATAAGGGCTTTAACCAAGTCTCCATTTGGCACTCTCCTGTCTTCATTATCTATCAATGTGTCATTCGCACCATTTATCCTAAGATGGGTGACAAGGGCTCTTGCAGTAGCTATTGCATCGATCTCATGCATCGCCTTTATGCATCTCCGAAAGGGAAGATCAACATCCCTCATTTTCTGTGGCATGAAATTCGCCTTGCTTCTCTCCAGCATAAGCGGGCCTTTCCTCATGCTCCTTTTCTTTAGGCATTCACTGAGAGTGTGGATCCATTTCCTATTGTCCGCACCCATTTGCATGAGCGATGGGTTATTCCCGCACACATGGCAGATGATTATGTTCCCAAGGACTCTTCCTATTATGCTCATCCACGCCGCACAACTGCTAGCATTCCTCGTTCTGCTCCCTCCGGATCTGCACCCTTTAGTCGCATTGCTCAGTTTCTTGGGAAGGCTCACTCTGCCTTGATGAAGGCTGTTACCTTTAACTCCTCCCAAAATCACGATGTTGTCACTTGCCTGATCACCTCCAAGAATACTCTGAAGGCTCGTCTGAGAGACTCTGGAGCTTACGATGTGAATGATGATGACCGTCTTCCTGATGCTCCCTCTTCTGACTTTGGCTTTCCTGCGGGTCCTGAGTGGTCTGACTTCTTTGACGAGGCCGGTGGTAGTGGTGCTCATGATGATGATGATGATGAGGCAGGGTTTTGATGATGATGATGATGTTCTGGTTGCTCCTCTTGGCCCCCTTTTGGGTACTTGCTGCCAAGGGGGAGTAGTAGTATCCATTGAGTATCATAATATGTGATATTAACTTGTATTGCACTATGATATGTATCGTACCATGAACCTTGTTATGATCATTGTTACTTTAGGTTCTATGATGTGAGTGATGAATCTATTTGAATGTTATCATGTGCAACTTGTGATTTGAGTGTGTTGATATCACCCTGAGGGGGAGCTACTCTCATGCTTATTTTTCTTTGTGCACATTGTTAAGGGGAGCTCCGCAACAAATCCCTTCGATACTCAAAGTTTTTATTTTAAGAAGTACATGTATGTTGTCATCAACTACCAAAAAGGGGGAGATTGAAAGTGCAATCATGCCCTTAATCTTATTTTGATGTTGATGACAACATGCATGTATGGGACTAATCATGTTTATCAAGTATATCTCAAGATTATGTCTCAAATGCCGTGTGTGGATCATGACTAGGGACAAATGCATATTACTCAAGATCAGAGATACAAGACAATAGTGTTGGCTTTGTTTACGGTTTGTTGTTGAGTATAGGGATCCCGCACTATTAAGAGGGGATCGTTGGATCTAGTGAAAGACTTGCTCAAAACCCACCAACTCCAGCTTTTCACCGGACGTCCGGTACTCTATGGACGTCCGATCCCTCTCAGCTATCCGGACGTCCGGCTCTCCACGGTTGACTGGTGTTTCTTCAACAGAACGATATTCACGGATGTCCATGCTTCTCCGGACGTCCGGTAGCCGGATGTCCGTTTTCCTCCGGACATCTGACACTTCCTCTACAGAACACTTTTTACGGATTTCCGGTCATCTACGGACGACCGGTCACCGGACGACCGAAACGTCTCGGACGTCCGTTGGTTGTGTGCTGGTTCATGGCTTATGGTTCTCCAGCGTCCGGATGACCGATGTCTGTCAGACGTCCGGACCTATATGTGCCACCGAACGTCCAGTCCTGTCCGGATGTTCGACGTCTCCTGTGCACTTAAGTTGCTCAAACGGTTACTTTTCACTCCCACTATATATAGCCTTCTCCCCCCATGGGATAAGGTTGACCATTCACTTTGAGCTTGCCAAGAACACTTTTCACACTCTCTCTCAATCCTCTACACCAAATCCTAGATCCCCAAGTGATTTGGGAACATTTGAGAGAAGTTCTCCAATCAAGTGATAGATCCACTCCTTCCCCTTCTTCTCACCAAAGGAATTCGTGATTTGAGCAAGTTTGGAGCTTTTCCCATCGTTCTTGTTACTCTTGGAGGTTGGAGACTCCTAGGCGGTAGGAGTTTTTCGGAGAGGAATCAACATTTGTGCTTACCCCCGAAAAAATTTGTGAGGGTTTGGAGACCACCCCAAGGTCTACCACTAGTGGTTGAGAAACGCCTTCGTGGTGTTGTCTCAAAGGGAGAATAGGGTGAGCCTTCGTGGCGTTGGTGTGCCTTCGTGGTAACACCCACCTCTCTAACAGTGACGTAGCTTCCCTCCAAGGAAGTGAACATCGGCATACATCCTCGTCTTCCGGAGTTGCAGTTATTCCTAACCCTAACTCTCTACTTGTGGCTACTTGTCTCTTAACACTTACTTATATCATATTGTGCTTGCTTACTTACATACTTGTGTCAATTGTTTATCTTGCTTAGCTCTTAGCTTCACACTTACAATTGTTAGGCTCACCATCATATTTCGCATTATTGTCTAAAATTGCTAAGTAATAATTAAAATTTGTAATTGTACCTATTCACCCCCCCCCCAGGTCCATCTCGAACCTTTCACATGGTGGTGGAAGTATCGCTCGCGCTGCCCATCGGAAGCTAGGGATTGCGGGTGCGGGAATTGGGGAATTCCCCAGAACGAAATGGAGCAGCGCCTTATCCAGTACCACAGGTGGGCCTCGAACTGATGGTGGGTCCATCCTGACGTGCGGGGCCCGAGCTGACATGGCATACAGCAAAGTACGCAGTATGTACGTGACGTGTAGAGCCATGCGTTTCAACCACAGGGACCGTATTGACCATGTATTTTCATGTACCGGGACCGTATTGAAGCAATACGTAAGTTCCAGGACTGAGTTGGACGTCGCTAGCGAGTACGGGGACTATAGATGCAATCATCTCAGGCCCGGATGAGGCGGATTACTCGGCCCTTGGGGCAGGGACCGATTCGCCGAGAGGGCCCCGTCAGGGCCTGTGAAGTCAGACAGCCCCCCCCCCCCACACACACACAACAGTAAGTTCTTACACTCGGCCTTGTTTCC
>NC_041382.1:205452662-205483624 GCF_002162155.2 Triticum dicoccoides
GGGAGGAGGGGGCCACCCCCACGGACGCGGAGCAGTCGGCCAAGCACCCCCCGCTAGGCCCCCGTCGTCGAGGACCCCGCTCAACCAGCCCTGGTGGCTGCCGCTTGAAGGGTATACCCAAGTACGACTGGTAAGTGGTTGACAATTGCTTGTTTATCGATTTTGATTGATGAAATCTTCACGGTTGTCCCTTCCCTTGATTGTTGGGTGGCGGGGTGAGGTTTTGCAAGTTTTGGACTTGTGCAAGTTCACTGGTCTGTGATGCTATTACCTAAAAAAATACCAAGAAACAAGAATTATCACCCCGAGATATCACATGATACCAACCATCACATGATACGATGATACGATATTTAAAAACTTAATTTTTGATATTTCAAAAATATCAAAAAAAAATCATGAATGTGCAGAAGCCTTGTTCCTACAAACCCTAAAAAATTCAAATCCAAAGTCGAAATATACAAGGAGAAACAAAAAAGACAAATCCACATGTGAATAGTGACATTTCAGGTTTTGTCTTTTTGTGACACTATTCGTGCTGAATTTGTCTTTTTTAGTTCTCAATGTGTATTTCGGATATGAATCTGAATTTTTTTAGGGCTAGTAGATATATGTCTTGTGCACATTCACAAATTTTCTTAGATTTTTTTTTTGAAGCATGCAAATTTGAGTTTTATGACATGGTATCATGTGATGGTTGGTATCCTAGGATATTTTCCCTCATCACCCCCAAAGTTCACCACAAACCGAGAAACGGAGACCAAGATGCAGAGATTTCGATGATGAAAGGAAAGTCAAAAGCAAGAAACACTTTGTCAGTCTGTATGAGCAATGTACGTATCATACTTCAAAGTTACAGACAAACAGATTGCGTGTCCATGAGTACTTTATGCTGAAAATACGATACAAACGCATCCTAATTTGTTTTCTTCCTGCAAAAATTTGCATTTTGTCCTCGCAGATACAGATCTATCAAAATCCATAAACCTATCGCAAACCCTGGGCCAACAAATAAGGAACAGATCGAGTCTGAATGACATTTCAGACATTCAGTATGTGGACATCATGGCATGCCGTACCCATCCATCCATGGACTTGCCATTCCTGCCTCTGCAACGCCATCCAGCGCAATGGCATCACCTGAGAGAAGCCACGGATCCGGGGAAGAGAAGAGCGGCTTCAGTTGCTGGAGTTGGGTCCGTAGCACGCGCCGAGGACGGGGTTCCAGAGCCACTGCACCAGGAACCGCCGGCCGTTGACGCCGTTCACGTTGTAGGAGCTGCCGTCGGCTGCGCGGGAGACATTCCCGACGAACCCGCCTGCTCCACCGCCGTCGCCGTAGACCCCGAGACAGAGGTCGGCGATCTCCGTGGGCGCCGTTGGCGTGTCACCGGCGTACCACGCGTTCACCAGCGGGTTGGTGGCCAGCTCCGCAAGCTCGTGCCCCAGCACGATCACCATCCCGTCCACCCCGGGGTCGCCGTTCGGCGGCCGCAGCACCCCCTGCCCGCTGGCGCCGTACTCCGGCGCGGCGAACGGATACGCACACCTCCCTGGGCACTGCGAGCCGCTATTCCCGACCCACGCGTACGGGACGGTGACCCCGACCACGGACGCGAATGTGAAGTAGTGGAAGCCGCACATGGCGCGGCAGAACTCCTCCACCTGCACGTCCGGTGAGGAGAGCACCAGGTACACGCCGTTGTACGGGTCGAGCGGCAGAGGGTCCGGGTACGCGACCACGGCGGTGCGGATGATGGACTGCATGTCGATCCGCTTCAGGGAGGCGCCGTGGGAGTACCCGGCGTCGGAGTGCTCCCCGGCGATGGCGAATGTGGCGGTGACATTGGCGCCGGATTGGTCCGTGTAGAGCCGCGGCGTGCGGGCCCACCAGTCGGAGACGGCGGGGAACGGCGCCGGAGCGGAGAGGGAGGCGAGGAAGTCGCGGAGCACAGCCTGCGCCGGGGCCTCCCACCGGCCGTACCAGATGAGGAACAGGTTGGTCGGCGCGCCTGACACGACGGGGCCCATGTGGTACTGCATGTCTACCAGCTGGTTCCCGTCCACCAGGTACTCCGGCCTATACACCGGCGCGCAACGCACGCCGGCGATGGCGGCGGCGAAGAGGACGGGGAGGAGGGTAAGGGTAGGGTGACACGGGAGCAGCGTCCCCATTTTGGGGATTGAGTCGAGTGAAGTGGTAGTGACACAGGGTGAGAAGGGGAAGATGGGTTTTGGTGATTTTCGAGTTTGAATCACACTTCAAAGTTCGGAGTAAATAATTATGGTAGGACTGTAACACTTTCGTTCTGTCTTTGGCTTGGGAAGTCTCGCTCTTAAATTTCTCATGGGTGTGGGTGTCTGAATTGGACCTTTTTGAATGAATTCAATCAAAGATAAAAAAAGGAGAAACACCGAATCGCAATGTCAATCCATTCTCATCTCGATATTCCGATGCATCCGAAACAAAAGACATTTGATGTTATCATTTTTTTGTACTACTGGCTTCAAACAGTATGACATGCTAGTAGTACTTTTCCTTTCTCATTTTTTCAAAAATCTAAAATTTTCGGCTTGTATGGCCTTTTGCTTTGAAAATGGGCAAATATTGGTTATATCCACATTAAATTATATCTAATTTTGGTTCATAGTATCCAGCCAACCAATGCATGAAAGTGAATGAAGTCATACATGTTGTGGCATTAATAAGTGCTCTGCCACTTAAGAGGTTCAGTTGTGTAACAGTGATTTTAAAAATAATGTAAGATGTCTCAAAACAAAAAGCCACTTTGAAACCCGGGTGCATTGGAGCCCTATTTTTTGAACCGTGCCAAAATGCTATTTTGAAGTTTTAAAAAAATCTGAAAAAAAATCAACATGTCTATATGAATGTATATTACACATGTGTAAATCTTGATGCTGAAATAAATAACCATGTGAATTACACAAAAATGCCAAAATCGTGATTCTGAAAAGATGAACAATGCATGCATTATTCACTATTTGGAAATCACCATTTTGCCATTTTTGTGTAGGTCGCATATTTACCTATTTCATCACCAAACTTTATACATGTGTAATATACATCCATATGATCACGTTGAATTTTTTTTAGAATTTTTTGAAACCTTAAATGTGATTTTTAAAGTATTTAAAATAAGTTCCTCTAGGCTCCAATACACCCGGGTTCCAAAAATCCACTCTCGTCTCAAAAGCCCTTGTATGAGAAACAATATAGAAATCGGTTTTTGAGGGGAGATTACTCGTCAATATTTCATTGAAGCTATTCTCGGTGAGATCTTCTTGACAAGATCAACAAATCCCTCCATAGTGGGCACGAGCTGTTAATCTAAAAACTTAGTCGTCCTTGTATATGAGTTGCACAAGCCAATGAACTGTACTCATAGGAAACAAAATGTAACGCGAGACGTCAACGGTTCCACACGGTCCAAAGCTGCGCCGGTGGAACCAGTGAAGGCCACCATGATGGCAGTGACTTGCCTTGGACACAATTTATGAGTTGTTGTATTTTACATTGGAGTGATGCGAGACCTGCAGTATAAAAACTTTAATTTGCATTGGTCGGTACAGAGGCGCGCAGTCAGTCTTTTCTATTAGGCCAGCACACGACCCTAGATCGTTCGGGTCTGTTTGAGGTTAAACGGACATATGAGATGGCCCAATGCATGACCCTATATCGTAAAAAGCGTCTCGTCTCACCCCATTCTGATGCAAATTTAAGCCAGGTTGCATCTGAAGCGGATGCTTTGTGCTGCGTCCTTGTCCGAACTCGTCCGCTTTGCATGTGAGTCCTGGCCCGCCTGTCAATGAAACCAAAGGAGCCCACCCGCCCACCAATCCCTTTCTCTCTCCTTCTTTTCTCTGATCCTCTTGCTCGACACGCAGTTCGACGGCCGGGTGTGGTCGCACGGAGGCAAGCAGGCGGGCCCATGGCGTTGGCGAGGCGGTGCAGGCTCGCAGTCGGGGAGGCGGGGCCGCGGCAAGTCGTGCGTGGCGCCGACAGGGTCGCGCGGCGCTCGAGGGCTCGGGGCTCGCGGCGGCTCGGCAGGGTGCGACTGTTGGGGAACGTAGTAATTTCAAAAAAATTCCTACGCACACGCAAGATCATGGTGATGCATAGCAACGAGAGGGGAGAGTGTTGTCTACGTACCCTCGTAGACCGGCAAAGGAAGCGTTGACACAACATAGAGGAAGTAGTCGTACGTCTTCCCGATCCGACCGATCCAAGTACCGAACGTACGGCACCTCCGAGTTCTGCACACGTTCAACTCGGTGACGTCCCTCGAGCTCCGATCCAGCCGAGTGTTGAGGGAGAGTTTCTTCAGCACGACGGCGTGATGACGGTGATGATGTTCTACCGACGCAGGGCTTTGCCTAAGCACCGCTACGATATGACCGAGGTGGAATATGGTGGAAGGGGGCACCGCACACGGCTAAGGAACGATCACGAAGATCAACTTGTGTGTCATGTGGTGCCCCCTTGCCCCCGTATATAAAGGAGGGAGAGGGGGAGGTGCGGCCGGCCCTAGGGGTGCGCCTGGAGGAGTCCTACTCCCACCGGGAGTAGGACTCCCCCCTCTTGCCTTGTTGGAGAAGGAAAGGGGAAGGGGGAAAGAGGAAAGGGGGCGCCGCCCCCCCCCCCTTCCTTGTCCTATTCAGACTAGGGGGAAGGGGGCGCGCGGCCTGCCCTGGCCGGCCCTCCTCTTCTCCCTTAGGGCCCACGTAGGCCCAGTAACCCCCGGGGGGTTCTGGTAAACCCCGGGGGGTTCTGGTAACCCCCCGGTGCTCCGGTAAAATCCCGATTTCACCCGGAACATTTCCGATATCCAAATATAGGCTTCCAATATATCAATCTTTATGTCTCGACCATTTTGAGACTCCTCGTCATTTCCGTGATCACATCCGGGACTCCGAACAACCTTCGGTACATCAAAACACAAAAACCCTAAGTCGTCACCGAACTTTAAGCGTGCGGACCCTACGGGTTCGAGAACTATGTAGACATGACCAAGACACGTCTCCGGTCAATAACCAATAGCGAAACCTGGATGCTCATATTGGCTCCTGCATATTCTACGAAGATCTTTATCGGTCAGACCGCATAAGAACATACGTTGTTCCCTTTGTCATAGGTATGTTACTTGCCCGAGATTCGATCGTCGGTATCTCAATACCTAGTTCAATCTCGTTACCGGCAAGTCTCTTTACTCGTTCCATAATACATCATCCCGCAACTAACTTATTAGTTGCAATACTTGCAAGGCTTGAGTGATGTGCATTACCGAGAGGGCCTAGAGATACCTCTCCGACAATCGGAGTGAAAAATCCTAATCTCGAAATACGCCAACCCAATAAGTGCCTTCGGAGACACCTGTAGAGCACCTTTATAATCACCCAGTTACGTTGTGACGTTTGGTAGCACACAAAGTGTTCCTCCGGTAAACGAGAGTTGCATAATCTCATAGTCATAGGAACATGTATAAGTCATGAAGAAAGCAATAGCAACAAACTAAACGATCAAGTGCTATGCTAACGGAATGGGTCAAGTAAATCACATCATTCTCTAATGATGTGAGCCCGTTAATCAAATGACAACTCATGTCTATGGCTAGGAAACTTAACCATCTTTGATTCAACGAGATAGTCAAGTAGAGGCATACTAGTGACATACTGTTTGTCTATGTATTCACACATGTATTATGTTTCCGGTTAATACAATTCTAGCATGAATAATAAACATTTATCATGATATAAGGAAATAAATAATAACTTTATTATTGCCTCTAGGGCATATTTCCTTCAGTCTCCCATTTGCACTAGAGTCAATAATCTAGTTCACATCGCCATGTGATTTAACATCAATAGTTCATATTACCATGTGATTAACACCCATAGTTCACATCGTCATGTGACCAACACCCAAAGGGTTTACTAGAGTCAATAATCTAGTTCACATCGCTATGTGATTAATACCCAAAGAGTACTAAGGTGTGGTCATGTTTTGCTTGTGAGGGAAGTTTAGTCAACGGGTCTGCCACATTCAGATCCGTATGTATTTTGCAAATTTCTATGTCAACAATGCTCTGCACGAAGCTACTCTAGCTAATTGCTCCCACTTTCAACATGTATCCAGATTGAGACTTTGAGTCATCTGGATCAGTGTCAAAACTTGCATCGACGTAACCCATTACGACGAACCTTTTGTCACCTCCATAATCGAGAAACATATCCTTATCCCACTAAGGATAATTTTGACCAGTGTCCAGTGATCTACTCCTAGATCACTATTGTACTCCCTTGCCAAACACAAGGCAGGGTATATAATAGGTCTGGTATACAGGATGCATACTTTATAGAACCTATGGCTGAGGCATAGGGAATGACTCTCATTCTCTCTCTATCTTCTGCCGTGGTCGGGTTTTGAGTCTTACTCAACTACACACCTTGTAACAAAGGCAAGAACTCCTTCTTTGACTGTTCCATTTTGAACTACTTCAAAATCTTGTCAAGGTATGTACTCATTGAAAAACTTATCAAGCGTCTTGATCTATCTCTATAGATCTTGATGCTCAATATGTAAGCAGCTTCACCGAGGTCTTTCTTTGAAAAACTCCTTTCAAACATTCCTTTATGCTTTGCAGAATAATTCCACATTATCTCCTATCAACAATATGTCATTCACATATACTTATAAGAAATGTTGTAGTGCTCCCACTCACTTTCTTGTAAATACAGGCTTCACCGCAAGTCTGTAAAAAACTATATGCTTTGATAAACTTATCAAAGCGTATATTCCAACTCCGAGATGCTTGCACCAGTCCATAGATGGATCGCTGGAGCTTGCATATTTTGTTAGTACCTTTAGGATTGACAAAACCTTCTGGTTGCATCATATACAACTCTTCTTTAATAAATCCATTAAGGAATGCAGTTTTGTTTATCCATTTGCCAGATTTCGTAAAATGTGGTAATTGCTAACATGATTCGGACAGACTTAAGCATAGATACGAGTGAGAAACTCTCATCGTAGTCAACACCTTGAACTTGCCGAAAACCTTTTTGCGACAATTCTAGCTTTGTAGATAGTAACACTACTATCAGCGTCCGTCTTCCTCTTGAAGATCCATTTAATCTCAATGGCTCGCTGATCAATGGGCAAGTCAATCAAAGTCCATACTTTGTTCTCATACATGGATCTCATCTCAGATTTCATGGCCTCAAGCCATTTTGCGAAATCTGGGCTCATCATCGCTTCCTCATAGTTCGTAGGCTCGTCATGGTCAAGTAACATGACCTCCAGAACAGGATTACCGTACCACTCTGGTGTGGATCTTACTCTGGTTTACCTACGAGGTTCCGTAGTAACTTGATCTGAAGTTACATGATCATCATCATTAGCTTCCTCACTAATTGGTGTAGTAGTCACAGGAACAGATTTCTGTGATGAACTACTTTCCAATAAGGGAGCAGGTACAGTTACCTCATCAAGTTCTACTTTCCTCCCACTCACTTCTTTCGAGAGAAACTCCTTCTCTAGAAAGGATCCATTCTCAGCAATGAATATCTTGCCTTCGGATCTGTGATAGAAGGTGTACCCAACATTTTCTTTTGGGTATCCTATGAAGATGCACTTCTCCGATTTGGGTTTGAGCTTATCAGGTTGAAACTTTTTCACATAAGCATTGCAACCTCAAACTTTAAAAAACGACAGCTTAGGTTTCTTGCCAAACCATAGTTCATACGGTGTCGTCTCAACGGATTTAGATGGTGCCCTATTTAATGTGAATGTAGCTGTCTCTAATGAATAACCCCAAAACGATAGTGGTAAATCGATAAGAGATATTATAGATCGCACCATATCTAATAAAGTACGGTGACGATGTTCGGACACACCATTACACTATGGTGTTCCAGGTGGCGTGAGTAGTGAAACTATTTCACATTGTTTTAACTGAAGGCCAAACTCGTAACTCAAATATTTTACTTCTGCGATCATATCGTAGAAACTTTTATTTTTTGTTACGATGATTCTCCACTTCACTCTGAAATTCTTTAAACTTTTCAAATGTTTCAGACTTGTGTTTCATCAAGTAGATATACTCATATCTGCTCAGATCATCTGTGAAGATCAAAAAATAATGATACCTGCCGCGAGCCTCAATATTCATCAGATCACACACATCAGTATGTATGATTTCCAACAAATCTGTTGCTCGCTCCAATGTTCCGGAGAACGGAGTCTTAGTCATCTTGCCCATGAGGCATGGTTCGCAAGCATCAACTGATTCATAATCAAGTGATTCCAAAAGCCCATCAGCATGGATTTTCTTCATGGGCTTTACACTAATATGACCTAACCGGCAGTGCCACAAATAAGTTGCACTATCATTATTAACTTTGCATATTTTGGCTTCAATGTTATAAAAATGTGTATCACCACGATCGAGATCCAACAAAGCATTTTCATTGGGTGTATGACCATAGAAGGTTTTATTCATGTAAATAGAACAACAATTATTCTCTAACTTACATGAATAACCGTATTGCAATAAACATCATCCAATCATATGCATGCTCAACGCAAACACTAAATAACATTTATTTTAGGTTTAACACTAATCCCGAAAGTATAGGGAGTGTGCGATGATGATCATATCAATCTTGGAACCATTTCCAATACACATCGTCACTTCACCCTTAACTAGTCTCTGTTCATTCTGCAACTCCCGTTTCGAGTTACTATTCTTAGCAACTGAACTAGTATCAAATACTAAGGGGTTACTATAAACATTAGTAAAGTACACATCAATAACATGTATATCAAATATACCTATGTTCACTTTGCCATCCTTCTTATCCGTCAATTACTTGGGGTAGTTCCGCTTCCAATGACTAGTCCCTTTGCAGTAGAAGCACTTAATTTCAGGCTTAGGTCCAGACTTGGGTTTTTTCACCTGAGCAGCAACTTGTTTGCCATTCTTCTTGAAGTTCCCCTTTCTTCCCTTTGTCCCTTTACTTGAAACTAGTGGTTTTACCATCAACACTTGATGTTTTTTTGATTTCTACCTTCGTCGATTTCAGCATCACGAAGAGCTTGGGAATCGTTTTCGTTATCCCTTGCATATTATAGTTCATCACGAAGTTCTACTAACTTGGTGATGGTGACTAGAGAATTCTGTCAATCACTATTTTATCTGGAAGATTAACTCCCACTTGATTCAAGCGATTGTAGTACCTAGACAATCTGAGCACATGCTCACTGCTTGAGCTATTCTCCTCCATCTTTTAGCTATAGAACTTGTTGGAGACTTCATATCTCTCAACTCGGGTATTTACTTGAAATATTAACTTCAACTCCTGGAACATCTCATATGGTCCATGACGTTCAAAACGTCTTTGAAGTCCCGATTCTAAGCCGTTTAAGCATGGTGCACTAAACTATCAAGTAGTCATCATATTGAGCTAGCCAAACGTTCATAACATCTGCATCTGCTCCTGCAATAGGTTTGTCACCTAGCGGTGCATCAAGGACATAATACTTCTGTGCAGCAATGAGGATAAACCTCAGATCACGGATCCAATCCGCATCATTGCTACTAACATCTTTCAACTTAGTTTTCTCTAGGAACATATCAAAAATAAAACAGGGGAGCTAAACGCGAGCTATTGATCTACAACATAGATATTCTATACTACCAGGACTAATTTCATGATAAATTTAAGTTCAATTAATCATATTACTTAAGAACTCCCACTTAGAAAGACATCCCTCTAATCTTCTAAGTGATCACGTGATCCAAATCAACTAAACCATAACCGATCATCACGTGAAATGGAGTAGTTTTCAATGGTGAACATCACTATGTTGATCATATCTACTATATGATTCACGCTCGACCTTTCGGTCTCAGTGTTCCAAGGCCATACTGCATATCCTAGGCTCGTCAAGTTTAACCTGAGTATTCTGCATGTGCAAAACTGGCTTGCACCCGTTGTAGATGGATGTAGAGCTTATCACACCCGATCATCACGTGGTGTCTGGGCACGACGAACTTTGGCAACGGTGCATACTCAGGGAGAACACTTTTTATCTTAAAATTTAGTGAGGGATCATCTTATAATGCTACCGTCAATCAAAGCAAGATAAGATGCATAAAAGATAAACATCACATGCAATCAAAATATGTGACATGATATGGTCATCATCATCTTGTGCCTTTGATCTCCATCTCCAAAGCATCGTCATGATTTCCATCGTCACCGGCATGACACCATGATCTCCATCATCTTGATCTATATCAATGTGTCGTCACATGGTCGTCTCGCCAACTATTGCTCTTGCAACTATTGCTAACGCATAGCGATAAAGTAAAGCAATTATTTGGTGCTTGCATCTTATGCAATAAAGAGACAACCATAAGGCTTCTGCAAGTTGCCGATAACTTCAACAAAACATGATCATCTTATACAACAACTTATATCTCATGACATCTTGACCATATCACATCACAACATGCCCTGCAAAAACAAGTTAGGCGTCCTCTACTTTGTTGTTGCAAGTTTTACGTGGCTGCTACGGGCTTAGCAAGAACCGTTCTTACCTACGCATCAAAACCACAACGATAGTTTGTCAAGTTGGTGTTGTTTTAACCTTCGCAAGGACCGGGCGTAGCCACACTCGGTTCAACTAAAGTTGGAGAAACCGACACCCGCTAGTCACCTGTGTGCATAGCACGGCGGTAAAACCAGTCTCGCGTAAGCGTACGCGTAATGTCGGTCCAGGCTGCTTCATCCAACAATACCGCCGAACCAAAGTGTGACATGTTGGTAAGCAGTATGACTTATATCGCCCACAACTCACTTGTGTTCTACTCGTGCATATTACATCCACGCATAAAACCAGGCTCGGATGCCACTATTGGGGAACGTAGTAATTTCAAAAAAATTCCTACGCACACGCAAGATCATGGTCATGCATAGCAACGAGAGGGGAGAGTGTTGTCTATGTACCCTCGTAGATCGGCAACGGAAGCGTTGACACAACATAGAGGAAGTAGTCGTACGTCTTCTCGATCCGACCGATCCAAGTACCGAACGTACGACACCTCCGAGTTCTGCACACGTTCGACTCGGTGACGTCCCTCGAGCTCCGATCCAGCCGAGTGTTGAGGGAGAGTTTCCTTAGCACGACGGCGTGATGACGGTGATGATGTTCTACCGATGCAGGGCTTCGCCTAAGCACCGCTACGATATGACCGAGGTGGAATATGGTGGAAGGGGGCACCGCACACGGCTAAGGAACGATCACGAAGATCAACTTGTGTGTCATGGGGTGCCCCCTTGCCCCGTATATAAAGGAGGGAGAGGGGGAGGTGCGTCCGGCCCTAGCGGTGCGCCTGGAGGAGTCCTACTCCCACCGGGAGTAGGACTCCCCCCTCTTGCCTTATTGGAGAAGGAAAGGGGAAGGGGGAAAGAGGAAAGGAGGGCGCCGCCCCCCCTTCCTTGTCCTATTCGGACAAGGGGGGAGGGGGCGCGCGGCCAGCCCTGGCCGGCCCTCCTCTTCTCCCTTAGGGCCCATGTAGGCCCATTAACCCCGGGGGGGTTCCGGTAACCCCCCGGTGCTCCGGTAAAATCCCGATTTCACCCGAAACGTTTCCGATATCCAAATATAGGCTTCCAGTATATCAATCTTTATGTCTCGGCCATTTCGAGACTCCTCGTCATGTCCGTGATCACATTCGGGACTCCGAACAACCTTCGGTACATAAAAACACAAAAACCCTAATTACGATCGTCACCGAACTTTAAATGTGCGGACCCTACGGGTTCGAGAACTATGTAGACATGACCGAGACATGTCTCCGGTCAATAACCAATAGCGGAACCTGGATGCTCATATTGGCTCCTACATATTCTACGAAGATCTTTATCGGTCAGGCCGCATAACAACATATGTTGTTCCCTTTGTCATTGATACGTCTCCAACGTATCTAAAATTTATGATTGTTCCATGCTATATTATCTACTGTTTTGGGCAATATTGGGCTTTAATATACACTTTTATATTATTTTTGGGACTAACCTATTAACCGGAGGCCCAGCCCAGATTTGCTGTTTTATGCCTATTTCAGTGTTTTGAAGAAAAGGAATATCAGACGGAGTCGAAACGGAACGAAATCAACTGGATAAGTTATTTTTGGAAGGAAACACACCCGATGAACTTGGACCCTATGTCAATGAAGGAACGAGGTGCTCACGAGGGTGGGGGGCGCCCCCCTAGGGCGCGCCCCTTGTCTCGTGGGACCCTCATGGCTCCCCTGACGTACCTCCTGCACCCATATATACCCATGTGACCTAAAACTTCCAGAACGCAACATAGATCGGGAGTTCCGCCGCCAGAAGCCTCCGTAGCCACCAAAAACCAATAGGGACCCTATTCCGGCACCCTGCCAGAGGGGGGAACCCTCACCGATGGCCATCTTCATCATCCCGGTGCTCTCCATGATGAGGAGGGAGTAGTTCTCCCTCGGGGCTGAGGGTATGTACTAGTAGCTATGTATTTGATCTCTCTCTCTCTCTCTCGTGTTCTTGAGATGATACGATCTTGATGTATCGCGAGCTTTGTTATTATATTTGGATCCTATGATGTTTCTTCCCCTCTCTACTCTCTTGTAATGAATCGAGTTTCCCCTTTGAAGTAATCTTATTGGATTGAGTCTTTAAAGACTTGAGAACACTTGATGTATGTCTTGCCGTGGATATCTGTGGTGACAATGGGATACCGCGTGCCACTTGATGTATGTTAAGGTGACCAACTTGCGGGTTCATGAACCTATGCATAGGGGTTGGCACACATTTTCGTCGTGATTCTCCGGTAGATCTTTGGGGCACTCTTTGAGGTCCTTTGTGTTGGTTGAATAGATGAATCTGAGATTGTGTGATGCATATCGTATAATCATACCACTGATACTTGAGGTGACATTGGAGTATCTAGGTGACATTAGGGTTTTGGTTGATTTGTATCTTAAGGTGTTATTCTAGTACGAACTCTAGGGCTGTTTGTGACACTTATAGGAATAGCCCAACGGATTGATTGGAAAGAATAACTTTGAGGTGGTTTCGTACCCTACCATAATCTCTTCGTTCGTTCTCCACTATTAGTGACTTGGGAATGACTCTTTGTTGCATGTTGAGGGATAGTTTTATGATCCAATTGTGTTAGTATTGTTGAGGGAGCTTACACTAGCGAAACTATGAACCCTAGGCCTTGTTTCCTATCATTGCAATACCGCTTACGCTCACTTTTATCACTTGCTACCTTGTTGTTTTTATTATTTCAGATTACAAAAACTATTATCTACTATCCATATACCACTTGTATCACCATCTCCTCGTCGAACTAGTGCACCTATACAAATTACCATTGTATTGGGTGTGTTGGGGACACAAGAGACTCTTTGTTATTTGGTTGCAGGGTTGCTTGAGAGAGACCATCTTCATCCTACGCCTCCTACGGATTGATAAACCTTAGGTCATCCACTTGAGGGAAATTTGCTACTGTCCTACAAACCTGTGCACTTGCAGGCCCAACAACGTCTACAAGAAGAAGGTTGTGTAGTAGACATCAAGCTCTTTTCTGGCGCCATTGCCGGGGAGGTTAGCGCTTGAAGGTATATCTTTAGATCTTGCAATCGAGTCTTTTAGTTTCTTGTTTTATCACTAGTTCAGTTTATAAAATAAAATTACAAAAAATGGAATTAAGTTTGTCTCATATGCTTCACCTTTATAATATCTTTCGTGAGTATGATGGAAAGGATAATTGTGCTCAAGTGCTAGAAGAAGAAATCTCTAAAATGTTTGGCACTAAATATTTGAATGATGAGCATGATTGCAATGTTGTTAGTACGAATTCTTTGAATATCCATGATGCTAATGATGATTGCATTAGTTATGATGAAAATGCCTCCTATAAACATGTCAATTTTTGTGGAGTAGACTGGGTTTGCAAGTACACACCAAATAGGGAAGATAGATATTGCAAGAGGCATAAGTATTTAGAAACTAAATTTTTGCAAGAAAGTCTTGATGTGAGTGCTGAAAATTTAAAATATCTTTACCGTACTTGTGAACTTTGCAATGAACATGGTCATTTAAATATCAAATGCAATTTTTTTCATGACCGATTCGTGTCCAAAAATTGTGATGACTTGATTTCCCTTGTGCATTATAATGAACTAAGTTTGCTTTTGGGTTATGAAGAATTGAAACGTCAAACTAAGCATATTCCAAAATATAACCTTGAGAAATTCGTCGATATTGATCTAGAGAAGGTTTGTATGTATTGTGCGGTGAATTGCATTGAAAATCCTTATATTGCCAATTACATAAAGAAAAGAAAACAAATAGAGGATGAAGAGAATACTAATGAAAGGGAAGAGACTTCCCAATATCCTCCTATTATTTCTTATGATGAATCAGGTAACAAGGAGGAGCCTTCTATTCAACCAATCTCATTTATAAGGAGCTCCAAAAAGAAGACTGAACTCACACATGATGTGAAGAAGAAGAAAAGAAAAAGGAAGAGAGGTAAAAAGGTATCTCTCCCAAATAAAGTTGCTCCTATTATTGCTGTGCCTCATGAAAATAAAGATGATACACTTGATGATGATCTCGTTATGCCTATTGCTTGTTGTGATGATTATGATTGGGAAGATAATGATACTTCTTATGATCTTGAAAATCTTTTTGGCACTTGCTTGGAATAATATAATAATTTCTATACTATTGGTGCTATCCATGCTATTAATGATGAGAGTGATTATGCTTATGATACGAAAAGGCCCAATCTTGGGGAAGCTATGTTTGATAAGGATGACATATTTGAGAATATATTTGCTGCAATTAATATTTGTCCCAAGCTTGGAGATGCTATGCTTAATGAATATTATATTTTTAGTCTCCCAAGTTTTGATATGCAAATTCATAATGATAATAACATGCCTCCTACTTATGATAATTATTGTGATGATACATATGCTATAAAAAGTAGTGAGGTTTATATTTATAAAACTTGTCATGATTATGGTTACCCCTTTTCTGAACATTACTCTTTTAATGTGGAAACAATTTATAGTATCCAAGTCTCTTATGATACTCCCACTGTCTCGAATGAGAAGAATTTTGCTTATGTGGAGTGTAATAAAATTTCTATGCTTGTAGATCATGAAAAGAATGCTTTAGGCGATGGTTATATTGTTTAATTCATTCATGATGCTACTGAAAATTATTATGAGGGAGGAACATATGCTTGTAGGAATTGCAATAATATCAAGTTCCCTCTCTATGTGCTTAAAGTTTTGAAGTTATGCTTGTTTTACCTTCCTATGCAAGTTGATTCTTGTTCCCATAAGTTGTTTGCTCACAAAATCCCTATGCATAGGAATCATGTTAAACTTAAATGTGCTAGTCATATTCTTCATGATGCTCTCTTTATGTTTCAATTCTTATCTTTTATGTGAGCATCGTTGAAATCATCATGCCTAGCTAGGGGCATTAAACGATAGCGCTTGTTGGGAGGCAACCCAATTTTATTTTAGTTCCTTGCTTTTTGTTCCTGTTTAGTAATAAATAATTCATCTAGCCTCTGTTTAGATGTGGTTTTATGCTTTTAATTAGTGTTTGTGCCAAGTAAAACCTTTGGGAAGACTTGGGGAAAGTCTTGTTGATCATGCTGTCAAAAACAGAAACTTTAGCGCTCACGAGAAGTGCTGCCATTTTTATTTGGAGAGTGATATTTAGTTAATTATTTTTTAAGATGATTAATAGATAAATTCCTAAGGTCCAGAAATTTATTTTATAATTTTATGAGTTCCATAAGTATACGTTTAATCCAGATTACTACAGACTGTTCTGTTTTTGACAGATTCTGTTTTTTCATGTGTTATTTACTTATTTTGATGAATCTATGGCTAGTAAAAGAGTTTATAAACCATAGAGAAGTTGGAATATAGTAGATTTAACACCAATATAAATAAAGAATGAGTTCATTACAGTACCTTGAATTAGTGTTTTGTTTTCGCTAACGGAGCTTACGAGTTTTCTGTTAAGTTTTGTGTTGTGAAGTTTACAAGTTTTGGGTAAAGATTAGATGGACTATGGAATAAGGAGTGGCAAGAGCCTAAGCTTGGGGATTCCCAAGGCACCCCAAGGTAATATTCAAGGACAACTAAGAGCCTAAGCTTGGGGATGCCCCGGAAGGCATCCCCTCTTTCGTCTTCGTTCATCGGTAACTTTACTTGGAGCTATATTTTTATTCGCCACATGATATGTGTTTTGCTTGGAGCGTCATGTAATTTTCTTTAATTTTTTTTTGTTTGAATAAAATACCAAGATCTGAAGTTATTAAATGTTAGAGAGTCTTCACATAGTTGCATAATTATTCAACTACTCATTGATCTTCACTTATATCTTTCTGAGTAGTTTGTCATTTGCTCTAGTGCTTCACTTATATCTTTTAGAGCGTGGTGGTAGTTTTATTTTGAAGAAATATATGAACTCTCATGCTTCACTTATATTATTTTGAGAGTCTTAAATAGCATGGTAATTTGCTTAAAATCCTAATATGCTAGGTATACAAGATTAATAATAAAACTCTCTTATGAGTGTGTTGAATACTAAGAGAAGTTTGATACTTGATGATTGTTTTGAGATATGAGTATGTTAATATTAGAGTCATGCTAGTTGAGTAGTTGTGAATTTGAGAAATACTTGTGTTAGAGTTTGTGATTCCCGTAGCATGCACGTATGGTGAACCGTTATGTAACGAAGTCGGAGCATGATTTGTTTATTGATTGTCTTCCTTATGGGTGGCGGTCGGGGACGAGCGATGGTCTTTTCCTACCAATCTATCCCCCTAGGAGCATGCGCGTAGTACTTTGTTTCGATAACTAATATATTTTTGCAATAAGTATGTGAGTTCTTTATGACTAATGTTGAGTCCATGGATTATACGCACTCTCACCCTTCCACTTTTGCTAGCCTCTCTAGTACCGCGCAACTTTCGCCGGTACCATAAACCTACCATATACCTTCCTCAAAACAGCCACCATATCTACCTATTATGGCATTTCCATAGCCATTCCAAGATATATTGCCATGCAACTTTCCACCGTTCCGTTATTATGACACACTCCATCATTGTCATATTGCTGTGCATGATCATGTAGCCAACATCGTATTTGTGGCAAAGCCACCGTTCATAATTCTTTCATACATGTCACTCATGCATCATCGCACATCCCAGTACACCGCCAGAGGCATTCATATAGAGTCATACTTTGTTCTAGTATCGAGTTGTAATCATTGAGTTGTAAATAAATAGAAGTGTGATGATCATCATTCAATAGAGCATTGTCCCAAGTAAAAAATAATAAAAAAAGATAAAGGCCATAAAAAGGCCAAAAAAATATAGAAAGGCCAAAGAAAAAAAGAAGGCCCAATAAATAAATAAATAAATAAGGGGCAATGCTACTATCCTTTTTCCACACTTGTGCTTCAAAGTAGCACCATGTTTTTCATATAGAGAGTCTCATATGTTGTCACTTTCATATACTAGTGGGAATTTTACATTATAGAACTTGGCTTGTATATTCCAATGATGGGCTTCCTTAAATTGCCCTAGGTCTTCGTGAGCAAGCAAGTTGGATGCACACCCACTAGTTTCTTTTGTTGAGCTTTCATACATTTACAGCTCTAGTGCATCCGTTGCATGGCAATCCCTACTCACTCACATTGATATCTATTGATGTGCATCTCCATAGCCCGTTGATACGCCTAGTTGATGTGAGACTATCTTCTCCCTTTTTGTCTTCTCCACAACCACCATTCTATTCCACCTACAGTGCTATGTCCATGGCTCACGCTCATGTATTGCGTGAAGATTGAAAAAGTTTGAGAACATCAAAAGTATGAAACAATTGCTTGGCTTGTCATCGGGGTTGTGCATGATTTAAATATTTTGCGTGGTGAAGATGGAGCATAGCCAGACTATATGATTTTGTAGGGATAACATTCTTTGGCTATGTTATTTTGAGAAAACATAATTGCTTTGTTAGTATGCTTGAAGTATTATTATTTTTATGTCAATATGAACTTTTGTCTTGAATCTTATGAATCTGAATATTCATATCACAAGTAGGAAGAATTACATTGAAATTATGCCAAGTAGCACTCCGCATCAAAAATTCTTTTTTTTCATTTACCTACTCGAGGACGAGCAGGAATTAAGCTTGGGGATGCTTGATACGTCTCCAACATATCTATAATTTTTTATTGCTCCATGCTATATTATCTACTGTTTTGGGCAATATTGGGCTTTAATATCCACTTTTATATTATTTTTGGGACTAACCTATTAACCGGAGGCCCAGCCCAGATTTGCTGTTTTATGCCTATTTCAGTGTTTTGAAGAAAAGGAATATCAGACGGAGTCGAAACGGAACGAAATCAACTGGAGAAGTTATTTTTGGAAGGAAACACACCCGATGGACTTGGACCCTATGTCAAGGAAGGAATGAGGTGCTCACGAGGGTGGGGGGCGCCCCCCCTAGGGCGCGCCCCCTATCTCGTGGGACCCTCGTGGCTCTCCTGACGTACCTCCTGCACCCATATATACCCATGTGACCTAAAACTTCCAGAACGCAATATAGATCGGGAGTTCCGCCACCAGAAGCCTCCGTAGCCACCAAAAACCAATCGGGACCCTGTTCCGGCACCCTACCGGAGGGGGGAACCCTCACCGATGGCCATCTTCATCATCCCGGTGCTCTCCATGACGAGGAGGGAGTAGTTCTCCCTCGGGGCTGAGGGTATGTACCAGTAGCTATGTGTTTGATCTCTCTCTCTCGTGTTCTTGAGATGATACGATCTTGATGTATCGCGAGCTTTGCTATTATATTTGGATCCTATGATGTTTCTTCCCCCCTCTACTCTCTTGTAATGAATCGAGTTTCCCCTTTGAAGTAATCTTATTGGATTGAGTCTTTAAAGACTTGAGAACACTTGATGTATGTCTTGCCGTGGATATCTGTGGTGACAATGGGATACCGCGTGCCACTTGATGTATGTTAAGGTGACCAACTTGCGGGTTCATGAACCTATGCATAGGGATTGGCACACGTTTTCGTCGTGATTCTCCGGTAGATCTTCGGGGCACTCTTTGAGGTCCTTTGTGTTGGTTGAATAGATGAATCTGAGATTGTGTGATGCATATCGTATAATCATACCCACGGATACTTGAGGTGACATTGGAGTATCTAGGTGACATTAGGGTTTTGGTTGATTTGTATCTTAAGGTGTTATTCTAGTACGAACTCTAGGGCTGTTTGTGACACTTATAGGAATAGCCCAACGGGTTGATTGGAAAGAATAACTTTGAGGTGGTTTCGTACCCTACCATAATCTCTTCGTTCGTTCTCCGCTATTAGTGACTTGGGAGTGACTCTTTGTTGCATGTTGAGGGATAGTTTTATGATCCAATTATGTTAGTATTGTTGAGGGAACTTACACTAGCGAAAGTATGAACCCTAGGCCTTGTTTCCTATCATTGCAATACCGCTTACACTCACTTTTATCACTCGCTACCTTGCTGTTTTTTATTATTTCAGATTACAAAAACTATTATCTACTATCCATATACCACTTGTATCACCATCTCTTCGCCGAACTAGTGCACCTATACAAATTACCATTGTATTGGGTGTGTTGGGGACACAAGAGACTCTTTGTTATTTGGTTGCAGGGTTGCTTGAGAGAGACCATCTTCATCCTACGCCTCCTACGGATTAATAAACCTTAGGTCATCCACTTGAGGGAAATTTGTTACTGTCCTACAAACTTGTGCACTTGCAGACCCAACAACGTCTACAAGAAGAAGGTTGTGTAGTAGACATCAGTCATCGCTATGTTACTTGCCCGAGATTCGATCGTCGGTATCTCAATACCTAGTTCAATATCGTTACCGGCAAGTCTCTTTACTCGTTCCGTAATACATCATCCCGCAACTAACTTATTAGTTGCAATGCTTGCAAGGCTTGAGTGATGTGCATTACCGAGAGGGCCCAAAGATACATCTCCGACAATCGGAGTGACAAATCCTAATCTCGAAATACGCCAACCCAACAAGTACCTTCGGAGACATCTGTAGAGCACCTTTACAATCACCCAGTTACGTTGTGACGTTTGGTGGCACACAAAGTGTTCCTCCGGTAAACGGGAGTTGCATAATCTCATAGTCATAGGAACATGTATAAGTCATGAAGAAAGCAATAGCAACAAACTAAACGATCAAGTGCTATGCTAACGGAATGGGTCAAGTCAATCACATCATTCTCTAATGATGTGACCCCGTTAATCAAATGACAACTTATGTCTATGGCTAGGAAACTTAACCATCTTTGATTCAACGAGCTAGTCAAGTAGAGGCATACTAGTGACATACTGTTTGTCTATGTATTCACACATGTATTATGTTTCCGGTTAATACAATTCTAGCATGAATAATAAACATTTATCATGATATAAGGAAATAAATAATAACTTTATTATTGCCTCTAGGGCATATTTCCTTCAGTGACGGCGGGCGCGGCGTGCAGAGGCAGTTGCAGGCGCGGGTGAGCTCGACGGGGCATAGGGACGGGCGTGCACGGGCGGGGCACGGGCGCGAGTGAGTTCGGCAGGCCGCAGGCGCGGCGGTCACCGGACCCCCGAACACGCGCCGGTCGCGGACGGCGACGCGGGGCTCCTTCCATGCGGGCGCGGCAGCAGGAGCTCGGCGGGGCATGGGCGAGCGTGGTGCGGAGCATCACCCAACATGCACAATCGCAGGACCCTAGCAAGCGTGTACACATTCGAGGCCCTGGCCGATGCTCGCGCATACGCACCTGATACGAAACGTAGCGAGATGTTGTGTGCTAGCTAGCTAGCAAGTAAGCTAGCCCACGCTGGGCAGTTTGGCCATGTGGCCGCGATGAGCGACAGGACAAGCGCGGGCGGGGCGAGGCATGGCGACCAGTGGCGGTGCACGGGTGGGTGCTGCAAGGAGCTGTGATGGCTGCTGGCGTGACCGCGAGCTAGCGTGATTGCAGCCATGCGGGCACAGCGGCAGGACTGAAGCAGGGCGCGAGCGGGCGGCCTCGACGAGCGAGCGTGAGCAGCCATGGCGGGTGCGGCGCGGCGACGAGATGCCAAGGCGAGCGCGGATGCAGCGGACGTTTTGGGATGCTCCGCCGCGTTGGGTGCCTCCAACAGAAACCAGACACGCATGTCCGTTTTGATCCCATTGCCACCCAAACGGATGATATCCGGATAAAATGGACGTCTGTTTAGAGTCGTGCGCTGAAGTTTACTACTCCTGTGTTCCGGTTTCCAATGTCTCGCGCACACTCGGGGGCACACAATGCATATACTCGTCACTGCACTGTTGTGTCCGATGCGTCGCTTTCTCAAGTGAAAGAGTGAAGCCAAAGGGGTCAAGGCAACCCAAACAAGAGAGCATGGACGGAGGAGTCATCGCCACACCAGATGAAACAAAACAAGATGATGGTATCAACCCTTCTCGATCTTTTCTTTTGAGACAAACCCTTCGCTATATGAATAGCATCAATCAAGGCCGGCCAGTTTCTGCCAGGACGGGCCACCGAAACCGAAGGACCACAGATGCAACGCTGGTTGTTGTAGAGAGCGCAAATCCTTCTCAGCAGTGTTGTACTACGTTCCCCCGAGATACTATTGCTAGATTTTATGCGCCTCCTGAAGTACCCACACGGGGCTCTGATGCATGGGTGCTTAGGCTAGTCATAGTGGGAGTAACTTAGATAGTTACATAGCGCACTCCAAGAAAATTTTGCTTATGTGGCATGTAGTTAGGCCTCTTTTGGTTCATAGGATAGGATTATCATAGGAATAGGAATCTTATAGAAAATGAGATGACATGTATCTCAAATCTTATGAGTAGGAATAGGAAACAAGATGTCATTTGGTTGACACCAAAGGAATTTTTTCATTGAGTCTAGGCTCTTTTTTATTTTCCTATGAAATGTGGAGGATAGGAACCAATCCTATGTAGGAATAGGAATCCATTCCTATGAACCAAAGGGCTCTAAAGAAAAAAATCCTATAAGAATCTTATCCTCTAGAATTCCTATGAAATTCCTCTAAACCAAAGGAGGCCATGAGGAGAGAGGTGTTTAGAGTAACATAATATGTTACTGTAACATAGCGCTTCCCGAGAAAGGATGTGTCTATAAGCTAATAAATGAAGCCATCTATGACACTACTACTATATTATTTTACACTATGGAGATAGTAACTTAGACTAGTGTCATATGCATGACACTAGTATAAGTTACTCCCCCCTATGACCAGCCTTAGATGAGATGCTAAGCACATTAAATAGCTTAGCAACTATACTCCTCAATGCATAGGTGAGCTTGTTTCATTTAATGATTTAGCAACTAAAGATCTTCATGTATTGGTGGACTTCCTTCCTTTAAATGTTTTTCCTAAGTTCGCGTGCTTAGCATTGTTTTTTTTCTAGGGTCACCACACTCATCTCTCTCCTCTTAAATAACTTGCCACATCAGATTTTTTGCCTACATGGAAGGCTTAGCACATGTATAAGGTGGAGCATTGGGAGGGGCCTCACACAGTTCCAAGACCATTCTCCTGCATGGATGCATGGACAGCACCTGCTACCCTAGCTAGACACGCGGGTCCGGTTCACATACAACATGTTTGGTTGCATGCATTAATTTTAGCTCGCTTGCATAGTTGCATTTGTGGCTCGATAGCAAACACATAGGCCTGACCTACAACATGTTTGGTTGCGTGCATTAATTTTGGCTTGCTTGCATAGTTGTATTTGCGGGCTGATGGAGATTTGTGAAGTTTCTTTTTTCTGGCAACTATAGAGTTTTTTTTGCAGGATAAACTTCCGATCTATTCATCATCAATCATGGTAGTACAACGAACACAAGAAATAAAAATTACATCCAGATCCATAGACCACCTAGCAACGACTACAAGCACTGAAGCGAGCCGAAGGCGCGCTGCTATCATCGCCCCTCCCTCACCGGAGCCGGGCAAACCTTGTTGTAGTAGACAGTCGGGAAGTCATCGTGCTAAGGCCCCATAGAACCAATGCACCAGAACAACAACATCCGCTGATGAAGAGTGTAGATAAGAAGGATCTAACCTGAAGACACACGAATAAAGACGAACGACGAACAGATCTGAGCAAATTCCACCGGAGACACACCTCCACACACCCACCGACGATGCTAAACGCATCACCGAAACGGGTGCTAGGCGGGGAGACCTTTATTCCATCTTCAGGGAGTCGCCGCCGTCTCGCCTTCCTGAGTAGGACACAAACCCTAATAAACCTCGGAAAAGATCTAAAAACGGAGCCCCCCACCGGCAAGGGCCGGGATCCACTCCGCCCCCATGGCCCTAAGGCCACGGAAGGCGGGGCGGACCGGCGCCGGCGCCGGCGGGAGGTAAAGGAACCCTAGTTCTTTGCTTTTTGGGTATGCGGCGGCTGGCTAGGGCAACTATAGAGTTCGGTGAAGTAAGAACCCTTTGCTCGTGTTTTGGGGTTTTTGGCTGAGTTCATACACTACGTAATTTTTGTTTGCACACATTCAACCTAATGTAGTATATCCCAATGTGATGAGCTTATCTATCTAATTAGTCTTGTCATTGTATGTTATACTAGTGGACCCGTTGCACCAAATGGCGCAGAGACACGATAAACCCATGTTGGCGATGAAAAGAAAAACCATCGCTAAAGCCATATCCGCAATGACAAAAGATTTCATACTTTAGTCCCCTCTAAGAGGAAACAGGTAGAATGGTGTGTATGATGATATGAATATGCACGGCTTAACTTAATAGTGTAGATTCCAATTTAAAACAAAAAAACATGCCTTGGTAAGAATAATTAAGATAAAATTGCCTTTCAAAATATATACAATGAGTATTTCGAAAAGGTTTGTCTTTCTCGATAAAAATATGTTTTAGCAATCACTTAGGCGTAGTGTCCCATTTTAAACGATGATCGCTTCGAAAATTGTTGTATACACACACACACACATTTTTATTTGGTGGTATAATTGATCCTTATGTATGAAAAAAAACACATATTTGTGGTGTGTGTTAAAAAACGTAAAAGAAAGTACATGTCTTGTTGCTTAAAAACATATGCACGTCTATTCTTTACTCCTTTATTAATTAGCTAAAATATTTTTCTTGAGACACATCTAATTTTTTTTTTGAGAATCCGTACCCAGTTGATTAACTCAGAATATTGTCAGGGATACAGATTAAGTTTGGCTTCACAGCCAGCCAAACATGTCTACCAAAAGGTAAAGAAAGAGCAGCTTTAGCTAAGGAATGTGCTTCTAAATTTGAGTCTCTCTTCTCGTGCAAAACATCGGCCGAAGAAAAATCCTTCAAACTCCTCCTCAGCTCAAAGATGATTGCTTTAGAAGCTCCAAAATAATCAGACTTGAGGTGGATCACTGTATTCAGACAATCAGTAGCCACCACAATCCGAGTGCAGGCAAGATCCTTTGCTAGAGAAAGAGGCTCATTTGCTGCCATGGCCTCCAGAACCTCCGGCAAAATGAGTTCAGCAACAGAAACCGCAGACGCACCCAAAAAGTTACCTGAATCATCTCGGCAAATAGCAGCAAAGGCCCCCTATCACCGTGCGTCCCGACCGCAGCGTCAACATGAATTTTAACTGAACCCGCTGCAGGTGGTCTCCATGTGGCCCGATGACGTACATGCATTCTTGGATGTTGGACTGCAGGCCGGAGATGGACTAGCTTGGCCTCATGTATGTCCTGTAGATACCCTTTTATGAAAGAAAAAGTAGTTAGAGGTGACTGAAACTGCTCCTCGTGAATGAATTTCCTCCTTGCCCACCATATCGACCAGAGGGTAACAAGTAACTTCACAAAATCCTGACCACTTAGCGAATCTTGCATTTCCGTCAGCCAAAGCCTTGCATCATCATGAGTGCAAGCAATCAGGTGGTCGATCAACTCGTCATCCACAAGGGACCATACACACTTTGCCATTGTACAGTTAATAAGTGCATGTCTCCAAGTGTCTGGAGTAGAGCTGCAAATAGGGCATAAATCAGATTCCGTCATCTTCCTATGGCTGCGAACCGATTGAGTAGGAAACGAGTTCCTAGCGAGGCGCCAAGCAAATTTTTTTAGCATTCCCGGAATCTTCATCTTCCACAAGCTCGACCATTGCCTCATTTTCTCACAAGTGTTTGAGGATCCCGGCCTCTCCAACAGCCAATCCTCCCTTCTACACTTTGTCTCCATGAGCAATCTGTACGCTGATCTAACTGTGAATTGGCCTGACCTTTCATAATGCCACGCCCATGAATCGTCCATACTGATCGAACTCAAAGGGATGTTCAGAATAGCTTTGACATCCGGCTCCTGCAGCTGCTCACGCAGAACCGCTCTGTCCCATTGCCTCTCAGCAGGATTAATAAGTTCACTAACTCTCTCAAGTGGGTTTTGACTTCGTGGGTGTAGCGCACGCAACATATGGTCTCTCGGAATCCACTTCTGGTTCCATATGCTAGTTTGCAGTCCATTACCAATTCTTCTAACAATTCGTTGCTTTAACACTTCAGTTCCAGCAAAAATTGCTCTCCAAACCTGGGATGGGTGAGGTCCCAGGGGAGCATCGAGAATGTCACTGTCTGGATAATAAGCTGCCTTCAACGGCTTGGCACTTAACGAATCGGAATTTTGTAACAGTCGCCATGATTGTTTTGCAAGCATCGAGACATTGAACATTTGTGTATCTCGAAAGCCCAGCCCTCCCAAGTATTTTGGCATGGTTAAGGTTTCCCATGAAACCCATGCCGTCTTCCTCACTCCACTTTTACTTCCCCAAAAAAATTGGCATAGCAGTTTGTCGATGTGCTGACAGAGACCTCTTGGCAGAAGAAAACAGGACATAGAGAAGTTTGGTATCGATTGCACTACTGATTTTATCAAGACTCCCTTTCCAGCTGCTGCCAAACAGTTCTCGATCCAGCCTTGTACCTTAGCCCACTCTCTGTCCTTGATATACTTAAAAGCTCCATTCTTCGACTTGCCAACATCTGACGGTAGCCCAAGGTACCGTTCCGCTAAAGATTCATTCGGCACACCTAAAATATTTTTAATTCCTTCTCTCATATCATTTGTACAGCCCTTTCCGAAAAAAGACTAGACTTCGCAAGATTCACCTTTTGGCCTAAAGCTGCACAATACTCATCAATAGTCTGGCAAATTTTTATGGCCGCCTCACTGTTTGCTTTGAACAGTAACAAACAATCGTCCCCAAAGAGAAGATGATTAACCGGGGGAGCATTGGGAGCCACTACCACCCCTTGCACATTTTCATCAATACTTCATGCTCTTAACAAACAGGAAAGGCCTTCCACAGCTAAGAGAAATAAATACGGAGAGATTGGATCTCCTTGTCGTATACCTCTGGTGGGTCTAAACTCCTCCATTTTCACCCCATTCACAAGAACCGAAAATGATTTTGTGGAAACCAGTCCATGATTTTCTGCACCCAGCCTTGGTTAAACCCCATCTTTAGCATCACAGCCTTAAGGTAGAACCATTCAACACAGTCATAAGCCTTCATCATATCAAGTTTTAGTGCGGGTCTAATAGCATGTAGAAAGTATAGAAGGTTTCATGGGCTGGCTCGCTCGCTGTCCGGCCCACGAAGAGTTTTCCTGGGCTGGCCCGCTTGGTGTAGAATATGAAACGGCATGGCGTTGATCAGTCTGTTTATCCCCTCCTCTTTGGTCTGTTTATCCCCTCCTCTTCCTTGACAGCACCGTTTGGTGAGAGAGGCTGACGAATCCCTAGTGTTCGTGTGGCTCTAAAACTGTTGAGATTTCTGCCCCTTTCTTATTGCCTCAAACTGCTCTCATCATGCACGGATCTAGCCTGCATTCGTCTGGATTTGACATCTCCCCTCGTTTTCAGGCGATTTGTACTCCTTTGATGTCCTTTTTTAGGCATGACATGTATTATTTTGTGTCTCTTTCCACATAGGGATTTATACCCATGGAAACAAATCCATGCGGCTATGGCAATAGTTTTGTTAGCTCAGTCGACTACGGCTGCGATTTGATCTCAAATTTTAGAGCAGGGATTTTTTTGACGCGTCAACGGCGGGCTTACGTGTAACACCCTCGATGCGGCTATATCTCCCACGTGTCAAAGCACAACTTAGAGGCATAACCGCATTGAAAGCAATGTCGCAAGTGAGGTAATCTTCACACAACCCATGTAATACATAAGCGAAAAGAAACATAGTTGGCTTACAATCGCCACTTCACAATACATGAATAAAGCGTTACATCATCCAAATACAATCAAGGTCCGACTATGGAACCAAAATAAAAGAAGAACCCCAAAAGCGACAAGGTCCCCGATCGACCCCAACTGGACTCCTCTACTGATCAACTAGAACGAATCAACACAAAGGACAAGATCTTCATCGAGCTCCTCCTGAGCTTGGTTGCGTCATCTGCACGGACTCATCAGCACCTGCAAGCTGGTTTTGAAAGTATCTGTGAGCCATAGGGACTCAGCAATCTCGCACCCTCGCGATCAAGACTATTTAAGCTTATGGATAAGGTAAAAGTATGAGGTGGAGCTGCAGCAAGCGACTAGCATATATGGTGGCTAACATACGCAAATGAGAGCGAGAAGAGAAGGCAAAGCACGATCGAGAAACTATAATCAAGAAGTGATCCTAGAACAACCTACGTCAAGCATAACTCCAACACCGTGTTCACTTCCTGGACTCCGCCGGAAAGAGACCATCACAGTTACACACGCGGTTGATGTATTTTAATTAAGGTTAACTTAAGGTTTTCTACAACCGGACATTAACAAATTCCCGTCTGCCCATAACCACGGGCACGGCTTTCGAAAGTTCAAATCCCTGCAGGGGTGTCCCAACTTAGCCCATCACAAGCTCTCACGGTCAACGAAGGATATTCCTTCTAGCGGGAAGACCCGATCAGACTCGGAATCCCGGTTACAAGACATTTCGACAAAGACAAAACAAGTCCAACAACACCGCCCGAATGTATCGACAAATCCCGATAGGAGCTGCACATATCTCGTTCTCAGGGCACACTCAGATGAGACATCCTACGAGTAAAAGCAACCCTCAAGTTGCCCCGGGGTGGTCCCGCAGTCTACTCGGTCGGACCAACACTCAGAGGAGCACTGGCCCGGGGGGGGTTAAAATAATGATGACCCTCGAGAGAGCGACTCCCAAGGGAAAAGTAGGTGGTGGTGAGGCAAATGGTAAAACCAAGGTTGGGCATTGCTGGAGGAGTTTTATTTAAGGCGAACTATCAAGGGGTTCCCATTATTACCCAACCGCGTAAGGAATGCAAAATCCGGGAACATAACACCGATATGACGGAAACTAGGGCGGCAAGAGTGGAACAAAACACCAGGCATAAGGCCGAGCCTTCCACCCTTTACCAAGTATATAGATGCATTAATTAAATAAGATATATAGTGATATCCCAACAAGTAAACATGTTCCAACAAGGAACAACATCTCCATGTTCCAACAAGGAACAAACTTCAATCTTCACCTGCAACTAACAACGCTATAAGAGGGGCTGAGCAAAGCGGTAACATAGCCAAACAACGGTTTGCTAGGACAAGATGGGTTAGAGGCTTGGTTTAACAACATGGGAGGCATGATAAGCAAATGGTAGGTATCGCAGCATAGGCATAGCAAAAGAGCGAGCATCTAGCAAGCAAAGATAGAAGTGATTTCGAGGGTAAGATCATCTTGCCTGAAATCCCGCAAGGAAGAGGAACGAGTCCATGAAGAAGACAAAACGGACATAGACGAACGGGTCCTCACAAACACGACGTTACCGGAACCAACCCGAAGGAGAAAACACCGGAAAGAAGCACACAACATAGTAAACAACCAACACATGAACATGGTATGATATGCGGGATGCGGTATGCGATGCATATGCATGATTTGCAAAGGAAAGATGGAACATGGCCTCAACTTTGAAATCCAAGTGTGCCATTGGAAAGGTGAGATGAAATCGCTTGAAAACGATATAAAGATCACCGGAATCGGAGTTACGGTTTGGAATGGCAAGCAATTCAAATATGGCACCGGCTTGCGATATACAGCAAGTAGCCATCCAAATGCAACAAGATGAACATGCTACAACACTCAAACATGACAACAAAATACATGGCAGGGATCCACTCATAATGCTTAGCAAAAGATGAACACTGAGCTATGGCCAATTCATCCATTAACAGGTTCAAACAAGCATGGCAAAAGTGCAATTGGTAAACAGGTTTCAGACTTAGTGAAATTAACACAAGCCTGGAATTTTAGATCAGGTAGCACACTTTGGAGCATGAAAATTAGATGCTACAGGAACTTAACATGGCAAAGTAAAGCATGGCATGGAGCTACTCAACGATCTTAACAAAAGTCCCTTAGTGGCCTTGAGCCAAAAGGGATCAGATAATACAATTGCAAGCATGTGAACATGGCAAAAACATAATCACGTTACAGACTTAGTGAAAAACTGGAGCATGCAAATCAGATATCAAGTAGGCATGTTTACGAGCTCGATGCACTCACTACAGAGCAAGGCATGACAATCTAAGCATACACCCATCAAGAATACACATTATACAAGCTAGACATGGCAAGAACAATAACATAGCATGCACGGATCAACAACAACATCCTCGGAAAAATCGCTAACAAGTAGATAATCTGCCCAGATTCATGAAATAGCAAAAGTAGAGCTCGATTGACTCAAGCTAGGGTGCTCCATAATTGCAAGCAAAGACATGGATGGATAGAGCACTACAAGATTAACAAAACATCCTTACTGATCATCCTCAAAAGAGGCACGGATCTCTAGGAAACAACATGAACATATAGCATATTGATAAAAACAGACCAAGGACTTAGAGAAATCCTAAGTCCCTGAAATCAGCATTAACGAATGCACCACTTTGCAAGCTTGTGCTACTCACCACACACATCACAAAAATACATGGATAGCACCTCTGGAAAGATGGCAAAGCATATAACAAAACTCATGTAGAGCTCAAGGGCATATCAAGCACACAATAATCATGGCAAAAATGACAAATAGCTATTTGGTACAGCAGATCTGACAATTAACTCAAATAGCACTCTTCCAACAGTATTTCGGGCATCAAGATGAACTCAAATGAAAATGATGCAATGATATGAAATGATGTACTCTCTGAGACAAACATTTTGATATGCTATATGCCCAAAACGGATCGACAGATGCAAATTTACGGCGCGATGAACATGGGCATATGAATCTGGGAATTTTGGGGACTTAGTGAAATTTTACCTCCGCGAAAGTCAACGCGGGACGGAGGATCCGGGACGGAGCGGATCCAGGTCGGAGGGGCCGTTTGGTTCATGTGACGGGTGGATCTCATCCCACCCGTCCAGATCCGGTTGCGGGGCGGACTCCGGCGAGGTGGGAGGCCGGCGACGAGCAAGCGCGGCGGCGCGGCAGCGGCACAGAGGTGGCGGACGGCGCACGGCGACGCAGAGGCAGTAGCGGGCGGCGCGGCACGCTTGCCGGCGACATCGCGGCGGCCGGAGCGGGCTTTGGCGGCGAAGGGTGGCGGTGAAGGCGAGACAGGCGGGGCGAGCTCGCCGGCGGGAGGCGCATGGCGGTGGTGGTGAAGCGCGGTGGCGGGGCGCCGGGCGGCGAGGCGCGCCTGGCGGCGGGGCGGACGACGGCCCATGGCGGAGGATTGGGTGGCGCTCGACGTGCG
>NC_041382.1:205483940-205568791 GCF_002162155.2 Triticum dicoccoides
AGGAAAGGACGCCGACGCTCGGGCGGATCGGGCACCGGCGCGGCCCGGTTCGGTCGGGGGGCGGGCCGGCGATGGGCCCCACGGGCCCGGCGGCGTGGAGGAGAGAGATGGCCTGAGGGAGACGTGGCGGCATCTGATTGGTCCGGCGCGGTGGCTGGACATGTCCGGCGGCGGGGAAATTGTCCGGCGGCACGAGGGAGCTAGGTTAGGGTTGGATCTGATCCGGAATTTTCGGGGAGGGGTGCTCTTATATAGGTAGGAGGAGCTAGGAAGCTCGGAATGAGGTGCGGTTTTCGGCCACGCGATCGTGATCGAACACTCTAGATGATGGAGAGGGTTTTGGTGGGTTTTGGGCCAAATTAGAAAGGTGTTGGGCTGCAACACACATGAGCCCTTTTTGGTCCCTCGGTTAACCGTTGGAGCATCAAACGAAGTCCAAATGGCACGAAACTTGACAGGCGGTCTACCGGTAGTAAACCAAGGCCACTTGGCAAGTCTCAGTCCAATCCAGAAATGTTTAATCCCCACACACGAAAGAAAGGTAGAAATGACCATCGGAGGAGAACGGAGCGCCGGAATGCAAAACGGACAACGGGGAAAATGCTCGGATGCATGAGACCAACACGTATGCAAATGAAATGCACATGATGACATGATATGCAATGCATGACATGCAAGCAATGACAAGACAACAACAGCGAATAACTGGAGGACACCTGGCACATCGGTCACGGGGCGTTACATTACGCCGGCCTGAACTATATATTACTTGATAAAGGAGTTTACACAAAAGGGAGTTACAGCGGGAGAGATGGGAGAGAGGGGGTGCCTAAGAATACATTAAGTTACAATCTTCTGGCAAGGTTTGACAACATGGAGCCCCAATCTTGGAGGAGCAATTTTCGCTGGGCATTCTTGCATCTTTGAGACCAAAGCTTCAGATCGTCCGCCGCTACCCTAGCAATGTGATGGATGTGCAGGGTTTCTTGTCAAAAGACCTTGGCGTTCCGACGCTTCCAAGTGTTCCAGAAGATTGTGATGAGAACCGTGGAGTGAACTTTGTCCCTCGGGGCCTGCCGCCAAATATCCCAGACGTTGTGCGGCGACCCCCTATAGAGGGTGTCGAGCTCCTCCCAAAGCGGCCGAAGAGTAGAGAAGCGGAGAAGGAGATGGGTAATGTCCTCGCAGGTGCTGCAGAACGGGCAGGCATCAAAGGAAGCTATTGAGCGACGCAACCTGCTCTCATTGGTGTATACCCGATCTTTGCGAGCCAGCCACATGAAGATGCGACATTTGTTTGGCGCATAGTTTTTCCAGATCGCCGCCGCCATCGGGTCCGACGGATGCTCGTGCCAAATTGCCTTGTAGGCCAAACTGGTGGTAAGGGCCTTGCCCTGTCGCCTGCAGACCCTGTTGTCGTGCACCTGCGAATCCAAGTTAACTGCAGCCATAATATTACGCAAAGCAACCAATTCATTCTCAGCTACAAGGGATAACCGAGGGGCAAGATCAAGGTTCAGATCTGGCGAATCCAGCACTCTAGCGACAGAGGCCGACTACCTATTGGAGTGAGTGTAGAGAGCAGCAAACTGACCAGCAAGAGTAGTTTGGGAGTTTGGGAATCAAAGATCATTCCAGAAAGAGGTGTTGGCCCCATTCCCAAGTTTAACCGACGTTGTTGGTGTCAAAACCGACGGATCTCGGGTAGGGGGTCCCGAACTGTGCGTCTAAGGCGGATGGTAACATGAGGCAGGGGACGCGATGTTTTACCCAGGTTCGGGTCCTCTTGATGGAGGTAAAACCCTACGTCCTGCTTGATTTATTCTTGATGATATGAGTATTACAAGAGTTGATCTACCATGAGATCGGAGAGGCTAAACCCTAAAAGCTAGCCTATGGTATGATTGTCTGTCGTCCTATGGACTAAAACCCTCCGGTTTATATAGACACCGGAGGGGTTAGGGTTACACAAGGTCAGTTACAAAGGAGGAGATATCCATATCCGTACTGCCTAGCTTGTCTTCCACGCCAAGTAGAGTCCCAACCGAACATGAGACGAAGTATTCAATCTTGTATCTTCATAGTCCAACAGTCCGGCCACAGGATATAGTCCGGCTGTCCAGAGACCCCCTAATCCAGGACTCCCTCAGTAGCCCCTGAACCAGGCTTCAATGACGATAAGTCCGGCGCTTAGTGTTGTCCTCGGCATTGCAAGGCGGGTTCCTCCTCCAAATATACCACGGAAGAATTTTGAATACAAGGATAGTGTCCGACCCTGCAAAATAAGTTCCACATACCACCGTAGAGAGAATAATATTTCCACAAATCTAATCTGCTGACACGTTTTGGCAACATGACATCATGCCATGGCCCGATGTTCATTCAAACCGTTTTTCTTCAACCAGCCCCGCACATAACGCGAGGTAGTCTCTTGACATGTCATGTCAAAGCAGAGATCGTGTCCCCCTTATTCCGGGATTCTCATCAATACGGGCATGGGTAACCCAACCGTGCCATCAATTACGACGCTTGGGGGATAATCGAGTTTTACCAGGCTAGTGGGGGCGCATAGTTTCGGCCGCCCTTATAAAGGGATAAGATTTAACCTTTTTATACACACGCCTTCTTCCTCCTTGCTCATCCATTCTTGCGCACTCGAGCTCCAACGCCCAAGTCCACATCCTTCTCCTCAACCTTCTCCAAACATGTCCGGAGCGGGAGGCAAGTGGATGGCTTCCTCCGTCACAGAGGGACACATCAAAAAGCTATGCGGAGCCGGATACTTAGCCGCGAATATCGCGCATCGGCTGCCCGCTGCGGGGCAGATCGTCCCTACCCTGGAACCTCACGAGAGAGTAGTCTTCCTCCACTACTTCCTCCGCGGACTGGGGTTTCCCCTCCATCCATGTCCACGGTCTTATGTTCTACTATGGGCTGGACTTCCATGATCTGGCCCCGAATTTCATCCTCAACATTTCGGCGTTCATCATCGTGTGTGAGGCTTTCCTCCGCATCCGCCCCCACTTCGGCCTGTGGCTGAAGACCTTAAATATCAAGCCGAAGGTGGTGGGAGGCCAACAAGCGGAATGCAGCGGAGCCATGGTGGGCAAGATGCCCAATGTTATATGGCTCGAAGGCTCCTTCGTGGAGACCATAAAGGGGTGGCAATCAACATGGTTCTACATCACCGAGCCATGCGACACCAACTGAGTGGTGGCCCCCGAGTTTCGGTCCGGAATCCCCATGCGGCTCACCTCCTGGAAAGAGAAAGGCCTATCCTGGGGTTCATCAGTGGAGCTGGACGGACTCCAGAAATGTATCCGGAATATGGCAAGCAAGAAGCTCAAGCTTGTCAACATAGTCCAGGTCATGCTCTTCTGCCGGATCCTCCCGTGCCAACAACGGGATTTCAATTTATGGGAGTTCGACCCGGCCCGGCACCAGACTCTAAGCGAGCCCTTCGACACGATGCACAAAGACGTCTGGAGGGTGCTGTTCAAGGGCGCCGAGGTCCCTCCCTCTCTCACCGAGGACCGTGGGCTAAGCGCGAAGCGCCCTGCGAATCCGGTAAGTTTTGTACATTTGGTAGGACTTTTACTTCCCATAGCTTAACCACGTGCAGGGTCTGAGCTCCCATGCCTTTGACAGGACTGGGTGGGGGCATCAGAGAAGATGAACTATCTGACCCCTCTGCCCGAAGACACTGTGGACGCTCTCCTAACGGAGATGCTGACTCCGGCTCCTTACAAGGTGCCGGAGAAGACCAAGAAGAAGGCCAAGGGAACCCGAAAGAGTTCCTGGCGCTAGGTGGTATCGGACTCATCGTCCGATGACTCTGCGACGCACTCCTCCCACGAAGACGAGGAGGAAGATGAAGATGCTCCCCCTCCAGCCGGGGGAGACAAGAAAAGGAAGGCCGCCCCAACCGGGGGGCAAAGGGTCCAAGAAGGGAAGGACTCTCCTTCCGAACTGCTCCACCACCGCCGCCGAAGACGAAGACGAGTGGCTGCTTAAGGCCAAGCCCCTGGCGAAGTCGTAAGTATTCGGATACCAGAGTAACTCATAGCATACCTTTCTCACACTGCTTCTCCTAACGCCGAATATGATTATGCAGACCGCCCCAAGCCCATATCGACGTATCTTCGTCGGACGGCTCCTTGGACTCGTCGGATATGGATAGCGATCCACTTCCGACCGCCACCTCCCCTTGCCCTACGGACAATGCCAAGGTATTGTCTCAAGAGGCACCGGGTCGAGGGGAGACAATCCCGAAGGCGCCTCAAGGCGACCTTACGGACTCCGGGAGCAGAGGGAGTAAGGCTCCCGAGGGCTCCGAGTTCAGCCCTCAGCCGAACACCACGCCGGAACCTCCAGTGGTTCCGGACTCAGGCAGGCGGCCTCCTTCCAAAAGGGGCAAGACACCTGTGCTGTGACCTCTGTCCATCCAGAGGCACCGGACAACCTGTTGGGAGCACTTCGCGGTGCTTCCATCGACAAAGAGCACCGCACTATTATGAGTGCGGTGATCAAGAAGGTTCAGTCCGCCAAGAGCGGACTGACTGAAGCATGTGCCAGCCTTCTAACAGGCTTTGAGGTAAGTGTTCAAAATATAGGAAAAATATTACCGCATAGACAGTAGCCCCTGATGCTCTGTTTGGTGTTCACAAAGAAAAACCGAATAGAGATTCAAATAATATTTGCAGGAGTCTAATACTAGTATGTCTATATGCGTATGCAGGCTTCGCTGCTGACCTCTGCCGCACTGACTGCGGAGGTCGCCGCACTGAAGCAGGACCTCGAGGGGTCCGAGAAAGAGCTCGGCCTTGCTAAGAGGCAGCTCTAGGAGAACAAAGGTAAGTAATACCTAGTCTATAGATATGTATATATACAAAAAGGATGTGATTGCAAAATGATAGGATCATCTTTAATTTGCTAGGGGCCACGACCGAAGTGGCAACCTTGAAGCAAGCGCTATCCGAGGCCGAAAACAAAGCGGCCCAGGAGCGCACCGAGCGGGGAAAACAAGAGGCACGGGTGGGCGAGGTGCAGCAAGAGCTCCACGCTCTCGTGATGAAGCACGATGCGTTGGAGCTTGACTTGAAGACGCGAGAGTCCGAGCTTGCCGCGGCCCTTGAGAGTGCAAAGAGTGCCAAGGCTGAAGCCCAAAAGGTCCTCCAGGAGATTGATGCGATGAAGAAGATAGCGGCGGGTAAGGCATTCAATATGCAAAGCAAGCATGCGAAAGTAAATTACTTGTTACTTACCCGGGTCTGGAGCTCTCCAGGAGCATTCACAGATTTGCCCCGCAGCGTGTCGGATGCCGCACAGTTTTACCAGGCCGAGGAGGGAAGCTCAACGGAGAAGCTGTACTGGTCTCAGTATATTGGGACCGAACACCTGATGCCTCTGAGCGACCAGCTGAAGCAACTAGTCGAGCTGCACAAGGCGGCCGAACAGGCCATGGAGGGCTTTACAGTCCGGATGTGGCCTGGCGACGCCCTTCCCAACAGCTACTTCAGCCTGGTGAGGCGGCTTGTGGATGCCTGCCCACGGCTGGAAGTCATCAAGCGGTCCGTCTGCATCAAAGGTGCATGCCAGGATTTCGCCCGTGCGAAGGTGCACTGGGCCAAGATGGACGCCGTGAAGATGCTGAAGGAAGGGCCGCCGCAGGGCAAGGAGCATCGCCACCCCGAGATGTACTATGAGGGTGTCCTGAAGGGTGCCCGTCTTGTAGTGGACGAGTGTGCGAAAGATGTAATATTTGAATAAACTTGCTCGTGTAATCTTGTATTATGAAAACTTGTCCATATGCGCTATGCAACGCTTGTTTGGATTTAAAATATTACCTTCTGTTCGGCTATTATCAAATCTGAGAGATGGCTAGTCATCGGCTTCTGCCCCCCACGCCACGAGTGCTGGGGTGTTTGGGATAAACCTGAGCACTCTTGTTCCCATTTTTGGGTCCTTCGAGGGAGGTGCTCAGCACAACAAACAAGGCAATCAGACTATAATGGATTATGACTCTCACTTAGCCATAGAATTCTATAATTTTAAATTTTGGTGAAGCCCCTAGTATTCGGAAGGCCGAATTCGGGGCGCTATACACGCCTTAAGCCGGACAGGGCCGACTCCTCGCTCTAAGCGGCATAAGTCTTTAGGGACTTGATGAAGGAAATATGCCCTAGAGGCAATAATAAAGTTATTATTTATTTCCTTATATCATGATAAATGTTTATTATTCATGCTAGAATTGTATTAACCGGAAACATAATACATGTGTGAATACATAGACAAACAGGGTGTCACTAGTATGCCTCTACTTGACTAGCTCGTTAATCAAAGATGGTTATGTTTCCTAACCATTAACAATGAGTTGTTATTTGATTAACGGGATCACATCATTAAGAGAATGATCTGATTGACATGACCCATTCCATTAGCTTAGCACCCGATCGTTTAGTATGTTGCTATTGCTTTCTTCATGACTTATACATGTTCCTATAACTATGAGATTATGCAACTCCCATTTACCGGAGGAACACTTTGGGTACTACCAAACGTCACAACGTAACTGGGTGATTATAAAGGAGTACTACAGGTGTCTCCAAAGGTACATGTTGGGTTGGCGTATTTCGAGATTAGGTTTTGTCACTCCGATTGTCGGAGAGGTATCTCTGGGCCCTCTCGATAATGCACATCACATTTGACTAATATGTTAGTTGTGAGATGATGTATTATGAAACGAGTAAAGAGACTTGTCGGTAACGAGATTGAACTAGGTATTGGATACCGATGATCGAATCTCGGGCAAGTAACATACCGATGACAAAGGGAACAACATATGTTGTTATGTGGTCTGACCGATAAAGATCTTCGTAGAATGTGTAGGAGCCAATATGGGCATCTAGGTCCCGCTATTGGTTATTGACCGGAGACGTGTCTCGGTCATGTCTACATTGTTCTTGAACCCGTAGGGTCCGCACGCTTAAAGTTACGATGACAGTTGTTATGAGTTTTATGCATTTTGATGTACCGAATGTTGTTCGGAGTCCGAGATGAGATCACGGACATGACGAGGAACTCCGGAATGGTCCGAAGATAAAGTTTAATATATATGATAATAGTGTTTGGTCACCGGAAGGGTTCGGGAAATCACCGGAAGGGGTTCCGGATGTTTCCCGAAATGTTTGGGTACGAGAACACTTTATTTGGGCCAAAGGGGAAAGCCCACAAGGTTTTTGGAAAGCGCAAAAGGAAGTTTTGCGGAGTCCAGGGGCCAGACGCCAGGGTCCCTAGTGTCTGGGTCCAGACGCCGGGAACCCTGGCGTCTGGCCCTGGAGTCCGAGAAGGACTCTTGCCTATCGGGTGAAACCGACTTTGTGGAGACTTTTACTCCAAGTTTCGACCCCAAGGCTCAAGATATAAATAGAGGGGCATGGCTAGCACCAAAGATGGAAAAAGAAACACAAGTTGATCCACGTGATCTATTCCTTAGCCGTGTGCGGTGCCCCCAGCCACCATATTCCTCGATAATACTGTAGCGGAGTTTAGGCGAAGCCCTGCTGCTGTAGTACATCAAGATCGTCACCACGCCGTCGTGCTGACGGAACTCTTCCCCGACACTTTGCTGGATCGGAGTCCGGGGATCGTCATCAAGCTGAAGTGTGCTCGAACTCGGAGGTGCCGTAGTTTCGGTGCTTGATCGGTTGGATCGTGAAGACGTACGACTACTTCCTCTATGTTGTGTCAACGCTCCCGCAGTCGGTCTGCGTGGGTACGTAGACAATACTCTTCCCTCTCGTTGCTATGCATCACATGATCTTGCGTGTGCGTAGGAATTTTTTTTGAAATTACTACGAAACCCAACAGTGGCATCAGAGCCTAGGTTATTTATGTTGATGTTATATGCACGAGTAGAACACAAGTGAGTTGTGGGCGATATAAGTCATACTGCCTACCAGCATGTCATACTTTGGTTCGGCGGCATTGTTGGACGAGACGACCCGGACCAACATTACGCGTACGCTTACGCGAGACCGGTTTCCCCGACGTGCTTTGCACAAAGGTGGCTTGCGGGCGACTGTCTCTCCAACTTTAGTTGAACCAAGTATGGCTACGCCCGGTCTTTGCGAAGGTTAAAACGGAGTCTATTTGACAAACTATCATTGTGGTTTTGATGCGTAGGTGAGATTGGTTCTTGCTTAAGCCCGTAGCATCCACGTAAAACTTGCAACAACAAAGTAGAGGACGTCTAACTTGTTTTTGCAGGGCATGTTGTGATGTGATATGGTCAAGACATGATGCTGAATTTTATTGTATGAGATGATCATGTTTTGTAACCGAGTTATCGGCAACTGGCAGGAGCCTTATGGTTGTCGTTTTATTGTATGCAATGCAATCGCGATGTAATGCTTTACTTTATTACTAAGCGGTAGTGATAGTCGTGGAAGCATAAGATTGGCGAGACGACAACGATGCTACGATGGAGATCAAGGTGTCGCGCCGGTGACGATGGTGACCACGACGGTGCTTCGAAGATGGAGATCACAAGCACAAGATGATGATGGCCATATCATATCACTTATATTGATTGCATGTGATGTTTATCTTTTATGCATCTTATCTTGCTTTGATTGACGGTAGCATTATAAGATGATCTCTCACTAAATTATCAAGAAGTGTTCTCCTTGAGTATGCACCGTTGCCAAAGTTCATCGTGCCCAGACACCACGTGATGATCGGGTGTGATAAGCTCTACGTCCATCTACAACGGGTGCAAGCCAGTTTTTGCACACGCAGAATACTCAGGTTAAACTTGAGGAGCCTAGCATATGCAGATATGGCCTCGGAACACGGAGACCGAAAGGTCGAGCGTGAATCATATAGTAGATATGATCAACATAACGATGTTCACCATTGAAAACTACTCCATCTCACGTGATGATCGGTTATGGTTTAGTTGATTTGGATCACGTAATCACTTAGAGGATTAGAGAGATGTCTATCTAAGTGGGAGTTCTTTAATTAATTTGATTAACTGAACTTTAATTTATCATGAACTTAGTCCTGGTAGTATTAGCATATCTATGTTGTAGATCAAAAGCTCGCGTTGTTGCTTTCATATGTTTATTTTGATATATTCCTAGAGAAAAATTGTGTTGAAAGATGTTAGTAGCAATGATGCGGATTGGATCCGTGATCTGAGGTTTATCCTCATTGCTGCACAGAAGAATTATGTCCTTGATGCACCGCTAGGTGACAGACCTATTGCAGGAGCAGATACAGACGTTATGAACGTTTGGCTAGCTCAATATGATGACTACTTGATAGTTTAAGTGCATCATGCTTAACGGCTTAGAATCGGGACTTCAAAGACGTTTTGAACGTCATGGACCATATGAGATGTTCCAGGAGTTGAAGTTAATATTTCAAGCAAATACCCGAGTTGAGAGATATGAAGTCTCCAACAAGTTCTATAGCTAAAAGATGGAGGAGAATCGCTCAACTAGTGAGCATGTGCTCAGATTGTCTGGGTACTACAATCGCTTGAATCAAGTGGGAGTTAATCTTCCAGATAAGATAGTGATTGACAGAATTCTCTAGTCACCATCACCAAGTTAGTAGAACTTCGTGATGAACTATAATATGCAAGGGATAACGGAAACAACTCCCAAGCTCTTCGTGATGCTGAAATCAACGAAGGTAGAAATCAAGAAAAACATCAAGTGTTGATGGTTGACAAGATCACTAGTTTCAAGAAAAGGGCAGATGGAAGAAGGGGAACTTCAAGAAGAACAGCAAGCAAGTTGCTGCTCAAGTGAAGAAGCCCAAGTCTGGTCCTAAGCCTGAGACTAAGTGCTTCTACTGCAAAGGGACTGGTCACTGGAAACGGAACTACCCCAAGTGATTGGTGGATAAGAAGGATGGCAAAGTGAACATAAGTATATTTGATATACATGTTATTGATGTGTACTTTACTAGTGTTTATAGCAAACCCTCAGTATTTGATACTAGTTCAGTTGCTAAGATTAGTAACTCGAAACGGGAGTTGCAGAATAAACAGAGACTAGTTAAGGGTGAAGTGACAATGTGTGTTGGAAGTGGTTCCAAGATTGATATGATCATCATCGCACACTCCCTATAATTTCGAGATTAGTGTTGAACCTAAATAAGTGTTATTTGGTGTTTGCGTTGAGCATGAATATGATTTGATCATGTTTATTGTAATACTGTTATTCATTTAAGTAAGAGAATAAATTGTTGTTCTATTTATATGAATAAAACCTTATATGGTTACACACCCAATGAAAATAGTTCGTTGGATTTGATCGTAGTGATACACACAATCATAATATTGAAACCAAAAGATGCAAGGTTAATAATGATGGTGCAACTTATTTGTGGCACTGCCGTTTAGGTCATATTGGTATAAAGCGCATGAAGAAACTCCATGCTGATGGGCTTTTGGAATCACTCGATTATGAATCAGTTGATGCTTGCGAACCAAGCCTCATGGGCAAGATGACTAAGACTCTGTTCTTCGGAACAATGGAGCGAGCAACAGATTTGTTGGAAATCATACATACTGATGTATGTGGTCCGATGAATATTGAGGCTCGCGACAAGTATCATTATTTTCTGATCTTCACAGATGATTTGAGCAGATATGAGTATATCTACTTGATGAAACATAAGTCTGAAACATTTGAAAAGTTCAAAGAATTTCAGAGTGAAGTGAAAAATCATCGTAACAAGAAAATAAAGTTTCTACGATCTGATCGTAGAGAAGAGTATTTGAGTTACGAGTTTGGCCTTCGGTTAAAAACAATGTGAAATAGTTTCACTACTCATGCCACCTGGAACACCACAATGTAATGGTGTGTCCGAACGTCATAACCCTACTTTATTGGATATAGTGCAATCCATGATGTATCTTACCGATCTACCGCTATCGTTTTGGGGTTATGCATTAGAGACAGTTGCATTCACGTTAAATAGGGCACCATCAAAATCCGTTGAGACGACGCCTTATGAACTGTGGTTTGGCAAGAAACCAAAGTTGTCGTTTCTTAAAGTTTGAGGTTGCAATGCTTATGTGAAAAAGTTTCAACCTGATAAGCTCAAACCCAAATCGGAGAAGTGCATCTTCATATACCCAAAAGAAAAATGTTGGGTACACCTTCTATCACAGATCCGAAGGCAAATTCGTTGCTGAGAATGGATCCTTTCCAGAGAAGGAGTTTCTCTCGAAAGAAGTGAGTGGGAGGAAAGTAGAAAACTTGATAAGGTAATTGTACCTTCTCCCTTATTGGAAAGTAGTTCATCACAGAAATCTGTTCTTGTGACTACTACACCAATTAGTGAGGAAGCTAATGATGATGATCATGTAACTTCAGATCAAGTTACTGCTGAATCTCGTAGGTAAACCAGAGTGAGATCCGCACCAGAGTGGTACGGTAATCCTGTTCTGGAAGTCATGTTACTAGACCATGACGAACTTGCGAACTATGAGGAAGCGATGATGAGCCCAGATTCCGTGAAATGGTTTGAGGCCATGAAATCTGAGATATGATCCATGTATGAGAACAAAGCTTGGACTTTGGTTGACTTGCCCGTTGATCGGCAAGCAATTGAAAATAAATGGATCTTCAAGAGGAAGACGGACGCTGATAGTAGTGTTACTATCTATAAAGCTAGAATTGTCGCAAAAGGTTTTCGACAAGTTCAAGGTGTTGACTACAATGAGAGTTTCTCACTCGTATCTATGCTTGAGTCTGTCCGAATCATGTTAGTAATTGCCACATTTTATGAAATCTGGCAAATGGATAAACAAAACTGCATTCCTTAATGGATTTATTAAAGAAGAGTTGTATATGATGCAACCAGAAGGTTTTGTCAATCCTAAAGGTGCTAACAAAATATGCAAGCTCCAGCGATCCATCTATGGACTGGTGCAAGCATCTCGGAGATGGAATATACACTTTGATAAGTTGATCAAAGCATATAGTTTTATACAGACTCGCGATGAAGACTGTATTTACAAGAAAGTGAGTGGGAGCACTACAACATTTCTGATAAGTATTGTGAATGACATATTGTTGATCGGAAATAATGTAGAATTATTCTGTAAAGCATAAAGGAGTGTTTGAAAGGAGTTTTTCAAAAGATAGACTTCGGTGAAGCTGCTTACATATTGGGCTTCAAGATCTATAGAGATAGATCAAGACGCTTGATAAGTTTTTTCAATGAGTACATACCTTGACAAGATTTTGAAGTAGTTCAAGAATGGAGCAGTCAAAGAAAAAGTTCTTGCCTGTATTACAAGGTGTGAAGTTGAGTAAGACTCAAAGCCCGACCACGGCAGAAGATAGAAAGAGAATGAAAGTCATTCCCTATGCCTCGGTCATAGGTTCTATAAAGTATGCCATGTTGTGTACCAGATCTATTGTATACCCTGCACTGATTTGGCAAGGGAGTACAATAGTGATCTAGGAGTAGATCACTGGACAGCGGTCAAGATTATCCTTAGTATAATAAGGAAATATTTCTCGATTATGGAGGTGACAAAAGGTTCGTCATAAAAAGTTACGTCAATGCAAGTTTTGACATGGATCTGGATGACTCTAAGTCTCGATCTAGATACATATTGAAAGTGGGAGCAATTAGCTAGAGTAGCTCCGTGCAGAGCATTGTAGACATAGAAAATTGCAAAATACATAACGGATCTGAATGTGAAAGACCGTTGACTAAGATTCTCTCACAAGCAAAACATGATCACACCTTAGTACTCTTTGGGTGTTAATCACATAGCAATGTGAACTAGATTACCGAATCTAGTAAACCCTTTGGGTGTTGGTCACATGGCGATGTGAACTATGGGTGTTAATCACATGATGATGTGAACTAACGATGTTAATCACATGATGATGTGATCTAGATTATTGACTCTAGTGCAAGTGGGAGACTGAAGGAAATATGCCCTAGAGGCAATAATAAAGTTATTATTTATTTCCTTATATCATGATAAATGTTTATTATTCATGCTAGAATTGTATTAACCGGAAACATAATACATGTGTGAATACATAGACAAACAGGGTGTCACTAGTATGCCTCTACTTGACTAGCTCGTTAATCAAAGATGGTTATGTTTCCTAACCATGAACGATGAGTTGTTATTTTATTAACGGGATCACATCATTAAGAGAATGATCTGATTGACATGATCCATTCCATTAGCTTAGCACCCGATCGTTTAGTATGTTGCTATTGCTTTCTTCATGACTTATACATGTTCCTATAACTATGAGATTATGCAACTCCCGTTTACCGGAGGAACACTTTGGGTACTACCAAACGTCACAACGTAACTGGGTGATTATAAAGGAGTACTACAGGTGTCTCCAAAGGTACATGTTGGGTTGGCGTATTTTGAGATTAGGTTTTGTCACTCCGATTGTCGGAGAGGTATCTCTGGGCCCTCTCGGTAATGCACATCACATAAGCCTTGCAAGCATTACAACTAATATGTTAGTTGTGAGATGATGTATTACGGAACGAGTAAAGAGACTTGTCGGTAACGAGATTGAACTAGGTATTGTATACCGATGATTGAATCTCGGGCAAGTAACATACCGATGACAAAGGGAACAACGTATGTTGTTATGCGGTCTGACCGATAAAGACCTTCGTAGAATGTGTAGGAGCCAATATGGGCATCCAGGTCCCGCTATTGGTTATTGACCGGAGACGTGTCTCGGTCATGTCTACATTGTTCTCGAACCCATAGGGTCCGCACGCTTAAAGTTACGATGACAGTTGTTATGAGTTTTATGCATTTTGATGTACCGAATGTTGTTCGGAGTCCGAGATGAGATCACGGACATGACGAGGAACTCCGGAATGGTCCGGAGATAAAGTTTGATATATATGATAATAGTGTTTGGTCACCGGAAGGGGTTCCGGATGTTTCCCGAAATGTTTGGGTACGAGAACACTTTATTTGGGCCAAAGGGGAAAGCCCACAAGGTTTTTGGAAAGCGCAAAAGGAAGTTTTGCGGAGTCCAGGGGCCAGACGCCAGGGTCCCTGGCGTCTGGGTCCAGACGTCGGGAACCCTGGCGTCTGGCCCTGGAGTCCGAGAAGGACTCTTGCCTATCGGGTGAAACCGACTTTGTGGAGACTTTTACTCCAAGTTTCGACCCCAGGGCTCAAGATATAAATAGAGGGGCAGGGCTAGCACCAAAGACAGAAAAAGAAACACAAGTTGATCCACGTGATCTATTCCTTAGCCGTGTGCGGTGCCCCCAGCCACCATATTCCTCGATAATACTGTAGCGGAGTTTAGGCGAAGCCCTGCTGCTGTAGTACATCAAGATCGTCACCACGCCGTCGTGCTGACGGAACTCTTCCCCGACACTTTGCTGGATCGGAGTCCGGGGATCGTCATCGAGCTGAAGTGTGCTCGAACTCGGAGGTGCCGTAGTTTCGGTGCTTGATCGGTTGGATCGTGAAGACGTACGACTACTTCCTCTATGTTGTGTCAACGCTTCCGCAGTCGGTCTGCGTGGGTACGTAGACAATACTCTTCCCTCTCGTTGCTATGCATCACATGATCTTGCGTGTGCGTAGGAATTTTTTTTGAAATTACTACGAAACCCAACACTTGAAACCTCTCAAACAGCTACCAGTCTCTCGCCTTATCATGACAGTCAGTTTTAGCTTTCCCTACTGAGGTGCTTAGCCCAGCAGAACTGGGGCACAATCGCAGTAGTTCTCCCAGTGCTACCTTAGCCGATATAGCGGAACGTAAGGTACCAAAACATGGGAGCCAGGCAAACTCAACTATTGACCCAAGACATGATTCGGAGCTGATGCATATAATGCTATAAGTTTGGGGTGCCGCACTGTCGAAAATGTTCGGACTTCTCACGCCGTATTATGGGGTACTCTTAAGCCCCTAGCGTATTGGTCATACCAGAGTGTACGGGTGTTAGATGTCATGAATGAACATATATATATATATATATAAAGGAAGAATGCAATAATAGTATTAATGTTGTGCATTGTTTATTCAAAAAGGTGCGTTAAAGCAGAATGATACAAGTAGTGCGATAAGCAAAAAGTAGGACTATTTGACATGTCCCTTCCAAGGGCAAGCTGAGGAATAGTATTAAAGCAAGTATTTCACTCGTTATCGTAATCCACCTGGGAGTTCCATGGTGTGATGTAGATTTCTGCCTCCTTGGTTGCTGCATCATGTGTTCGGCAATCATGCTGCCGGACAGGGTTTCCAGAGATTAAAGTCCTGAAAGAGAAAAATAACAAAGCGGGAAGCCCCTAGTGCGGTTTGCCGCGTCTTGGAGCGTGCCGTAGTCGTGCCCCCTCCCCACCTGTGCCCATGGTATTTTTAATGCGTAATTATGTACGCGTGGCACGGATTTCGCTGTTTGGCTAGGACCGGGTTAGGGGCCGCATTGCTATGCGAGCTCGGAACGTGCAAGGCGGTCCTGTTGCCGATTACTCCGGGCGCTTGAAGGTCTCCGGGTCCTTAATCGCCGAACTAGTGGATTGCCTTAAGAGGCTGTTTTGCGCTTCTGCTGCGAGGGCCGCACTGTGCTTCTCCGTGCGGAGAGAGCGCTCTTTGTTTCCAATGACTGTGATGACCCCCCGAGGTCCTGGCATCTTGAGCTGGAGATATGCATAATGCGGTACCGCATTGAATCTCGCAAGTGTGGTTCGCCCGAGCAGTGCATGGTAGCCACTGCGGAACGGGACTATATTGAAGATTAGCTCTTCGCTTCGGAAGTTATCCGGGGATCAAAAGACCACTTCCAGTGTGACTGAGCCTGTGCAATGGGCCTCTACACCTGGTATGACGCCTTTAAAGGTCGTTTTTGTGGGTTTGATTCCTAAGGGGTTTATACCCATTTTGCGCACTGTGTCCTGATAAAGCAGGTTCAGGCTGCTGCCGCCATCCATAAGGACTCGAGTGAGGTGAAATTCGTCAATGATTGGGTCTAGGACCAGTGCGGCGAATCCGCCATGACAGATACTAGTGGGGTGGTCCCTGCGATCGAAGGTGATCAGACAGGAGGACCATGGGTTGAACTTTGGGGCGACTAGCTCCAACGCATATATGTCCCTGAGCGCACGCTTCCGCTTCCTCTTGGGGATGTGGGTTGCGTATATCATGTTCACCGTCCGCACTTGTGGGGGGAACCTCTTCTGTCCTTCGGTGTTCGGCTGCCGGGGCTCCTCCTCGTCATCGCTATGTGACCCCTTATCTTTGTTTTCGGCATTTAACTTGCCGACCTGCTTGAACACCCAACAATTCCTGTTGGTGTGGTTGGCTGGCTTGTCGGGGGTGCCGTGTATTTGACACGAGCGGTCGAGTATACGGTCCAAACTGGATGGGCCCGGAGTGCTTCTTTTGAATGGCTTTTTTCGCTGACCAGGTTTAGAGCCTTTGAATCCGGCATTGACTGTCGTATCCTCGGTATTGTCGCTGTTAATGCGGCGCTTGCGACGTGACCTGCCATTGCTGTCCTTGGTATCCGAAGTACCATGGTTCTTTGATATGTTATTGCTGCGAGCCAACCAGTTGTCCTCTCCCGCGCAAAAGCGGGTCATGAGTGTCGTGAGGGCTGCCATAGATTTCGGCTTTTCCTGGCCAAGGTGCCGGCGAGCCATTCGTCGCGGATGTTGTGCTTAAAAGCTGCTAGGGCCTCTGCATCCAGACAGTCGACGATTTGATTTTTCTTTGTTAGGAACCGTGTCCAGAATTGCCTGGCCGATTCCTCTGGCTGCTGAATTATGTGGCTCAAGTCATCGGCATCTGGTGGTCACACATAAGTGCCCTGAAAGTTGTTGAGGAATGCGGCTTCCAGATCTTCCCAACAGCCAATGGACTATGCTGGCAAGCTGTTGAGCCAATGTCGAGCTGGTCCTTTGAGTTTAAGTGGGAGGTATTTGATGGCGTGTAGGTCATCACCGCGGGCCATGTGGATGTGCAGAAGGAAATCCTCGCCCATACAGCAGGATCTGTTGTGCCGTCGTATGATTCTATATTTACGGGTTTGAAACCCTCTGGGATTTGATGATCCATTACTTCGTCTGTGAAGCATAAGGGGTGTGCGACGCCTCTGTACTGGGCTATATCACGACGCAGCTCAAATGAGTCTTGCCCGCTGTGTTCGGCCCGGCCGAACTTACTTTTACTGTATCCGGCGTGACGATTATCGTCTCGCATAGTGGCGCGCCCTCGTGATCCGTAGATCGATATTGCATGTTTTGCTTTGTCCTGCAATACGTCTCGCAGGTCTGGCGTATGTCCCCATGCCTTTTTATTTGAATGGCGTTGGGGTGCGGGCTGAGCTTTTGGCTGGAATGCCTCTCTGTTGCGGCCACGAGGTGGCCGATCAGCCGCATCATACGCCGGGGATGTAGGTTTCGGTGCTTCCTCCTCCAGTCGGGGTAGCAACCTACACTTTGGGTAACTCTTGGAGGGGAGTTCGAGTTTATATTCCTCGGCTGCTAGGACTTCAGTCCATCTGTCAGCTAGCAAATCTTGATCAGCTTGAAGCTGTTGCTGCTTTTTCTTAAGGCTATTTGCCGTGGCCATAAGCCGGCGCTTGAAGCGCTCTTGTTCGACGGGATCCTCTGGCACGACGAATTCATCATCGTCGAGGCTTGCCTCGTCTTCGGAGGGAGGCATGTAATTATCATCCTCCGCCTCTCCATCTGCCGCTCTCTCAGGAGGGCTGGCTTCTCCATCCTCCTGCTCTAAATCTTGCTGGAGGGGATTGTTGGTGTCTTCGTCACTGTCCGGAGTGCTATTATCTCCGGTGTCGGTATCACCGCTTTTGCCTTGGCGGGACTTAGAGCGGCGCCGCTGACGCCGACGCTTGGGTTGCTTCTTGGAGGGGTCATCCTCCACTGTCCCGTCGCCGTTGCCTTCTTTGGGTGTGTCCACCATGTATATGTCATATGATGAGGTGGCTGTCTAGTGCCCTATGGGCGGTGGTTCCTCTTTGCCTCCCGCATCGTCGTCCATACCGTCGATGTCTTCGGAGTCGAAGTCGAGCATGTCGGTTAAGTCATCGATAGTGGCTACTAAGTGGGTGGTGGGTGGGCGGCGAATTTCTTTGTCATCCGCATCCCAATCCTGCCAGACGTAGTTCGGCCAGGACTCTCCTAACAAGGAGAGAGACCTTAATGAGTTCAGTATGTCGCCAAAGGGCGAGTGCTGAAAAATATCCGCGGAGGTAAACTCCATGATCGGCGCCCAGCCGGATTCGATAGGCACGGGCGCAGGCGGTTCGGAGTTCGTGGTCGAAGAAGGATCCGGCAGTTTGGCAACACGGCTCTCGTGAAAGGTAAGGTCGATATTCGACTCGATTGCCGCTGAGGATACGGCTTCCGTGGCGGGGTCTATCCACCCGTCCATGGGTGGCGCGGCTTGTTCTGAATTGAGGGTCGGAGTGGTTGCCGGTGCGATCTTCTGAACACTGTCCGATGGTAGAGCTAAATCGTACTCATCGTGGCCGTGTGGCGCACAAGGCAGGGGCTCGGATCTGTCGAAGATCAAGTCTCCGCGTATATCGGCCGTGTAGTTTAAGCTTCCAAACCTGACCTGGTGGCCAGGGGCGTAACTTTTGATCTGCTCCAGATGGCCAAGCGAGTTGGCCTGCAGCGCGAAGCCGCCGAATACGAAGATCTGTCCGGGGAGAAAATTCTCACCCTGGACTGCATCACTATCGATGATTGAAGGAGCCATCAAGCCTAATGGCGACGACACAGAGGAACTCTCAATGAAAGCACCAATGTCGATGTCAAAACCGGTGGATCTCGGGTAGGGGGTCCCAAACTGTGCGTCTAAGGCGGATGGTAACAGGAGGCAGGGGACACGATGTTTTACCCAGGTTCGGGCCCTCTTGATGGAGGTAAAACCCTACGTCCTGCTTGATTTATTCTTGATGATATGAGTATTACAAGAGTTGATCTACCACGAGATCGGAGAGGCTAAACCCTAAAAGCTAGCCTATGGTATGATTGTCTGTCGTCCTATGGACTCTAACCCTCCGGCTTATATAGACATCGGAGGGGGTTAGGGTTACACAAGGTCGGTTACAAAGGAGGAGATATCCATATCCGTACTGCCTAGCTTGCCTTCCACGCCAAGTAGAGTCCCATCCGGACACGAGACAAATTCTTCAATCTTGTATCTTCATAGTCCAACAGTCCGGCCACAGGATATAGTCCGGCTGTTCGGAGACCCCCTAATCTAGGACTCCCTCAGACGTGATGGACCGAAAGAAGTCAAGGTGTTTAATAATACCGCGCCAAACTGGCGACGCAACTGAATCCCGTGCGCCTAGATCATGAGTAGGAGACCAGCCATATTTGGTAACTAGGTAGGACGGGGCTGGTGCAAAGTTAGAGTCGTGCAATTTTGACAGGTGGCGAAGGAGTAGACATACATTCATGTGTTTGAGAGACGAGAAGCCTAACCCCCCGTTTACGAACGGCGCGCACACTAGGTCCCAAGCAACTTTGCATTGCCCTCCCGTGGTTTTATCCTGTCCGGACCAGAAGAAGGCCCTGCAATGTTTGTAAATTTGTTGAAGCGTTTCGATAGGCAGCAGCAGCGCACTCATAGCATAAATAGGAAGGGCCCGAAGAGCCGCACGCACTAGAATTGCCCGACCAGCAAGGGAGAGCAAAAGTCCCCGCCAACCTGCCAACTTGCGGTCAATTTTGTCGATCAAAAAGGAGAAGGCTGAAATGTTCAGCTTAGAAGTGGATAGTGGTAACCCTAGGTAGGATTGCGGGAAGCTGGCAACGTTGCAGCCGAGGATCGTGGCAAGATTATGGGAGGTGTCCGAGTCGACATGGATAGGGGCGAACGTACTTTTGTGGAAATTAATCTTTAGTCCAGTGGCTGAGGAGAATTGCATAAGCAGCTGCTTGAGATGATGCAATTGTTCTACGATCGCCGGCAGCACAATCAGCGTGTCGTCGGCGTACTGTAGCACCGAGCAAGGGAGGTTATCATCTAGATTCTAGAGGGTGAGAGAGCATACTAGATTGAGAGGCACATAAGATCATACGCTGAAGAACGTCGGCGACAATCAGAAAGAGGTAGGGGGAGAGGGAGTCCCCTTGTCTAAGACCACAACGGCAGGGGAACCACGGGCCGGGGCGTCCGTTAAGCAAAATAGCGAAGTTTGTAGAGTCATTCAGAGATCTGATCCAGTCATCCCATTGCACGGGGAAACCTTTGGCACGCAAAATTGTTGTCAAGGCGTCCCAGCAGACAGAGTCAAAGGCTTTGTAAAAGTCAAGTTTAAGGACGATAGTAGGTGTTTTCCTCCTAAAGCAAGTTTGGACGATGTCTGCGGCATGGAGGAAATTGTCCGCAATGCCTCTTCCTCTAATGAATCCGGACTGGCCGAAGTGGATAATATCTGGCATGAGGTCCTGGGCTCTATTGGCCAGGCATTTTGAGGCGATTTTGACCGCGCAGTTTTGGAGGGAAAACGGGCCTAAAGTTCTCGGGATGGTTAGCTCCCATCTTCTTGGGGAGAAGCACAATGTAGGCTTTGTTAATGCGTCTCAAGTCAGCCTTGTCGCAAAAAAATTCATTAAGGAGGTTGAGCAGGTCATCTTTGACTAGGTTCCAATTAGCTTTGTAGAAAGCCGGTCCAAAGCCATCTGGGCCGGGGCTTGCGTTATCATTCATGCCCCAAAGAGCCAGCTTGAATTCTTCGATCGAGAAAGGGCGCACAATGTCCCTAGCCTGAGTGGTGGAGAGGGAGGACCCAGCCATCAGAGAGGAGAGATCGAAGGAGAAAGACGCTCGAGTCGAAGTTCCCACTAGGTCCTTGAAGAAACTCAGAAGGATGCGTTCCTTGTCCCCCTGGGAGGTGAAGGAGACTCCGTCCACCTCCATCGATTTGATTTGTTTTTTCCTAAAGCGAACAGAAGCACAAATGTGAAGGTATGACGAGTTTTCATCGCCGAGAACACAACCTCTGATTTTAGCACGTTGCCGCCAATAAGCAGCCAGATCCGCATTGAGGCGGTGTAGGGAAAGTTTGACCGCAGTTCGAAGATGGAGTTCGATGGGAGAGAGCATGCGGGACTCCTCAATCTTGTCCAGAAAGTTTATCAAGGTGTGGTATTTTTTGGCCAAGGTGGTGGGTAGACGAAAATTAGCCGACCACTTCTTCGCCATAGCTCGGATTCGCTTGAGACGTAGGACAAGCATTCCAACCGACCCTCTTCCAAGGTGACGAGATCCAACACCGGACCAATTTGACACCACCTTCTCCCGGAAAGAGGGGAGGGGGTATTTCTGTAGTGTTTTTGTATTTAGGTCAGTAGCCCTCATCCAAAACACCCCATAGTTTGAAGACAGAACCATAAAATGCTTCAGGTGTAGTATCACGCAAGCAGCTAAATTTAGTTATGGGCTTACTTGGCGCAGATGCTAATGCTATTAACAAGGGCGTATTCATGATGTATCATTATTATCATTAAAAAATCAGGTATACTCCACTTAACAATGGAACAAGCAGACATAACAAAATGTCAACAAAACCTAAAACTGTGTGCCCCACAGGAATTATGAAAAATAAGTAATGGATTGTGATAAGCATTTCTAGTAAAAAGAGATAGTGGCAGTTAGCATATTTGCAAGCTCAGCGATTGACTGGGGTTGACACAGCTGGAAAATAAGTAGCCATCTACATCCGTATTTGGAATAAATATTTTAATCCTATTCTCTGTGTTACCTCCAAAGGTACATTACATTAATTAAAAGCCATACTCTGCTGCGGGTATGAATTATATACATGGTCATGAACTCATAATTACAGATCATTTTACTACATTTTAAAATCAAATCTACAAGGTGGTAGAACCTCTTGCACAACCTGCTAAGCTATGCTCCAGTAACTTATACACGAGAATGAATTTAATTAACAGTGAGAAAGCATGGCTTACATGTAGTGTCAATGTGCTAGTATGTTTGGTCATCAAGAAATTGGTCAAATTGACATAATCTACTACCACTATAAAAAAAAAGAGGGGCAGATCCAAATAATCAAGCGCGTCCGTCGACAAGATCTGATGATCTATAATCATTTCGTGTTTAACCCAACAAGCCATACAATTAAGCCACCTGCAGTCCATCGATCGCTAAAAGAAATCGTTCGCACGACCTCTCGCTCGCCCGCACAACCTCACGCCCCCACGCGGTTCCTTCCGCACGACCTCGCGCCCCCGCGCGGTTTCTCCCGCACGACCTCGCGCCCCCGAGTCGTTCGTCCCGCAGCCGGGAGCAGGTCATCGAGCCGCTGCCGGAGCCGCCCGAGCCGCGCCCCGCAGGTCCCCCAGCTGGCATTCGCCGTGGCCCGCAGGTCACCGAGCCGCCGCCCCGGAGCCGCCCGAACCGCGCCCCGCAGGTCCTCCAGCCGCCGCCCGGAGCCACCCTTCGCCGTAGGTCGCCGCCGCCGGAGCCGCCCTTCGCCACAGGTCTCCTCCCTTCCGGCTGCCCTGCCCTCCACCGCTCTTATCTCCTCATCAATGTGCAGGGGTTGGCATCACACTCACCACATAGAAGATCGCCAAGTACTTCGTATACATCCGCTGTAAATGATCACCGTGTTGCGCCAAGAAGTGTCGCCGCCTGGGTTCGCTAGCCGCCGCGTGGAGTCGCCCTGGCCGCCGTCTCGACTCACCTCCATCGCCGCCGCGAGTCATCTCCGCCGCCGCCACCAGGAATCCCATCGCCGACAAGGTATATGTTCTCGGTCCTCCCGCCCTGCTTGCTGCGTGTGGGTGTGTGTGTGTGTGTGTGTTGTCTGGGTGCTTGATGTCGCTGGGTGCTTGTCGCTGATGGCCTGCTGCTGCTTTGCGCTCGTATCTTGTAATATGCTGCTATGCTTTGTTGTATACCGATCTTGTTTCTTGTTGCAAATGACCTGATGATGTTGTTGCTGTGTTGGCCAGGGTGTGAGTCCAGTGACACATAACATTCAATTATGAGGATTGAGGAAATTATGATTATTCAGTCATTGAGGATATGAAAAGAGGCATAAGGCAACATGTTCTATCAAAAAGTTTCGTTTGCAAAGTAGATAAGCTTTATTTTGAGCCTCCACCAATTTATTGTTCTCCTTGTGTTGCTCGAACAAAACAAAGTGCATCATACTATACTGCTGCTATTGCTACTGAGATTTGCCACAATTTCTGTATCCTGTGTTAGAATGAGGCTCGCAGTTGCACGATTCAGGTGGAAAGGTAATCAATTTCCTAAGGCTAACCTTCATACTTGAATTCTCTAAACTCTTTTTATTCATGCTAATTTGTTCTAATTGATTGGCTCTAAGGTGGGTTATGTGTGACAAATGTGCACGCTGGAAGCATCAAATTTGTGCCCTTTTTAATTTCAAAAGGGGTGATTCTAAAGAAGCAAAATGTACTTGCCCTAAAGTGTTGTTCTTGGGGCTAAAGATCTGCCAAGGGTCGTGCTTAGCAATCATATACAAGAACAACTCTTTAAACCGTTCAGGGAAGAGAGACACGAACAGGCCATTCATCATGGGAAAAGCTTTGATGAGGTTAGTGTTGCCTCATCAATCCACAGAATCTTACGTTTATGGATCCTATGTTTTCTTTTTCTTGGTTATGTCTTGGTTCCTCTTTCCTGAATATGAAATTTGTAGCTCGTGTACTTCTTAGAAACAGAGATGTGCTGCTCCATCTACTTATTTTTTATTCTGTTTGAAGAATTTGACAGTATTTATATGTTTGTTTTGCTACATCCTTGTTTCATGCACGTGCACCTTTTTCCGAATCAGGAGCTTTTCATTACTGAATAAGTACATAGTTAGTCATACCGAAGGCTGAAAACGAAGCTAGGATTCATTATTTATCCTAGCACACCTTTGCTGCTGAGGCAAAGCATTTTTTGCACGCAGGTCAGCAGCAACATTAGCTGGTCTATGCACAAACTTAAATTGAAAACTATAAACTCTACTTAGCTCGGTCACTTCCTTCAGGATGGGGGTGTTCAGTCTTCACCATCACTGGACCAAAATATATTGCTGCTTGATGTATTGTTTAAATGAGGGTTTTGTTTACGAGTGTGTGCAGTATGTATAAGACTAGGAGTATTGGATGATTGTCAGTCGGCTGTATGTATTTTGAACGAAGTTTGTAGTATGTATAGGGTTGTAGTTAAATTACTATGGGGTGATAAGTTTGTAGTTTGTTAGTAACATCTCCATATTATTGAGTCTGAAAAAACTATTGTAGCGTCTTTATTATACTGGATTTTATTCATTTTGGTGGGCTGTGAGAATACCTTGAAAAAGAATACCTTAAAGTAGAGAGAATACCTTGAAAAAGAATTTAAATCCCACTAGGCTAAGAAAACTGCGGCGAAATCATCCTCCCATCTCTGGGTCAGTTCAGTGTATCCCTTTTAAATATGCAACAAACAGAATGGAAATAGGTTAATGCATGTACTTCATCTTACCTTATATAGTTTTTCTTTAATCTAACCATGTCATCTCATAATATTTTGGTCGATATTTTACCATGTGCAACATATATGCAAATGTAAACACACGGCAAAAGGTCAGTCAATTCGCAGAGACTAACCTTGTACTACAGCTATTTGTCCCAAACATCTAATACTCATAACTAACTTCATTGCCTCCATTGTTAGGCTAAAATCTGGAGCCGATAATGGAGTAATTAGTTAATTACTAACCATCAGTTCGGAGAAACGCAATCTGACGAATAGTTACAGAGTAGATACTGATATGCCATGACCATTTGATAAGAAGAAAGCAGAGTATCTAAAGAAGCAAAACATATCCCGCTAGCAAGAGAAAGTTGCGGCGGCCAGTGAGAATATCGATGGATCTAGCTCAACACCCCACAATTTTCTTTCTTTGTATATATTTTGCCTTCTAAAGATTAGTTATTGACAATTGAGATTCAATAGAATGCCCAGAAGCATGAGTATTCAATATATGTCTTTGTTCTGATCTATAGAAGCAGTGGAAATATAACTTGATTTATCATTCAGTGAGAAATCACAAATTTTCCAGTAAATATCATATCTTCAGCAATTTGCTGGTGGAGAGAGTGATGATTGTGGCAGCAAGCTCGCTAGCGATGGAGGGAACATGAATGGGATTGGGCGGTTCTATAGTGAGTGTGTTAGTTTCGGTCAGACTGCCCACCATGTTTGTGTTTCAGCTAAAACACCATAAAGCTATTTAATTATTCATGTTTATTTATCTTTCATTCATCAAATTAAAATGTCTAATCAAAATTTTGTAATCACGTAGGTGGATTATATTGGTGTTTATGGATGTTAAACTTCTGGATAGGAATGTTTCATTTGACTATTTGAACATGTATATTTCACTCGGAATCCCCACCATTGTTCTTTGTGGACTAATTCTAATTAATACTTGGCAAAAGCATATTATACTATTCTTTTATAATTAATTCCGATTACTATATTTTGGGTAATTCTGATTACTACTATGTATTTGGTAGGAGCATAGGACACACTTTAGAACAAAATTATCTACCATTTTAGTGGACTCAGAATTGAATGATGATATGGTGAGAAGTAGAAACTATGAAAGTGATGAACACAACGATGAACTCTTATATCCTATGATTTTGGACAACATATTAGACTATTCTTATATAATTAATTCTGATTACTATATTAATTTGATTCTTATAATGCTGGTCTTGCTAGCTTTCAAAGTAGGATTCTTATGCGTTTTCTTACAACAAATGCTCATGGAGCTGATATATATAGTAGTGCTCTTTGTGTTCATATTGTAGCATGCCTCATGGATTGAGCTCGAGCCTGACTCCAGCGAGCTTTCTTTTAGTTGGTTGTGCTACAGTTTTTAATTTGGTTTCAGATTTTTCAACTTGACATATATGTATTTAGCCCTCCTCATTTACGCATTCTCTGATTCTTTGGGTCATTTTAGAAATTCTGATAGTTTAATTTATTAGCAGCACGGTGTCGATGATGCTCTACGCTCCCGCAAAAAAAAGTGTTTCGTACGCGCAAACTCTGCTTTAGTGCTTATGTGTGTAGATTATTAACTCGATGTAAATCGATTTCTTTATATTTCTTTGTGCTTGTAACTGCATATTGCTTGTTTTGGACCACTGTACAAAATTGCATCTAAATTGAGACTGATACCTACTTTTCAAATTGTCAGAGATGACGAGATCCACTTTCTTTTGAAAAGGAGAAGGGAGTACAGAGAGAATCAAATCAAAGGAATGTAACCATCAACTTATTACATTTTTTCTTCAAGAACTAACATTGTTGCTGGAACACACAAAACCTGCATCGTTTTAGTAGAACATCCATTCTTATTGTCAGCCTCTCACCTGCAGCAGTACATACAAATAAATTCCTACCAGTAGGCAAAAACCATGTGAAGCCCCTAATCCTTCGCTGATATTTTTCCTAGGCAACTTCACATGGAACTAGAATCAATTAATAAGATTCTGGTATATTTTCAAATTTTCTTGCTTTATGCATGAACCTATCACCAAGATCTCAATCTCTTATATGTGCTTTTGCTGCTGTAGATTTGTTGGTGTTGATTTGCAGTAAGAGGAAATGTACTATTGTTCTCATCAATTTCTTTCATACCATGTGTATGGTTAGTTCTTAATATTCATTATTCAAAATACCTGAACTCACTAGGATTCATTTATAATTATTTACCTTCAAGCACTATATATTACTGTTGTTTATTGTCCACCTTGATCCTTTGCTGATGTTTTTCCTAGGCAACTTCACATGGAGTTAGGATCGCTTAATAAGATTCTGGTATATTCTGCAAATTTTCTTGCTTTATGCATGAACCTATCATCAATATTTGGATCTCTTATATGTGCATGTGCTGTTGTATATTGGTCGGTGTTGATTTGCAATAAGAGGAAATGTACTATTGTTCTCATCAATTTATTTCATACCATGTTATAGAAATATGTTGTTTAAATATGAAGAGGCGGATAAGTTTCTGGCATTAGTAATTGACTATCCAGATCCGGCTTGCTTCTCAGCCATGGCCTACATTTAGAAGAAATATGTTGTTGGAATATGAACAGGTGGATAGGTTTCTGGCTTTAGTTACTGAATATATCCGGATCCGGCTTGCTTCTCGGCCATGGCCTACATTTAGAAGATATATGTTGTTGAAATATGAAGAGGTGGATAAGTTTCTGGCTTTAGTTACTGAATATCCGGTTCTGGCTTGCTTCTCAACCATGGCCTACATTTAACATTTAGAAGATATATGTTATTGAAATATGAAGAGGTGGATAAGTTTCTAGCTTTAGTTACTGAATATCCGGTTGCGGCTTGCTTCTCAACCATGGCCTACATTTAGAGAAGACATGTTCATATGTAAGAGATTTTAGGTCAATGATCTCCCCCTGTTGTAATGCTCATCATCTTAATTCGGACATTGCTATATGTTTGCACCATGGTTCATGACTGTACTTTTTTCACACGTCTTTACAAAGTTTGTCAGTATTATTATGCAGAGATAACCTGTCATGGTTCTGCGTTGATGTGTTTTTTCATTTGTCAATTTCTTTTGCTTTGAAACAATGTTGATTGGCTGAAAGAATGGTTCCGCGTGTCTTACACGCTTATACCTACTTGAATGTTAAATTTTATTAGCAAATCCATAAAGAACAATGTCAACATTTTACGTCTTGCTACATGAAGCTATGTACTGCATGGCACAACAGTGTTAACATTTCCGGTGCTCATTGACAATAAGATTGAAGATGTATTTTCTTGATTGGAAATATTATACCTCAAATTTAATTCAACTGTGGATACAATGATAACTTTATGCACTGAATAACAAGTGATTATGTGAGTGTAGGAATTAAGACCGGTGACAACGACATTTTGAGCGGCACAACAAGTGGTGTTGTGGGGGTACCGAAGCAAGGGCAGTTAGGCAAATCCAACGGCGTGAACGTCCCAATGTATAGCTTGGGAGGGGTCCCATCGCTGACTGCGATCGCCCTATTTGGAGAAGGGGCACGTTGGTTCATGAAACAATCAATACGTCTTTATGACTCGGAATTAGGAATTCTACACACTTTGCATCAAATTTGAATTCCCAAAAGAGTTATTCATGTTATGATAGAAACATTTGTTTCATAGTCAAGACGTGCGTTGCGCGTACATGTTTACTAGTATTACAAGCAAGAGTTGAACAACAGCAACCAAATGATAGTGAAATCCTTTTTGGCCAGTTTTGTCGTAACGGCAACAACATTATCCTCCATAAAGAGAGTAGCAGCAAGCAAGAGAATGAGAACAATTGGACCCATGTACAAGAGCAGGTTCATAGAATTAAGTTTCTCCCTGCAAACAGCAGAATAGTCAAGAGTCGGGATATACCTTTTTTTAGAGGGAAGAGTCAAGATATACTCGAGACACTTATTTTGGGACGGAGGGAGTACCTAAATACCACAACCTAGAAGTATACACACAACACCCAGTATATATACAAAAAAGACAAATCCTAGAAGCTTCTATTTTTAATCAACATGTTTTGCTCACGAATAATATAGAGCATCCATTCATAATGTGCCATCCACACAAATGCAGAGAAAAACTGATTACCCCTCGGACGACAGAAGAATTACTCGCAACACAGTCTTCAACGCTCATGCAGTAGTGGCTCCAATGCACACGACGAATCCAAACAGATGAGAGCTAGGCTCGCCCTGTAAATTTGGCTCTCATAGACTGCAAAAATAGCAACAGTTTGCTAACAACAGAAGATACATTCAAGTTATAATCTACAAAATGTAGCGCTGCTACCATCATCACACAATTCGCTGAACCGGTATGTTAAACTGAAAATTACGACAGCTACATTACGCAGCATCCATCGCAACAGGATTAACATAATAATGCCACAATTAACATCATAAGGTCTAATGGATAAATATAAAATCTTCCTTGTTGAGAGAATTCAAGCTATACATCACCATCCACAAGTAATTTCTTGAGATTCAAAACCAAAAGTTTTTCCATCTCCAATCTTATGATATACATAGTTAAATAAACCAATAAAGTTGAGATACAAATAAATGTGAGTTTTCCCCGCATATGACCGAACGCTAACTTGGAAACTAAAATTTTCACTATGGAGTTTTACGGTGGAACAATTAAATTTTCTGAGGAACCCAAACCAATCCCCCAAATGATGATATGATCATGCAAACAATCAGTCAACCACATTACTCTCCAGAAAACCCAAACTAAGTATAAGTTTATTAAACATATAACTACATAGACATGCATCGAACAACTACATAGACATGCATCAGACATAGTAGATCATAGACACATTAGACACGTGTTGGGCCTCCAAGCGCAGAGTTCTGTAGGACATAGCATTTTTCTCTCAAGTGGATAACCTAAAGTTTATCAATCATGAGAGGCGTAGGATGAAGATGGTTTCTCTCAAACAACCCTGCAACCAAATAACAAAGAGTCTCTTGTGTCCTCAACACACCAAATATAATGGTAAATTGTATAGATGCACTAGTTCGGCAAAGAGATGGTGATACAAGTGTAGTAATGATAGTAGATATTGATTTTTGTAATAGGAACAATAAAAAAACAAGGTAGCAAGTAACAAAAGTGAGCAAAAACGGTATTGCAATGCTTGAAAATGAGGCATAGGGTCCGTACTTTCGCTAGTGCAATATTGTTGGGGAACGTAGTAATTTCAAAAAAAATCCTACGCACACGCAAGATCATGTGATGCATAGCAACGAGAGGGGAGAGTATGATCTACATACCTAGTAGATCGACAACGGAAGCGTTTGGTTGATGTAGTCGTACGTCTTCACGGCCCGACCGATCAAGCACCGAAACTATGGCACCTCCGAGTTTTAGCACACGTTCAGCTCGATGACGATCCCCGGACTCCGATCCAGCAAAGTGTCGGGGAAGAGTTCCGTCAGCACGACGGCGTGGTGACGATCTTGACGTACTACTGCTGCAGGGCTTCGCCTAAGCACCGCTACAATATTATCGAGGACTATGGTGGCTGGGGCGCCGCACACGGCTAAGGAATAGATCACGTGGATCAACTTTGTGTGTCTCTGGGGTGCCCCTGCCTCCGTATATAAAGGACTAAAGGGGGGAGGCTGGCCGGCCAAGGAGGGCGCGCCAGGAGAGTCCTACTCCCTCTGGGAGTAGGATCCCCCCTCCCCCCAATCCTAGTTGGAATAGGATTCGCGGAGGGGGGGGGAAGAGAGAGAGGGGCCGGCCCCCTCTCCTTGTCCTATTCGGACCAAGGGAGGGGAGGGGCGCGCGGCCCATGAGGGGCTGCCTCTTCTCTTTTCCACTAAGGCCCATCATGGCCCATATAGCTCTCGGGGGGTTCCGGTAACCTCCCGGTACTCCGGTAAAATCCCGATTTCACCCGGAACACTTCTGATATCCAAACATACGCTTCCAATATATCAATCTTTATGTCTCGACCATTTTGAGACTCCTCGTCATGTCCGTGATCACATCCGGGACTCCGAACAACCTTCGGTACATCAAAATGCATAAACTCATAATATAACTGTCATCGTAACCTTAAGCGTACGGACCCTACGGGTTCGAGAACAATGTAGACATGACCGAGACACGTCTCCGGTCAATAACCAATAGCGGGACCTGGATGCCCATATTGGCTCCTACATATTCTACGAAGATCTTTATCGGTCAGACCGCATAACAACATACGTCGTTCCCTTTGTCATCGGTATGTTACTTGCCCGAGATTCGATCGTCGGTATTCCAATACCTAGTTCAATCTCGTTGCCGGCAAGTCTCTTTACTCGTTCTGCAATACATCATCCCGCAACTAACTCATTTAGTTGCAATGCTTGCAAGGCTTAAGTGATGTGCATTACCGAGAGGGCCCAGAGATACCTCTCCGATAATCGGAGTGACAAAACCTAATCTCGAAATACGCCAACCCAACATGTACCTTTGGAGACACCTGTAGTACTCCTTTATAATCACCCAGTTACGTTGTGACGTTTGGTAGCACCCAAAGTGTTACTCCGGTAAACGGGAGTTGCATAATCTCATAGTTATAGGAACATGTATAAGTCATGAAGAAAGCAATAGCAACATACTAAACGATCGGGTGCTAAGCTAATGGAATGGGTCATGTCAATCAGATCATTCACTTAATGATGTGATCCCGTTAATCAAATAACAACTCATTGTTCATGGTTAGGAAACATAACCATCTTTGATTAACGAGCTAGTCAAGTAGAGGCATACTAGTGACACTTTGTTTGTCTATGTATTCACACATGTATTATGTTTCCGGTTAATACAATTCTAGCATGAATAATAAACATTTATCATGATATAAGGAAATAAATAATAACTTTATTATTGCCTCTAGGGCATATTTCCTTCAGTCTCCCACTTGCACTAGAGTCAATAATCTAGATTACATAGTAATGATTCTCACACCCATGGAGCCTTGGTGCTGATCATGTTTTGCTCGTGGAAGAGGCTTAGTCAACGGGTCTGCAACATTCAGATCCGTATGTATCTTGCAAATCTCCATGTCTCCCACCTGGACTAGATCCCGGATGGAATTGAAGCGTCTCTTGATGTGCTTGGTTCTCTTGTGAAATCTGGATTCCTTTGCCAAGGCAATTGCACCAGTATTGTCACAAAAGATTTTCATTGGACCTGATGTACTAGGTATGACACCTAGATCGGATATGAACTCCTTCATCCAGACTCCTTCATTTGCTGCTTCCGAAGTAGCTATGTACTCCGCTTCACATGTAGATCCCGCTACAACGCTTTGTTTAGAACTGCACCAACTTACAGCCCCACCGTTTAATGTAAACACGTATCCGGTTTGCGATTTAGAATCGTCCGGATCAGTGTCAAAGCTTGCATCAACGTAACCTTTTACGATGAGCTCTTTGTCACCTCCATATACGAGAAACATATCCTTAGTCCTTTTCAGGTATTTCAGGATGTTCTTGACCGCTGTCCAGTGATCCACTCCTGGATTACTTTGGTACCTCCCTGCTAGACTTATAGCTAGACACACATCAGGTCTGGTACACAGCATTGCATACATGATAGATCCTATGGCTGATGCATAGGGAACATCTTTCATATTCTCTCTATCTTCTGAAGTGGTCGGGCATTGAGTCTTACTCAACTTCACACCTTGTAACACAGGCAAGAACCCTTTCTTTGCTTGATCCATTTTGAACTTCTTCAAAACTTTGTCAAGGTATGTGGTTTGTGAAAGTCCAATTAAGCATTTTGATCTATCTCTATAGACCTTAATGCCTAATATGTAAGCAGCTTCACCGAGGTCTTTCATTGAAAAACTTTTATTCAAGTATCCCTTTATGCTATCCAGAAATTCTACATCATTTCCAATTAGTAATATGTCATCCACATATAATATCAGAAATGCTACAGAGCTCCCACTCACTTTCTTGTAAATACAGGTTTCTCCAAAAGTCTGTATAAAACCAAATGCTTTGATCACACTATCAAAACGTTTATTCCAACTCCGAGAGGCTTGCACCAGTCCATAAATGGATCGCTGGAGCTTGCACACTTTGTTAGCTCCCTTTGGATGGACAAAACCTTCTGGTTGCATCATATACAACTCTTCTTCCAGAAATCCATTCAGGAATGCAGTTTTGACATCCATCTGCCAAATTTCATAATCATAAAATGCGGCAATTGCTAACATGATTCGGACAGACTTAAGCATCGCTATGGGTGAGAAGGTCTCATCGTAGTCAATCCCTTGAACTTGCCGAAAACCTTTTGCGACAAGTCGAGCTTTGTAGACAGTAATATTACCGTCGGCGTCGGTCTTCTTCTTGAAGATCCATTTATTTTCAATTGCTCGCCGATCATCGGGCAAGTCAACCAAAGTCCATACTTTGTTCTCATACATGGATCCCATCTCAGATTTCATGGCTTCAAGCCACTTTGCGGAATCTGGGCTCACCATCGCTTCTTCATAGTTCGTAGGTTCATCATGATCTAGTAGCATGACTTCCAGAACGGGATTACCGTACCTCTGGTGCGGATCTTACTCTGGTTGATCTACGAGGTTCAGTAGTATCTTGTTCTGAAGTTTCATGATCATCATCATTAGCTTCCTCACTAACTGGTGTAGGTGTCACAAAAATAGTTTTCTGTAATGTACTACTTTCCAATAAGGGAGTAGGTACAGTTACCTCATCAAGTTCTACTTTCCTCCCACTCACTTCTTTCGAGAGAAACTCCTTCTCTAGAAAGTTTCCGAATTTAGCAACAAAAGTCTTGCCTTCGGATCTGTGATAGAAGGTGTATCCAATAGTTTCCTTTGGATATCCTATGAAGACACATTTCTCCGATTTGGGTTCGAGCTTGTCAGGTTGAAGCTTTTTCACATAAGCATCGCAGCCCCAAACTTTCAGAAACGAAAACTTTGGTTTCTTGCCAAATCACAGTTCATAAGGCGTCGTCTCAACGGATTTTGATGGTGCCCTATTTAACGTGAATGCGGCCGTCTCTAGAGCGTACCCCCAAAACGATAGCGGTAAATCAGTAAGAGACATCATAGATCGCACCATATCTAGTAAAGTACGATTACGACGTTCGGACACACCATTACGCTGTGGTGTTCCGGGTGGCGTGAGTTGCGAAACTATTCCACAATTTTTCAAATGTACACCAAACTCGTAACTCAAATATTCTCCTCCACAATCAGATCGTAGAAACTTTATTTTCTTGTTACGATGATTTTCAGCTTCACTCTGAAATTCCTTGAACTTTTCAAACATTCCAGACTTATGTTTCATTAAGTAGATATACCCATATCTGCTTAAATCATCTGTGAAGGTGAGAAAATAACGATATCCGCCACGAGCCTCAATATTCATCGGACCACATACATCTGTATGTATGATTTCCAACAAATCTGTTGCTCTCTCCATAGTACCGGAGAATGGCGTTTTAGTCATCTTGCCCGTGAGGCATGGTTCGCAAGTACCAAGTGATTCATAATCAAGTGGTTCCAAAAGTCCATCAGTATGGAGTTTCTTCATGCGCTTTACACCGATATGACCTAAATGACAGTGCCACAAATAAGTTGCACTATCATTATCAACTCTGCATCTTTTGGCTTCAACATTATGAATATGTGTGTTACTACTATCGAGATTCAACAAGAATAGACCACTCTTCAAGGGTGCATGACCATAAAAGATATTACTCATATAAATAGAACAACCATTATTCTCTGATTTAAATGAATAACCGTCTCGCATCAAACAAGATCCAGAAATAATGTTCATGCTTAACGCTGGCACCAAATAACAATTATTTAGGTCTAATATTAATCCCAAAGGTAGATGTAGAGGTAGCGTGCCGACTGCGATCACATCGACTTTGGAACTGTTTCCCACGCGCATCGTCACCTCGTCCTTAGCCAATCTTCGCTTAATCTGTAGTCCCTGTTTCGAGTTGCAAATATTAGCAACAGAACCAGTATCAAATACCCAGGTGCTACTGCGAGCATTAGTAAGGTACACATCAATAACATGTATATCACATATACCTTTGTTCACCTTGCCATCCTTCTTATCCGCCAAATACTTGGGGCAGTTCCGCTTCCAGTGACCAGTCTGCTTGCAATAGAAGCACTCAGTTTCAGGCTTAGGTCCGGGTTTGGGTTTCTTCTCTTGAGTAGCAACTTGCTTGCCGTTCTTTTTGAAGTTCCCCTTCTTCTTTCCTTTGCCCTTTTTCTTGAAACTAGTGGTCTTGTTGACCATCAACACTTGATGCTCCTTCTTGATTTCTACCTCCGCAGCTTTCAGCATCGCGTAGAGCTCGGGAATAGTCTTATTCATCCCTTGCATATTATAGTTCATCACGAAGCTCTTGTAGCTTGGTGGCAGTGATTGGAGAATTCTGTCAATGACGCAATCATCTGGAAGATTAACTCCCAATTGAATCAAGTGATTATTATACCCCAGACATTTTGAGTATATATGCTCACTAACAGAACTGTTCTCCTCCATCTTGCAGCTATAGAACTTATTGGAGACTTCATATCTCTCAATCCGGGCATTTGCTTGAAATATTAACTTCAACTCCTGGAACATCTCATATGCTCCATGACGTTCAAAACGTCGTTGAAGTCCCGATTCTAAGCCGTAAAGCATGGCACACTGAACTATCGAGTAGTCATCAGCTTTGCTCTGCCAGACGTTCATAACATCCGGCGTTGCTCCTGCAGCAGGCCTGGCACCCAGCGGTGCTTCCAGGACGTAATTCTTCTGTGCAGCAATGAGGATAATCCTCAAGTTACGGACCCAGTCCCTGTAATTGCTACCATCATCTTTCAACTTTGCTTTCTCAAGGAACGCATTAAAATTCAACGGAACAACAGCACGAGCCATCTATCTACAAACAAGCATAAACGTGCAAGATACTTATCAGGTACTAAGTTTCATGATAAATTTAAGTTCAGTTAATTTACTTAAAGAACTCCCACTTAGATAGACATCCCTCTAATCCTCTAAGTGATTACGTGATCCAAATCAACTAAACCATGTCCGATCATCACGCGAGATGGAGTAGTTTCATTGGTGAACATCATTATGTTGATCATATCTACTATATGATTCACGCTCGACCTTTCGGTCTCTGTGTTCCGAGGCCATTTCTGTATATGCTTGGCTCGTCAAGTATAACCTGAGTATTCCGCATGTGCAACTGTTTTGCACCCGTTGTATTTGAACGTAGAACCTATCACACCCGATCATCATGTGGTGTCTCAGCACGAAGAACTTTCGCAACGGTGCATACTCAGGGAGAACACTTCTTGATAATTAGTGAGAGATCATCTTATAATGCTACCGTCAATCAAAGCAAGATAAGATGCATAAAAGATAAACATCACATGCAATCAATATAAGTGATATGATATGGCCATCATCATCTTGTGCTTGTGATCTCCATCTCCGAAGCATCGTCGTGATCACCATCGTCACCGGCGTGACACCTTGATCTCCATCGTAGCGTCGTTGTCGTCTCGCCAAGCTTGTGCTTCCACGACTATCGCTACCGTTTAGTGATAAAGTAAAGCATTACATCGCGATTGCATTGCATACAATAAAGCGACAACCATATGGCTCCTGCCAGTTGCCAATAACTCGGTTACAAAACATGATCATCTCATACAATAAAAATCAGCATCATGTCTTGACCATATCACATCACAACATGCCCTGCAAAAACAAGTTAGACGTCCTCTACTTTGTTGTTGCAAGTTTTACGTGGCTGCTACGGGCTTAAGCAAGAACCAATCTTACCTACGCATCAAAACCACAACGATAGTTTGTCAAGTTGGTGTTGTTTTAACCTTCGCAAGGACCGGGCGTAGCCACACTCAGTTCAACTAAAGTTGGAGAAACTGTCACCCACAAGCCACCTCTGTGCAAAGCACGTCGGGAGAACCGGTCTCGCGTAAGCGTACACGTAATGTCGGTCTGGGCCGCTTCATCCAACAATACCGTCGAACCAAAGTATGACATGCTGGTAAGCAGTATGACTTATATCGCCCACAACTCACTTGTGTTCTACTCGTGCATATAACATCAACATATAAAACCTAGGCTCGGATGCCACTGTTGGGGAACGTAGTAATTTCAAAAAAATTCCTACGCACACGCAAGATCATGTGATGCATAGCAACGAGAGGGGAGAGTATGATCTACATACCTAGTAGATCGACAACGGAAGTGTTTGGTTGATGTAGTCGTACGTCTTCACGGCCCGACCGATCAAGCACCGAAACTACGACACCTCCGAGTTTTAGCACACGTTCAGCTCGATGACGATCCCCGGACTCCGATCCAGCAAAGTGTCGGGGAAGAATTCCGTCAGCACGACAGCGTGGTGACGATCTTGACGTACTACTGCTGCAGGGCTTCGCCTAAGCACCGCTACAATATTATCGAGGACTATGGTGGCTGGGGCGCCGCACACGGCTAAGAAATAGATCACGTAGATCAACTTTGTGTGTCTCTGGGGTACCCCTGCCTCCGTATATAAAGGACTAAAGGGGGGAGGCTGGCCGGCCAAGGAGGGCGCGCCAGGAGAGTCCTACTCCCTCTAGGAGTAGGATCCCCCCCCCCCAATCCTAGTTGGAATAGGATTCGCGGAGGGGGGGGGAAGAGAGAGAGGGGCCGGCCCCCTCTCCTTGTCCTATTCGGACCAAGGGAGGGGAGGGGCGCGCGGCCCATGAGGGGCTACCTCTTCTCTTTTCCACTAAGGCCCATCATGGCCCATATAGCTCTCGGGGGGTTCCGGTAACCTCCCGATACTCCGGTAAAATCCCGATTTCACCCGGAACACTTACGATATCCAAACATAGGCTTCCAATATATCAATCTTTATGTCTCGACCATTTCGAGACTCCTCGTCATGTCCGTGATCACATCCGGGACTCCGAACAACCTTCGGTACATCAAAATGCATAAACTCATAATATAACTGTCATCGTAACCTTAAGCGTGCGGACCCTACGGGTTCGAGAACAATGTAGACATGACTGAGACACGTCTCCGGTCAATAACCAATAGCGGGACCTGGATGCCCATATTGGCTCCTACATATTCTATGAAGATCTTTATCGGTCAGACCGCATAACAACATACATCGTTCCCTTTGTCATCGGTATGTTACTTGCCCGAGATTCGATCATCGGTATGCCAATACCTAGTTCAATCTCGTTGCCGGCAAGTCTCTTTACTCGTTCTGTAATACATCATCCCGCAACTAACTCATTTAGTTGCAATGCTTGCAAGGCTTAAGTGATGTGCATTACCGAGAGGGCCCAGAGATACCTCTCCGATAATCGGAGTGACAAAACCTAATCTCGAAATACGCCAACCCAACATGTACCTTTGGAGACACCTGTAGTACTCCTTTATAATCACCCAGTTACGTTGTGACGTTTGGTAGCACCCAAAGTGTTCCTCCGGTAAACGGGAGTTGCATAATCTCATAGTTATCGGAACATGTATAAGTCATGAAGAAAGCAATAGCAACATACTAAACGATCGGGTGCTAAGCTAATGGAATGGGTCATGTCAATCAGATCATTCACTTAATGATGTGATCCCGTTAATCAAATAACAACTCATTGTTCATGGTTAGGAAACATAACCATCTTTGATTAACGAGCTAGTCAAGTAGAGGCATACTAGTGACACTTTGTTTGTCTATATATTCACACATGTATTATGTTTCCGGTTAATACAATTCTAGCATGAATAATAAACATTTATCATGATATAAGGAAATAAATAATAACTTTATTATTGCCTCTAGGGCATATTTCCTTCAAATATCTCAACAATGCTAATAGAATTGGATCATATAACCATCCCTCAACGTGCGATCAAGAATCACTCCAAAGTTCTTATCTAGGGGAGAACATAAGACGAAATTGTTTGTAGGGTACGAAACCACCTCAAAGTTATCCTTTCCAATCGATCTATCCAAGAGTTATACTAAAATAATACCAAATTATCCTTTCCAATCGATCTATCTAAGAGTTTGTACTAAAATAACACCATATGATACACATCAACCAACTCTAATGTCACCTAGATACTCTAATGTCCCCGCGAGTATCTGTGAGTTGATTATACGATATGCATCAAACAATTTTAGATTCATAATGCTCAATCCAACACAAAAAAACTCAAAGAGTGCCCGAAGATTTCTACCAGGGAAAGAAAGATGAGAATGTGCATCAACCCCTATGCATAGATTACCCCAATGCCACCTCGGGAATCCACGAATTGAGTGCCAAAACATATATCAAGGGAATCAATATGATACCTCATTGTCACCACGAGTATTCATAGCTAGACATACATCAAGTGCTCTCAAATCCATAAAAGTATTCAATCCGATAAGAGCGAAATGTCAAAGGGAAAACTCAATTTATCACAACAACATAGAGAGGGGGAAACACCATATGATCCAACTATATTAACAAAGCTCGCGATACATCACGATCCTGCCAAATCAAGAACACGAGAGAGAGAGAGATTAAACACATAGCTACTAGTATAAACCCTCAGCCCCGAGGGTGGACTACTCCCTCCTCATCATGATGGCCGCCGGGATGATGAAGATGGTCTTCGGTGATGATTTCCCCCTCCGACAGGGTGCCAGAACGGGCTCCCGATTGGTTTTTCATGGCTACAGAGGCTTGCGGCGGCGGAACTTCTGATTTAGGGTAACTTTCGGGGGTTTCTGAATATATAGGATTTTTTGGCGTCGATTTCACGCAAATATGGGCCTCAGGGGGCCCACTATCCACCAGGGCGCGCCAGGGGGTGGCGGGCCCTGGTGATTTGTGGGCAGCAACCCCCCCTCGGTGGTTTTTTGCTCCAGTATTTTTCTTTTTTTCCAAAAAAATTGTCAAAAAGTTTCGTCCAATTCCGAAAACTTTTATTTCTACACAAAAAACAACACCATGGTAGTTCTGCTGAAAACAGCGTCAGTCTGGGTTAGTTCCATTTAAATCATATAAAATTACACCCAAACCATATAAAATTATTGTAAACATGGCATGAATACTTCATAAATTATAGATACGTTGGAGACGTATCAATGCTTAGCCCCGGACCCGTTTTGCAGGGCGGCAACTATGGGTGCCCGCGTGGCCCAGTCCCCCCCCCCCCCTTGACTGCACCACGCCAGCACCACTGCTCATCACAATTTTTTTCTCTGAATGTTCCCAAGATCAGTTTTAGCATTTGTTTCTTTTTGTAAGGAACAATGAACGTATACTTGCTACTAGTTAACTTGGAGGATCATGTACTACATCGACAAAAATCTAATGATCCAACATCACATTTACATATGTTATTCACAACAAAAAACACTAAGTTTTCTCATAAATAAAAATGGGAATCTTGCATAATACCTACAAAGCACAATCTAGATGGAACTAACAAACCCAATCAAGCCATAACATTAGCAGCCCCTCATTCCTAGTGAATGTATCCATTCAACATTGACCAATTCTGCATCCCCATTCAGCAAAAAAATCAGTCTACAAGTTGCTCGAATTTTCATCAAATAATTCTCAGTTCCGAACTCAGAAATGATGTGACTACAATTTCCAAGCCAATGAAGCCTAACAATTCATTAATATGGCCATTTCATCTAAACAACTCATATCAAAATACATAGCTTCATATAAGAATTCTGGAATCATACTTTAATTGGTTCTAAATTGTTAGCTTATAAATGATACTCCCTCTGTAAACTAATATAAGAGCATTTAGATCACTAAAGTGGTGATCTAAACGCTCTTATATTAGTTTACGGAGGGAGTACTTAATTTGCAAATAAATTTCTAATACAGTTGTAATAAAAAGAATGAATCCTTCGATATCATCAGCGGGATTCTTCCACAGTTCTACTACAAAATAACCAATTTGACTACCACCATCTGTTTTATATGGCCTTTTTGGCAAAGTTATTTGGTTATCATGTCACCATGATAGAAGAAAGGATGACAATAAGATCATAAATGGACAACCCGCAGTTTAACAATGAAACGACAAATGAACCATAGAAAAATACCTCTAGAATTTGGAGCTTGTGCTCCATTGAGCCCCACCCTCACAATAATGTGCCTCCTTTACAGCAACACAAAAGGAATTCGGTAGCCTAAAATATTTGTCTATTTAAGGACTCAGCTTGTTTCTGGATCATATAATACTATGATAGATATATAGTGGTACACCTGCCTGCATCACCAGCCAAGAAAAAACAAAAATCATGAACATCTAGCTCCTATTATCAGTGCAAGCTGCAATCTACCGAACTAACAAATAGGCCATTCGCGTGATAAGCCAAGATAGTACATCACTTGAAGTGGAACTGAAACTGTCGGCCACATATTTCAAACCCAAATCATCATTGCTGGTAACCAATTAGAGCTTGCAGAAAATAGAATCCTGATAGGACATCAAAGCATTAACATGTATCACAACACACGCCCCAAATAATCAGCAAAACTATACTGGGCATATTAATTCAGGCATGTCCGGCGGGTATCACATACTCACTGGATAGGTTCTGGTTGTGTGTATCCAAGCAAGGTGTTGCCATACAATTTCAGGACCGACCATTGATGCCAACAGGAATATGATCTAGGAAATCAGAAGTGTGATTCATAAGGTTCTGAAACGAAACACTACCTCAAGGAGGGGGGTTTCCCCAATCCCCACTCTTCTTCTTTAGATAGGCGCGGTTGGGATCCATGGAGTAGTAGAGAGTCTGAGATCCAAGATGTGGAGGGGATGGGAGGGAGTAGGAGGGTGCAGACCATAACTAGAGGGTCGTGGAGTCGTGGGTGGCAAAGGAGGCCAACCTCACCCACATCATGAACCTCATCCTTCCCCTCCTCACCGCTCCTCCACCACATGAACCGCGCAGCCGGTGGCGCCGCCGCACTCCGCTTGGCCTCCTACCATGGATCAAGCGCTCCTCCAGGCAGAGTAGCAGCAGCTTCCTCTACGCACGATCGTGTGATGCGTGAGCTTGACGGGGGCGCGTCAGTGGGCGAGGGAGAAGTCACTACCGGAAAAGGGCTCGATGCCGACGGCCACAAGTATGCTGACAGCCACCGTCGGCCTATTCCCGACCATGCCGACAGCTGGCCCCAGGCCGTCGGCGTACAACGGACGTCGGGCTATCCCCATATACGCCGACGGCCCCCGAGAAGTTGAAGAGGCCGCTCTCAAACATTGAGTCATGGAAGCTGGCCCGCGAGCGGAGTCATCCCAAGGAGGGCGAGAGCCAGTACTACGGTAAGACCGAGGAGCACCTGGAGTCTTACACTCAGCACTATCAGAAGTTGCATCCGTATGTTCCTATTCCTGAGGTCGCCCAGTCTCAGATCGACGACACATGGCCGGTATCCGTGTTTCGATGGCTTGATCACTCCTTCGATCTCGTACACATGGCTTTGGTCTACCAACCCGAGCCAGTTCGAGAGTACGGGGCGTTCACAGACTCCCTTAGCCCGCCAACATGCTGTAAGTACTTCCCCTTTATCTTTTTCTCTCTAGCATTCTCAGTTTATTTTCAGCATTGCTCACTTAGAAACAACCTAAATTATGTAGGCATATAAGGCCTTTGTCGAGCATAGGAATCTCGAGGTGCGAGAGTACTTGCAACGAGTGAAGGCAAACGATGATTACAACCCTCAGATGATGGCGGTTAGTTTTGCCCTCTTAAAACCAATCTAAATTTTTGCATTTTCATTCTTTCTGATCTTCTAGTTTGCTTGTTTAACTAACATCCAGGCTATGTTGGCGTCTTGGAGTAACCGCACGGATCCACCACAAATGGGACCCCACCACCACCTGCGGGAGAACCCCCACACGTGCCCACGTTCGATGAATGGGTGGCACTAGGCAGTGATAGTCCGGTTAGTACATTTGCCTAACTACTAACAAACTAGTTCTCGTTCATTCAACACTATCATATCATATTTACCGTTAGAATCTTCTCTCAAACATGTAGGGGACCAGTGGCTCGACTCCTGCTCCGTCGACCCCAGTCACTCCGATCTTCCAAAGTGATGGTGTTCGCGGTGGCGGTTTTGGCGGAGGTGGTCTTAGCGGTGGTGGTTTTGGCGGAGGTGGTCTTGGTGGTGGTGGTTTTGGCGGAGGTGGTTTTGGCGGAGGTGGTCTTGCTTGATGTCGATGATGATTCCATGCATGTGGCCGTCGTGCCATGCCTTTCATGTTCCTACTTTTATGATGTTCCATGTCTTGCACTACTTTTATGTTCATGAACTTTCGCCGGTGATGATCTTTAGATGATGATGATGAACTTGAGTATGTTTAGATGATGATGATGAACTTGAGTATGTTTAGATGATGAACTGTCATATTTCTGCATAATTCCATATTATTATGCTTTGAAATGCTGTCAAATGAATTGAAAAAGAGAAAACGAGGAGAAACTATGCCTACGGCAAAGCCGTCGGCATATATAAGCCCAGGAGTTAACAGGACGCGCCACGTGGCAGAGCTATGCCTACGGCAAAGCCGTCAGCATAGATGGAAATCTATGCCGACGGCAAATGCTGTCAAATGAATTGAAAAAGAGAAAACGGGGAAAAACTATGCCTACGGCAAAGCCGTCGGCATATATAAGCCCAGGAGTTAACAGGACGCGCCACGTGGCAGAGCTATGCCTATGGCAAAGCCGTCGGCATAGATGGAAATCTATGCCGACGGCTTTGCCATAGGCATAGCCCTGCCGCCAGGAGAAAACCAGGGGCCAACACGTGGCAGTGCTATGCCTACGACAAAGCCGTCGACATAGATTGCGTCTATGCCTACGGCTTTGTCGTAGGCATAGCCCTGCCACCAGGAGGCATCATGGAATGCCACGTGGCACAGGTATGCCGACGGCTAAGCCGTCGGCATAGATTTCTACCTATGCCGACGGCCAAGCTGTCGGCGTACCTCTGCCACTTGTCGTTCCATGAATCATCAATGCTTTTGACGGCGCCGTCCGTTGCCGTCAGATGAAAAACACTGCCGACGGCTAAACTATGCCGACGGCTGACGCCCGGCCGTCGGCATAGGCCCCTATGCCGACGGTCTGACAAGACTACGCTGACGTGATCTACGCCGACGGGTCTATGCTGACGGCAGTCGTAGGCATAGAGCTATGCCGACGGCAAAGGACCTATGTCGACGGCCCTGGGCCGTAGGCATAGGCCACGAGTCCGGTAGTGAGTGCTGGTTGTTGGAGGAAGAGAAGACATTAGGGAGGAAGATGAGGAGGCCGAGGCGAGCTGATGGCGACCGGATTTGACGAGGAGGCACTCAGTGGGCGCCTCAAGCGACGGATCGAAGGCGGCTTGCATTAGGTCGCCTTCTCACGCATGCAGCGACCGTCGGTCGTCCGCCGCTCTCCCCACTGCTGAGTGCGTTGTAGTTGTGCATCATCCTCACCGCCATCACCAGCAGGACTCATCTGCTCGATGTCCTTTGCCCCTCGGAGCGAGAGGTGGCCAAGTGGTGAAGCATGGGAGGGCGAGCTCGCCGTCGCACGATGGGAGGCGGCAACTAGTGTGGAAGGGGAGGGGGCGGCGGCGACTCTCCTTGCGTGAAGAGACGAAGCCGATTGGGGAGAGGAGAGGAAGCCGATTGGGGAGAAACCCTATGGGCATTGGGTTTTCATACCACACGGTGAAAATGATGAAAATGCCTTCAGCGGGGCATGGGAATAACGACGGTGGCATAAAAATTTTACGTGGGGTGAAATTGTTCATTGCTACAGCGTCGTGGGTTCGGTCCGGCGGCCCATATCATTTCAGTGATAGATCGGACGGCCCAGATCGCATCAAGCAACTGAAACGGACGGCCGGATCTTTCAAATCGCTGAGGAGGCCGGGGTTCTCCCATCATTATTGTTTCTAGATCGCGGGTTCAGTCCAACGGCCTAGATTGTTTTAGTGCGAGATCGGACGGCCCAGATCACATCAAACAACTGAAACGGACGTCCGGATCTTTCAAATCGCTGAGGAGGCCGGGGTTATCCCATCATTCTTGTTTCTAGATAGGTTAGAATAACTCACCATGCCCTTTCACGAACTTCCTCCAACGCACTCGCATTAGTAGCAGAATTGCCAATCAAGTCCTCTTCGCTCCTCCCACAAAGTTTTTCCTGCGGCGATGGCATCCGGTTCAGGAATAGACCGGGACATCCAAAACAATAAGATGTGCATCAAGGGCTAGTGCTGGTTGCAGCCACGTCGACACAAGTCAAGTTGCGATTGGTGTACTGGAGAAGGGAGAGGGGAACAGCCAGAAGTGAATCGCCCACCCTAGCCCACGTTCCCCCAATCCCCATCCCCCGATTCCTCTCCCTTTCTCCATCGTCTGCCGCCACCACCACTCACCGGCCCGCGCCCTCCCTCGTAGCCGCCGCCAGCGCCCTCCCCCACAGCCTGCACCGCACCCCTTCTCTCCTCCCCTCCCCTTATCGTCATCATCGACGACTATACCTAGCCATTCCTCGGGCCAGGCCGGGCTTCGGGCCGGGCCAATCAAAGCCCGACGCAAAAAACCGGCCCGGCCGTCGGGCCTAAAAATCGGGCCTGAGCCCGGCCCATCACACTAAAAGCCCGTCGGGCCTCGGGCCACGAGCCGGGCCTCTTCCTTAAATGGCAAAATCGACGGGCCCAGGCCCGGGCTTCGGGCTCAAAACTTAGGCCCGAGCCCGGCCCATGGACAAGGTCGGGCCGGGCCGGATCGTGCTTTTTCGGGCTGGGTCGGGTCGGGCCGACCGGGCCGGGCTGCCCATGGCCAGGTATACCGACGACCTCATCGCCTTCCCCTCGCTCCAGATCGAGCAGCAGGTCCGGATCCACGACCAAGGCGGCGCGAGCGCCCCGATGTGCAGGTTCAAGCCGCGTGAAGAGGGTGCTCGTTGCGGCTCTAACCCTGGTGCCAACGCCATGAAGAAGGTGCCCTCTCCATCACTTCTCTATCTCAGTTTTCGATGTGGAGTTGATGTTGTTCATAAAGCTCCCTCCCTTCTATGCTGCAGGAGAACATCTCTCCTGTTCGTGAAGCATCCCCAACCCTAGCCCTTCTTTGCCCATGATGACCGAGCAGACAGGAGGTACTAATCCCTCCACTTATCTGGTTTTCTTCACCCCTTATGTGATGCGTGCTATCTACTTTTGTGCATGTTTCATGGAGAGGAGAAGCTGCTTCAATCCCATCTACTGAAGGAGGATGCCCACCATCCAAGGTGCTCAACATCATCACCATTTGTTGCCTGCCAAGGTAACTTCTCTGATCTGTTCTACTATGACCATTATCATATATGATGGAATCAAGAAAGAAATGAGCACCTGATATTGTTGACAATGTTAATACATTCATAATCTATCTTCCTAATTTCATCATTGTCGTTTTGTGTATTTAATTTAACCTATACATGGAGAAAAGGCAGGGTAAGCACAAGTATTTCTGTATCAAAGGTTATCCATCATCCTATCCACTCCAGCTCATTATTCTGCAATCGTTGGATAGTTGTCAGTACTGCTTAGGAGTAACGCACCATGTAGGATCACCCAACTGTTCGGTTTCTTATTTCATGACGTATATGCCACCAGTATAAGAATAAGCTTGACAGCGAAATCTTGGATAGTATGTAATACCCTTTCTGCATATTCAGAAACTGTATGCAAACACACTCAATTTGATCTAACTTTTGTTGATAGGCATAAACCACTACACAGCATTATATGCTAGGAACGACGGGATGCACGTTAGGAAACTTGTCATGAATGATGCTTCAACGGATGCTGCAGTCATCTCAACTGCTCAGTCATGATGAAAAAACATATGATAATCCCCATAATCCAGTGTCAATATTACTGATTTCTGCATGTGCTATGCAGCTTACAGGCATGGAAAGAAAATAGGAAAAATGATATACTTGCAGCTTCAGGTTCAATTGATAATACACAAATATTTGTCTACTTTCAGGCAGCATTGAGTTGGCTGCACATAGTTAGTTCCCTAGGGAATGTTCAGTCTGGTGAAACATGTTAAAAAGAAGTATGGAAATCTGCCTGTGTTCATTACTAAGAATGGTAGGTCGCTGAAGATTGTACAGTTGCCTGCCGATAAGATTTTGCCCTTAAATAAATTGTCAGTGATAATTAACTACTTATATATGGCAGGCTTGATAGGTTGGAAAATGTCTTCAAGATGATAAGAGGATACAGTACCACAACGTATACATGTTAGATGCTATAAGGTGATTTAATTTCTCTGTGCATATGCTAGAACTGAATGACCAACACTGAGCATCATCAATGTGTGCCACTGTAATCGCTGACCAGATTTGTACTTAAGTGCTCGATATGCAGCCTGAACTACTGCAAGAAATAGGGCTGCAACATCTGCGGTTACTTGTGTGGTTCTGACTATCCATGTTTATATTTAAATGTCATCAAGATCAGTATGGATGTGGAGCCATGGTTCTGCTCACTAGCGACAATGTGTATTCTTGCAGTTAGAATGGAGTTGTTTTAAATACTAGACTACCTACAGGACTGAGCACCCCAGGTGCGGAGGATAGTTCTTCCGATTAATCGTCGTGTTGAGGCAAGTGCACGACGGACCTTTTCTCCGTATACTTCACTGTGTTGTTGACGTAGGTACACACCCTCCCCTTTCCCCTACTTCTAGACCATCTCATCTATGTAGTCATGAAATTTCTTTTTTCTAAAATTTAATTCAGGTCTATGAAAATGAGTTGAGTAGTCTGATTAGAGGATGACGGAGGACGTCGAGATTTTGATCCAGTAGCCTTGCCCCCTTCTCGTTCGGCGTTCCACCTGCAGGAGGTTACGTTCGAGATCTTCAGAATTTTTAGGTACTCACTCTCCCTTGATGCTCTTTGATCGAGCCTACTTTGCATGAAAGCGTGCCAGTAGTAAGAAGTTTTAGCAAGTCTGTTACCGAAAGTGTTGTAGGCACTTATGTGATCCGAGGTGACCAACCTGAGCAGCAGTTTAGTGAAGGTATACTCAGACCCGAGGATCCTAGAAAATTATAAATTATAGATGTTTGCATAGCCAGATTATTGATGGGTGCATATTATTGTGCACACAAGCAAACTTAGTTGAGTAGTTCATTGATTAATTTGGACTAATTGAATGTGATCTTCCCAATCTAATATGTGTACTTCTAGCTCTAAGGACTAGAAAGAGTTAAATATTGCAGGTTGTAAATGATGGAACTCATATAACTGAATGTGAATGAAGTACCGATAGTTGCTAATTTCATACTTTTTGGTTTGTACAACTCAGGTATTTGATATAGTTATCCTAAAAAGGGAGAAGTCTCTGAGGTGATTTCTTCTTTTGCATGATAGATGGAACCAGCTGCGCCCCTCTCCCAAGAGTTGCAGATCCATGGCAGCAGCAGCGAGGTGAGCAGCGGCAAAGGCTCCCACCTAGCACCTCCTCTTCCATTGTCTTTTCAATCAAGATTGTTTCCAGTAATAAAATTTCATCTGTCTCATATTTCTTGTGATGTATCGTACACCAGCACATACAACCATATTCTGTCTGTCTCTGGCTATGCAATATTACCCTTTCACCCACCTTGACCTGCAATGTTGACATGTAATTTTGTTATTGCTCTATGATAGAAAATTACACAGTTGTAAAGCAGTTTATATTCTCTCATATGTGATGTTTCTATGATACTATAGGTCTTCTTCTGATCGACTGTCAAACAATACCAATTTCATGGTTTAAAAAATCAATAAGGAAATTTATTAAATGGAATTAGAAATGAAAAGGGTGTCGAATGCAAGTGATGTCTATGTTTGTTATCAGCTGCCCTATGGAGGTTCACTGGAAATTAATGTAATTTAAGCAGCCAAGTATTTTCCTAATAGTTATTGTCATACTAAATGCATGTTTTCTCCTGGTGTGATACACATATTGATCTTGTACTTCTTGTCTGCTAAAACTGGGAATCATAATATTCTCTTTCGTCCAGTAAGCCCCACTAATTAGAAAACTAGAAGGTTTGTTACGTTTCCGTAGTTTAATACTTTAGTGTTTGGTTACAGATATAGAAGAGAGTATTCCCTTGAACTAAATGATATTGAAGTTCCAATAGATACAATATTTACACTACTGGACTTGTGTGGAAGTTTCTTGTTCTATCTGATCTTTGTTATTATCATGGTTTATATCATTCTATCTTTTAGCCTAACGTCCGCTGTATGGTCATGTTTATCTCATTTGCTGCAATTATTACAATTTTGTTGTCATTAGTTATCACCTGCCAAATTGATGAGTTCTCAGTTTTCTGCTTCAAATGCAGAGGGACCAGGCTCATACTTTGTGCAGAAAGGGAAAATAAACATCAATGTTCTGAATCAAGGCACTATTGAGCTTTGCCACTATGATTCCAAACTACATTTTTGTTCTTCAAAGTGCACCTATGATTTGCTGCTGGTAACAGATGCTCAAATGGTCGAGCATGTATGGAGTCACTTGCAGGACACTCGAGGAAGAGCTGGTTGATGCTGGGCTCAATTCTGAAACTATAGCAGAGCTTGTCACTGTATGTTTCATGTATTTCTTTTCCTTGCTTCATCTAAATTTGTAGCTCACAGTTTTCTATATTAGTGAAATTTCCAAGCTATGCTATGCTCAGATAGTTGTTCTGGAATATATGCTACCTTATTACTTCATATACTACTACTACATGTATTGGATCTCAATTCGTAGCCGTGCTTGCCAGCTGCTCCTCCCTCCGCCTCTGGATGCGGCGACCAGCTAGGGTTCATCGGTCGCTGCCAAACCAGATAGTGTGCTTTATATGGTTTGATTAATGTAGCGTCTTTCTTCTAATTCAGATTATTATATTGACTCCAAAACTTTGTTCCTGACTACGTATGTTACTTTCTTCAGTTCCTGTTATTGTTCGTCTCTCACCAGCTGTGGGAAAGATGATGTTTTCTTTCTTGCAAATTTGTCAGAAGAGCACCTATGTAAGCTAATGATTGTCTGCGACAAATTTGTCTAAGGAAAAAAGCATTCTTCTGACAAAACTGCATGGTCTCAGTTCACTAAACTGAAAAGGACTTAATAAACAAAGTACTAAATGCAGCGATTACGGTTTCAACCTGACATTATCATATAACCTTGCTTCTCATGGATCTCCCGACATTTTCCTAAACAATGGTTAGTATACTAAAAAATCAACTATTGTTACGGAGATCTGAACCTGAAATTGCCCTATGGGGTATTAACACTTAAATATCGTGCACAATCATGTACACTAAATGTTTGGATAAGAAGTAGGATGTTCTTGTTTAACATAGTTTACTGCAGCAAATACTTTGTATGTGCTTCCAGAGTTCTCTTGCTTTGCCGCTTATGTTGCATCCTTCTAGAACCTAGCAGCAAACTGCTGGAGGTAATGTAAGGTCCTCCCTTCCATTGCCTGGTTTGCTGCCAATGCTCACTAATTTTTTACATTTCTTCCATGGCACAAAGTCCTCCAGCAGTGTTGATATGTAGCTGCTTCTTCTACCGATGTTATTCTGGCATTAGGAACTACTCGCCTATAAAAAAAATTCTCTGCAAATTAAATACACATGCATAATCTATATTTTATTATCTGCAATTCTGGTTTATTTTATAAGTATTGGTTGAGTTCCACTTTATTATCCAAGAACTTATCTATTTCTTTGATTTTCCTGAACTTGCGATCGGCTGGGACTGGTCGGGCCAGGCGTATTCCACCGCTCCGTACGATGGCGGGTCGCGAAGGACCCTTGCCACCGGGGAAGAAGACGGTGGTGCCTCAGGGAGTCGGCCGCCCTGGGACTGTGCCGCAGCAGGGCAGCGGCGGAGGCCGCGGCGCTGTGCTGCCGCTAGCCGCGGGGGCTGGTATGCTTCCTTCGGCCACTGGCAGTGGCCGCGGCGCTGCGTTGCCGCTGCCTGGGGCTGGCCGCGGGGGAGTGCTTGCTCAGCCCGCCGATAGGGGCTTGGCTCCGGTCGGAACTGCTGTGGGCCGGGGCGGTGTGTTGCCCGGTCCCAGACCGACGGCGCCAGCTCCGGTGGGTCAGCGGCCTCCGGCGCCGGGTGCTTCAGGAACCAGCAATGCGGGCCGGGGAGGTGCTGCGCCGCGGCCCCCTGCTCCGGGGTTGCAGACCGGCCAGCCGAGGCCAGCACCGCCTCCTCACCTCGTCGCCAGGCCTCTGCAAATCAGAGCCGGGACGGTGCAGCAACAGGCAATTCCAACGACTCAAGCCACAGTTGCGCCTTAGGGTCAGTGGGGTGATGATGGGGTCAATGCGTATGGATCTGGTAAGCACCGTGGATCCTCATCGACTGGCGGCGGTCGAGGCTATGCTTGGCAGAGCGATGGCTCAGCGGAGCGCCCGTTCATGGGGCCCCCAGGAAGTTTTGTTGAGGGGGCGTCTGGCCCTGGTCTCCGGCCGCGGGGTGGTTTCCGCGGTCATCGTGGTGGGCGTGGGGGTCGAGGTGGCCGGTACCGCCCACGACCGCATACTACGTCTGTGATTGATCCGATGGTGGTTGATGGGGCTGTTGAGCAGCAGGTTTTGACTGGCCAAGCATTGGAGGTGGTCTCGGCGCTTGCCAATGCTGAGATTCCCGGGAATGAATCCGGGTTGACTGTGTCAGTGGAGGATTCTTCTAGGGCTGAGTCTGAAAGAGCATCCAAATATGCGCGCAAGAAAGAGAAAATGCTTTGTTATCGATGTGGTGGTAAGGGACATTTTATTGCTGAGTGTGTGGCTGAGCTGTGTGGCACTTGTGTCAAACCAGCACACGATTCGGGGGACTGTCCATTTCTGAGAGATCAGGCACCATCACTCATGATGTATGGAGTGTACTGTGCTGAACTTACGTTCTTTGAATCTCCAACGGAGATGGAGGTTCCTGACGAGACTTTGAGTTTGACGACTGGGTTAGTTAAGATTGCTAGAGGAGAGGTCTTGGAGGCACAGATTATTCAGAGGCTCAAGGAGTTAGCCCCTGGGGATTTCAGGTGGGAGCTTGCTAGTGTCGAGGACAAACTGTTTCTGGTTGAGTTCCCGTCAGTTGAGGAACTTCAGAGACTACTGAGTTTCGGGATGTGCAAGGTGCCAGGTACTGATGGCATGCTTGAGTTTCACGAGTGGAAGAGGATTGAGCCTACGGGCAAGCCTCTGACTCAGGTTTGGCTGCGATTCTCTGGGGCTCCATCCAAGCTGATGCGGGATGCACGGGTAGTGGCCAGTTTGGGTATCATGGTGGGCAGACCAGAGCGCATGGATATGGACTTTACCAGAGCCCACGGGATTGCCCGTTTACTGGTCAGTGTGCTGAACATCGAGTACGTCCCTGAGGTGGTTAAGTGGGCATATCGAGGCCACATATATAACCTTGTCATTGAGTTCGAGGATGAGAGTCTGTTTGCCGAGGCGGCCAACGGGTCTGATACTGATATGCACGAGGATGATGATAGTTCGGCACTTAAGGAGGCACCAACAGCTGACAGTGGGCGTGAGTTGTCCACTCCGCAGGGTGCTGACTCTCACACGTCTGTGGATGTGACGGCTCCTCCTTCTACAGTGCCTACGACTATTCTCAGATTCAGTTCTTTCGAGCCGGCATCTGCACCCCCGAGACTATGGAGTGATCGGGTGGAGTCTGATGAGGTGTTCGAGCACTCGCTCCCAGTTCTGGAGCTTGAGGAGCCAGTGATTCCTCTTCTTGGGGAGTTGTCGATCTCGGTCAGGGCTGAGGCGGAGGAGGTCGTTCTTGTAGGAGAGGGTCTGAAGCTGGTGACTTCGGATTCCTCCCCTCTGGTCGCGATTTCGCAGGTGCAGCCGATGGTGCCGGCTGCTGATGGGGGTGTGGGGCAGGTGGCCTCGGTGCCCTCATCAGGGCCTGCGGTGGGTGAGCTACCGATGGTGCAGATTGATTCTTTGGGAGGGAGGCCGAGGCTGCTAGATCCGGCACCTTCTTCCCCTTTTACCGGGCCGGCGACGCTGGCGCCGGAGTCGCTTCTCGGAGAGGACTCGGGGAAGGTGGCCTCGGGGTCCTCTTCTCTTGTGGAGCCCAAAGGGGCTTGCTCGCCGATGCCGCTGGTGCCGCCAGTTGGCCCTTGGGCCGGGGTGGATGGGGAGCTCGGGCAGGAGGCCCTGGCTCCACCTTCCCCCGGCTTGGGGCACTCCAGTAGAGCTTCTCGGGAGGAGGTGATTTCTTTCGGTGGTATTCCGGATCCGGTCTCTGAGGGGCAACGGTTGAGTAGCTGTTTCCAGGACCATCCGAAAGTGGACGACATTCAGCAGCGGTGCGCTATGAGGGCGGCCAAGCTTCATGACGTGGAGGTCACTACTGGTATGTCGAACAATACCTCTAATTCTATTTTGCATTTTTCAAATGATGAGATTATAAACAATGCAAATAAGATAGGAATTTCACTAGGTAATAATGATAGTGAAATTTCAAACTCGGTTAATGATATGCTGGATTTAGAGGCCGAACGAGCGCTTGAGATGATTCGTAACTTAGCTGCGGTTAAACCAATGAATAATTCCGAGATTGATGCTTTGGGGGTCAGGGTGCTCGATAACTTTTGTGCGGATCTTGCTCATCCGTCTCCTGAACCTGAGGAGGAGGATGAGCGAGTGGACTTTGTAGAGGTGTGCGCCTCTGAGACTGGTTGTGAGGACTAGCTGGAGAGTTTCAATATTCCTAAACGCAAATGGAAGCGGAAGATCTACCCAGACTCCGCAGTGCGTAGGAGCGCGCGGATAAGAACGGCTAAAAAATTCCATGACGAGATATGAAAGGAATTTTTTGGAATAGCAGAGGTCTGAAAGACTTGGCTAAAAAAAGGTTTCTTGCTGAGACTTCTATTGAGCATAGGTTGGACTTTATCGCTTTATCGGAAACTGGTAGAGCCGACTTTTCGCCTCAATTTCTCAATACGCTTTCGGGAGGTATTGATTTTGATTGGCATTGTCTACCGCCGCGAGGAAGATCGGGTGGGATTTTACTCGGAGTTAGATGTGATTCGTTAGAAGTCCGAAGCGTGGTCATGGGGGATTTCGCTGTTAAGTTTAGGGTGAGGTCGAAGACCGATGGGTTTAACTGGGCTTTGGTGGCGGTATATGGTGCCGCACAGCCCGAGCTTAAACCAGATTTTTTGGCTAATCTGGTTAGGATTTGCGGTTCTGAACAACTTCTTATCCTGGTGGGGGGTGATTTTAATATCATCAGAAGGCGTGATGAGAAGAATAATGATAATTTTGACGGCAGATGGTCGTTCATGTTTAACACAATCATTGAAAGCCTGGATCTGCGTGAGATAGAGCTTTCGGGCAGGAAGTTTACCTGGGCTAACGCCTTGCCAAATCCGACGTTCGAAAAGCTAGATCGAGTTCTGGCTAGCGTCGAATGGGAACAGAAATTCCCATGTGTAACAGTCCAGGCACTTTCTCGTGGTATTTTTGATCACACGCCGTTATTCCTTGACTCTGGGGAGGCCACCCATGTGGGAAATAAGAATGTTTTCTCTTTCGAGCTTGCGTGGTTTGAGAGAGAAGGTTTCTTAGATCTCGTAGCCAGAGAATGGGCTAAGGATGCAGGAGGTAGAACTGCACTTGAGCGCTGGCAGAATAAAATTAGGCACTTGAGAAGTTTCCTACGTGGGTGGGCTAAGCATCTTAGTGGGGTCTATAAGATTGAGAAGGAACAGCTCCTTACGCTTATTTAGTCCCTTGATGTAAAAGCCGAGACCATGATCCTGCCAGCCTTGGAGCTTCATGCCAAGATCAACGCGGAAATGAGGCTGAAAGAGCTCCTTCGTGAGGAAGAATTAAAGTGGGCGCTTCGGGCTAAGGTCCGAAGGGTCGTCCAGGGGGACGCGAACACACAATTTTTTCACATGATCGCCAATGGTAAGTATAGAAAGAAGAGGATCTTTCAGCTTGAACAAGATGACAGAACGATTCTTGGTCAGGAAAACTTAAAGCTTTATATTACTGAGTATTACAAGCAGCTGTTTGGGCCTCCAAAGGATAACTGTGTGTCGATGGATGAGTCTAGGATTGAGGATGTGCCTCAACTGACGGTTGTTGAGAATGATATTTTAGTTGCTCCTTTTTCTAAGAAATAGGTGTATGACGCCATTTCCCAGATGAAGAATAATAAGGCTCCTGGCCCGGATGGTTTCCCGGCAGAGTTCTACAAGAAGTGTTGGCACATTATTAAAGGAGATCTATTGCCTTTGTTCAATGATCTATTCTCTGGCCAGCTTCACCTTTTTCAGCTGAATTTTGGAATGATAACACTTCTTCCCAAGAAGACAGAGGTAGTGCGGATTGAGCAATTCCGGCCAATCTGTCTTCTTAATGTTAGTTTCAAAAATTTTACCAAGGTCGGGACGAATAGGCTCACACAAATTGCGCATACTGTGGTGCAGCCTACTCAAACTGCTTTCATGCCGGACAGGAACATTCTTGAAGGGGTGGTGGTACTGCATGAAACGCTCCATGAGATTCACACAAAAAAAACTAGATGGAGTAGTTTTTAAGGTGGATTTCGAGAAAGCGTACGATAAAGTCAAATGGGCTTTCCTTCAACAGGCATTACGCATGAAGGGTTTTGATGAAGCTTGGCGACGCCAAGTAGAATCCTTCACGCAAAAAGGGAGTGTTGGAATTAAAGTGAATGATGATATAGGTCATTATTTCCAGTCACACAAGGGCCTCAGACAAGGTGATCCAATGTCTCCTATTCTGTTCAACATTGTCGTTGATATGTTGGCAATCTTGATAGGTCGGGCAAAGGAGGCCGGACAAGTAGGTGGCTTGGTGCCTCATTTAGTTGATGGTGGTGTGTCCATCCTACAGTACGCCGATGATACAATCATCTTTATGGAGCACGACTTGGCTAAGGCGAGAAATATGAAGCTGGTACTGTGCCTTTTCGAGCAATTGACCAGTCTGAAGATTAACTTCCCTAAAAGCGAGTTGTTCTGTTTTGGTAGTTCCAAAAAGGAACAAGATGCATACAAGCAACTGTTTGGTTGCGAATTGGGGGCTCTACCATTCACTTATCTAGGTATCTCCATTCACCATCGTAAGTTGACTAACAGCGAATGGAAGTGTATCGAGGATCGGTTTGAGAAGAAACTGAGCTGCTGGAAGGGCAAACTCATGTCGTATGGAGGCCGATTGATTCTCATTAATTTGGTGCTCACGAGTATGCCTATGTTTCTTTTATCTTTTTTGAAGTACCAGTTGGAGTTAGGAAAAGGCTGGACTTCTATCGGTCACGTTTCTTCTGGCAGAGTGATGAACTTAAGAGAAAGTACCGTTTAGCCAAATGGGATGTCATCTGCCGACCAAAAGACCAAGGGGGTCTTGGGGTTGAGAACCTTGAAGTCAAGAACAGATGCCTTCTCAGTAAGTGGCTATATAAGTTATCTGTCGAGACTGAGGCAACTTGGGCGCAGATTCTTCGTAACAAGTATCTGTACTCCAAGACCTTGTCGCAGGTGACAGTTAGACCAACTGATTCGCCTTTCTGGAAGGGGCTAATGAGGGTCAGAGCTACTTTCTTTAATAGAACAAAGTTTATTATCGGTGATGGCAATAACACTCGATTCTGGGAGGATACTTGGCTTGGTGATACGCCGCTGGCTCTTCAGTATCCGTCGCTATATCGTATTGTGCAACGACGTGATGCTCTGGTTGCAACGAGTTTGCAATTCGCTCCCCTTAATATTCACTTTAGGAGGGTGCTTGCTGGGGACCTGTGGGAGGCTTGGATTCATCTGGTGAGTAGACTGATGGAGGTTCGGCTTACTCATCAGCCCGATCAGTTGTGTTGGAAGCTTATTAGATCTGGGGAATTCACAGTCAAGTCGATGTACATTGATGTCATCAACTCTAGTCAAGTCGATGTACATTGATGTCATCAACTCTAGTGTTATTCCTAGTTTAAAACATGTTTGGAAAGTTAAGGTTCCTCTGAAAATCAAAATGTTTATGTGGTTTGTACATAAACAAGTCGTTCTAACAAAAGATAATTTGATTAAGCGCAACTGGACAGGTTCTACTAGGTGTAGTTTCTGTGATCGGGATGAAACTATCCAACATCTTTTCTTTGATTGCCCGTTGGCGAGAGTGTTGTGGCGCTCGGTACAAATTGCCTTTAACATTACTCCTCCGAATTCGGTCAGGTCATTATTTGGAACGTGGCTTGTTGGTATAGAGGCCAAAACAGCTAGACAAATTCGAGTAGGAGCATGTGCGTTGTTATGGGCAATTTGGAACTGCAGAAATGATTTGGCTTTTAACAGAACAACAACTATTCGTTTTTGCAGGTTTTATTTCGGGCTACTGCGCTAATCCGTATGTGGTCCTTACTCACTCCGACGGAGGCCAGGGAGCGTTTGGTTACTGGATCTGTCCGGTGGGAGATGGTAGCACGGGATATCTTCAACCGGTTTAGATGGCGGTCATGTAATAGAATAGGCGATTAGTTTACCTATCTATCTATCTTATGCCAGCCGGTTGTGACTTTTGGGCCTTTTTTGTTTTTCTAGCTCTTTGTGAGCCAGCCTACTTTTTTGCAGCAGATTGCAAGACTTTGTTAAACTACTTTATTTATTTATAATTGTCGCCGTATGCATCGCTCTGATGCAGAGGCCGGGGAGTCCCCCCTTTTCCAAAAAAAATTGGAGCCATAATTTGATTGAACCATACTGAGTTTACAAGTAATTTCTATTTTGACATCTATACATTTTATTTGCTTCATGTTCTTGATTGAGATGAGAGAGGAGGAACATCGGCTATTTAGCTAGGAAATCACATCTCAGACAAAACATCCACATTTGTTGTATGAGTCAAAGCCCAGAATACTTCCAAGGAGGAAGCAACATATGTGTTTTATTTTCGCTTGCTTTCTCTTGCTTAGCCCAGTCTCTTTTATTCACAAAAGAATCAACTGATATTCCCTTTTGTTCTGCAGCTAGAATTCAGAAGTTTCAAGTGCTTTTGTGATTACAATGTGGCTAGACCTGGAGGATTTTTTTCGGGTTTTCTAACAGGAAGTTACCTCTAAAAAATGTTTTCATGCTTGCTGATAAAATGGTATGTTATATGATTAAAACTGAATATTCCCTTGGCTTCATTACTTTGGTCCAGCTTTGTTTTAGTCTCTTCCATTTCATCATGTGGACTTTAAGTGACTTCGTTTTTGTTAGATCAATCATGTTGAGTTCGTGTATTCCATTAATTAACACGACGAAAGTACAGAGATACATTGACACACCACCACATTCCATAGTCATACTGGCAATATCATCATCTCTTATTGATATACTTGATGATAATTGGGTGAGTTACACAATATTGTCAGAATTATCGCTAATCTTCAGCTGTTACCAAGTAATCATAGAGAACAAGAACTTGACAGGAACATCAAGATATGCGAGTGTAGACACTCATCTTGGATTTGGTAAGCTTACTTGATTGTTTGCTGTGTACTCCTTTATTCGGTACCTGCACCTAGACTTGAGGCATGTAGTGTCATTTATTCCTTCTAAACCTTTCTTACCTCCATATATTTGTCTTTTTAGTATCATAATTTGATTTTGCATCTAAGGCCTCATTCGGTTTGGAGGATTTTCGTAGGAAAAACATAGAAATAAAGATTCCAGAGGAAAATTTTCTATGTATGCATTCGGTTTGTAGGAAATGCGTGCAGGAATTTCGTAGGAATACTACTCATTTCCGTGTTTTTGGAGGAAACTACACATCCACTCAAAGCTCATTTTACGCGTAGGAACGAGACAAGTCAATTCCTTAGGATGGCAAGTGCCATCCTATCATATTCCTATACTACTCCTAATTCCTACATTTTGATTTCCTCCAAACCGAATGAGCCCTAAAGGGATGATACAGAATCTCCTGGATATGTGCCGATGTACTTCTTAAGAGGAAGTCGTTGAACATTACCAGACATGATGTGGCGGCTGCTGTGACTCATGGTGCTCTGGGCGCACAACCTTCGCCTGCTCACCCGGGGCTTCTTCCACGATGCCCGTGAGATGGACATGGGCTGCATTGAGGACTACTACGATGGCGAGCAGAGCAAGTACGGCCTGGCGAGCCTTGACGATGGCGCGGATGAGCAGCTGCTCTGCAGCGGCAAGTATCGTGACTGCAATAGAACGACATGTTGGAGAGGTGCTAGATATAGTGGTTAAGATTGCTTGTTTAGAGGGAGTTACTACTGTCATTCTTTAAGAGAGCAATCATAAACCCGAAAGGATAATATTCTGCAGGTATGTACTCCTAATATTAAAACCATTCAGCTGCGCATCAAGGACGCTAGCTCGCGATAGCCACGTCGGCGCTGGTCATTTTGCAAAAACGACCTCGTCTTTTCCGCATTCAACCCGCACTCCCCGACTCGTCCCTCTCACTCTGCTCCATTCACTCCCCTCGCCTCGCAGCCGCTGCCGCCACGCTCCTCTCAGCTCTCGCCTCTCCCCCCGCCTCTCCGCCGTTGCCGCCGCGGGGCTCCTCTCAGCTCTCGCCTCTCTCCTTTCCCCTTGCTGTGTCGCCTCCCCTCGGCGCCGCCGCCTCGCCTTGCCTCGGGTCTCCGTTCCACCTAATTTTTTTTTTTAACTTTTTGCTCCAAGCCAGCGACGAATCCCCGGATCTGGCGTCAGCGAGGAAGGATATGGTGGATGCGAGGACGTACACGCCGGATCCGGGCCAGCACAACCACCAGATGGGGGCTGCGGCGGCTGGACACCTTCGAGGTGCTGCCGCGGGCAGGAGAATATCGCTGCAGCACCCTTCGCCGCTGCCAAGCTCCTGGCGCTGGTGGACGCGAGACCCTAAGTTGCCGTCCACCACGAGGTGCTGCTACGGGTAGGAGGAGCTGCTGCCGCACACCACTAAGTGATGCTACGGGCAGGCGGAGGTGTGACCACGACGACGTACCAGACAAGGTACCTGCTCCCTGTCCAATTTCTAGCAATCCAATTTTTTGTGTTAGTACTATGATTTGTGATGGCAAGGAGTGCTGTGGTTTTCTCTAGAGTATTGTACCATTTTTGATGGCAAGGAGTAATCTGTAGCTGTAGCAGTAAATCATTAGAAAATCTGGGCAAATCTGTAGCTTTTGCTCTAGAGTACTGCTCAAGGAGTACAAACTGCAACTACTCCAGCAGTACTCCCTGTATTGTGTTATTGTGTACGCAGGATTTAGATGTGTTGTACTCCTGCCCACTGTAAAATGATCCTCTAAATCATATAGACAGAAGTAGGAGTACTTGTCGAGGGAAACGATGATGGTGGTAAATGATCCTCTAAATCCTGCCCATTGCCAAATGATCATCTAAATCCTGTCCACCGTTAAATGTTGATGGTAACCACCTTGCTTGTTACTCCTTGCTGGAGTACTGTTAACTGAAAATACAGAACAAACAAACAAAATGCATTTGAAGTGGCGTGTCGTGGCCGTGCTGGGATGGTCGATCGATACCGCGCCGATCCGGTTCGACGGGGTCGTCGACGACGTGCTGTGGGAACAGGAGACCGGGCTCTGGTCCCGGCAGTCCGGGGCATGCTGCTGCTGCTCGTGCAGCAGAATGACGGCCGCATCGGCGCGTCCGGGGAGAGTTGCGTCGACCTGGTGGGCAGGTGAATTCGTTCGACGGCGTGCAAGAGTTCTTCGCCCAATTCCACTACCCCAACGCACAGTACGCCCTCATCCCATCTCATCTCCTGCTTAACTGTTTTGCTACTTTTAATTATTCAGTGCTTTCATTTCACACGTATTGAATTACGCAATACTCCATGTGAAAATGGAATGGAGGGAGTACTAAATTTAGGATCAATTTTTCACTTCCTGCCAACAAGTGTGAATTATACTGACATGTCCTGAACTCTTTTGCTGGTCAGGAGAGGCGCAGTGAATGAGAATGTTGGCTTAGAAATTCAGAACATCCAAGAAGTGGTCGGGGGACTGGTTTTGGTAAGTGAACACGGTACAAACTTAGTTCGGTTTATGATTTGGACGTGGTTTAATGTCATGAACCATCTGTTTTGTTTTTGTAATATCTTTTTTTCCTATCTAACAAGAGGTTGTTATTGTTCATTGCCCTGCATTGGATGGTTATGCAGTAAGCCAGTAAGATGCTTCTGTGAACAAGCAAACATTGATGTTTAGATCCTTTACAACAGTACATGTAAATATCATTTCACTTATTTGAAATTCCACACACCCAGTTCATATATATGAGGGTATCTTGAGAAGATCAGTTCTGCCACTGTTGTTGTTGGAGACAGAATTGAACGAGCTCTTCCTTTGTATCATCTTTCTTATATTGATCAGTGATAGTTGTTGCTGCTTTTAGCCCTCGTTTCCGTGAGAACTTGTTCAGAGTGTAGAAAAGAAAAATATGTGGCTATAGAAGCATATATGCCATTCAGTAAAACATGAAAGAAAAATAACTTTGAAATCTATATATTTATTGACTGTGCACCTATTCCATCTTCCAAGTAACTTCTGTGGGGTCATCCTGATCAGAAGTTTATCCACCTAAAGAAAAATTAATTTTATCCGAACTTCATTTCATTTATTATGTTCTCTCACATTTTTTCATTGTATTTATACATGAGGATTTTTTTGTTTCTCTTGTTTATTTTGAAAGTGAGTACCAGTTTTGAATAGGCATTTTCTTTGACCATTTGATAGTGAGTTGAAAGAATATTTTCTCATTTCCAAGTTCCTCGCTACCCCCTCTCATGTTTGAAGATTATTCTATTCCTTTTGTGAATTCTCTTCATGTCCTGAAGAGGAGGTTTCTGCACCCTATTATGCTTCATGTCCTTTATTCAAAAATTAGTTTGATGCCTGGCTGATTAGTGCTGAATCAGATCTAGCACAGAATTACATTTCACAGCATTACCATTATGAGTATGTTTATACAGTTGTTGAGTACCTTTAATTGAATCAGCAGATTGTCTCGTCTACCCTTTGTGTATTAGTTATCCTTCCTTATGGTGTTTTGATTGAATAGAAGCAGATCAGGAGCCTTTGTTGTTGGTCCACTCTAATCCCAACCCTTTGTATGATATTTTTGTCATCTAGATTTTTATAGATGGTTATGTTGTATGTTCATATTCATATGTTGGCTCGGAGATCCCTTTTGTGGCTTCTACTTTATCATGAAGATTGTCGACAAGGATTGAGAAGACATAATTGCTTACTAATTAGATTTCCACAGATGGTTATGTTGTATGTTCATATTCATATGTTGGCTCGCAGATCCCTTTTCTGGCTTCTACTTTATCATGAAGATTGTCGACAAGGATTGATAAGAGATAATTGCTTACTAATTGCTCGTGTGTTTTTCATCTCAGTGCTTCTCGGTGCCCTTCATAAAGAACTTTCTCCCCGGATTGTCTATCAAATCTCCAGTTGGAAATATCAGTCTACAGGCCCGTCTGATAAAATTAACCTTTAACAACCAACTGGATGATTAGCTGCTCCATCATGCTACATACGCCTCTTTGTTGAGTGTTTTTCCCCGTTTTCTTGGAGAGTGCTACCTTTGCAATGGTTTGGCCATAAATCTGTTGTCCGCACAAGTAGTACTGCTAATTTGCCCTTTTTAATGACGATTTATGCTTTCCGTACGCAAGTACTTTATTTGCAGTTTTGCATTAGCCAAATACTGAACTTCAGTGGGAGACATTCACTGTTTTTCAGATTTGATGGAGAAACAAAAAATATGCCGCCAATCGGCGTAATTTTATAACCGTTCTCGTCATCTGAGTAACATCCGAAATGGCTAATCTGATCGGTTTTGCTGCTTGTGTAGAACCGACGACAAGCTTGTTGGCGGGCATCTGGCAGGATCGGTGAACATCCTCTACATGTACAATACCAGCTCAGGCAATTATTAGAACCCTGTCAGTTAGTTAAGCTCTTGTGATCATTGAAAGGGAGGGGGGATTAAGGTGTTTCCATCAACAACCATTTATTGGTCGAGTGGACTCAGAACTGGTTTCGTACTGAAAAATCAGGGTTGGCATCATGATAACAAGCATGGTCACCTTAAGTCTCAACTCTGAGCCTCCTCTTGGAAAAAATGTCCGCATTCCAAACAAGTCCATTTACAGACTCTAAGCCTCCTCTATGAGCACCAAGTAGACACTCTCTTTGCTATGTTTTGGCACAAAGAGCCAGACATCAAGTACTACGTGTGCACAATCAACAAGACATTTGTCAAACCAGGCCAGCGCATGGTATGCTCAAATGCACAGCCTATTCAATGTTTACTAACTTCATAATGTAGCAAGTTGTATCTCCATACCACACAACTCCCACTTTTTATTGTTTTTTAACAGAAAAGATGCTCATTTATTCTAACCGAGTATCTGTGCTTTTAACCTTATCTTTTCAACACCACTACTAATGCTTTAATGCCATCCGCACACTGTATATGAAAATGATTAATTTGCCTTGTGTAAGCCCAATTTTCTTTCATCGCCATTCTTTACCACTCTCATACTTAGTTATACTCAATCAGATTCATTGAACTCGCTTTTACAATATTACTTGTTTTTTCTTAGAGCTCTATAATCTACTGTAGTCGACCATTCAATTACAAGCACATCTATTTTTAGTTCTTCATCTTCCTTTACTACTTCACTCTTTTCATGAGCTTCACCAGCCATTTTACAGAATATAAAATGTTGTTTTCTTATGCATTTTAATTACCTTTACAGCTGTAACTTTGTGATGATACAAACGAAAGTTGCACATATTTTCCTATTTATACTATTGTTTTATCCATGCTTAAAATATAACAAATCACATTCTGTTCATACTACTTAACAGTCAGCAGTTTACTTATGTTACAAATACCAATTATATTCCCTTTCTCACCTGATCAACACCTGATTTGTTGTTATTTTTCTCCTACCACTTACGAAATTTCTACTTTGCCTTTTCTAGCTTACCATTTTTTCATTCATTTGTTCTCTGTTCATACACTAAGCTGTACATACTCAAATCGTCAATTGCACACCAGAAATATTGACTTCTCTTTGCTCTTTCATGAGCCATTTTACTTGACCATTCAGAATGTTGGGTCCTCAAGACGTGTAGTGAATAACAGTACTTTGCTAACACCATTAATATCATGAATATCCATAGAACACGCTCTTATCTTCCATATCACACAACAATTTCTGTCTATGTAAATAACTTACTTTCTTCTACCAGTATTTTCAGGTTAACTATACTGAAGAGAACTTGCAGGACTACATTGATCCAAACAATGATACACTCATGTTCAGACTTGCAGACCGCCATCTGCTCGCCGAATGTTGCATCATGCTAGGAATGGACAAAAGGGCCACTATAACCACCAACTGGCCTGAGTTTCGTCGCCGCGCCAACATTCGCGAGGGAGACATCTGTGCATTTCGTTTCAGGATAACTTCAAAGCGCAGCCTAGTCCTCACCGTGCACTGCCTCTAGATGCACCATCGAAGATGATGCAGCCTCTGTGTCAATATAATTTAGCACTAAGTACTCTTAATTATGTTATATCCTGTGATAACCTATCGGTTGCTTTTGGGTCCTCTTATCACATGCTTTTCAAGACACTAAACCTACGTTGCTGCTTATGTTAAGTGCACTATTGTCAGTCAGATGTTTCATGTTCAGATCCATAATGAGCTTTCTTTGTAAAGTATATATTTCTATTTTTGCTGCTAAGTTTCTTAGCTAAAGCAATCATCCCAAGTGCTAATTAGAATAGAAAAGAGTGTTAAAGGGGCGAGTACAACCAGGCACCGCTCAGCTACCCCTCAAGAGGCGCGCCACGGGCGCGCCCCAACACCTAGTGATGTTATAATTCGATGTGAACCAAGGGCAATTCGCTCGAGTTCTGATCTATGAAATAGATGCCATCAGGAAGGTGATGCCTTCAATTCATCATGTTCTTTGCGTGCCTAATTATGCTCTCATCCTCTTTTGTTGTATTCACAGTGTTTTTTCTGGCCAATGGTTTGTGAATCTTTGCAAGAGGATTATCAGCCCCCCAGTGACATTTGTGAAAAAAATATCATTCAAAGCATGGTGTTCTTTGCTGTTATTGTTCCTAATTTAAAGGGGACTGAGATTTCTACCTAGGAAATTTTAGTGGGGTTACCTTCAAATGATCGGACATCTGAAATAAATCTATTACTAAGACAAAGACATTGTGTTGTTTTTCATAAATTTTTTGAACAGTTTTGGAAGAAGCAAGCATGCAATGTTGATGAAGCCCAGTCGTTGACACTCCGGTATGAACCGAGGGCAGACCATCTCGCCTCTGAAACTGATCTTACATGCAAAGCTCTTGAGCAGCGGCTGATCAATTTAATGTTGTGATAGTAATAAGAGTTGTCGGTACTTCTTCTTTCCTGTACTATAAATACAAACATACGTGCTACACTACTTTTGTACAAACTATAATGGGTGTATAATGGATCTGAGCTCATAATTTCTCTGCTGCCTCTGTGTTTATATACATTCTTGCTTTCCAGCAAATATCAATCCACACACAAGTACAATCACTTTGTGGACACCAGCTCGTATAATCTTACTATTTCTAGGCTTATCCATCTCACTTATTGATACATATGAATAGCATTACTAGGAATGCTCATGTCCATGAGCAAATGAGTGAATGTCATAATGTGGACCAAACGAGCTAGCTCAATGGGCGGCAGCAAACCTTGCACCGCAGATGAACGCCTCAAGACGCGCGCAATAGCGCGCCCCAACCCCTAGTTGGCAAGCAAGAACCGGCCCGTGTGCACGGGCAACGCGAGGACACCAACGCCGCCTCCCCTACTGCGGCGCCGAGCTGTGGGGCAGCGCAGGGCGGCTCAGGTGTCTCGTCGCCACCGCCTCACTCTCCTCCGCCCGTTGATGAGCAGGCCGGGGGCGGAAGCCGCAAAGCTGGGAAATCGAGCTCCGTGGCGAGGGAGGGCGGCTCCGGAGTCTCCTCGCCATCACGCCCCCCTGCTCCGCCCGTCGATGGGCAGGCCGAGGGCTGAATCTTCGAAGCCGGAGGATCGAGTTCCGCTGCTGCGCACGCCAGGAGCAGGTGATGGAGCGTCTCTTGCGCTTGATATGTCGCGATCTGCTGTGTTTTCTTTGCAGATATCCGATCTCGACTTAGCGATTCTTGGTTTCTTTCGAATAGGCTGGATTGCCGAAGGCCAAGAAGACGTTCTTGAGCAAGATAATCAGCTTCAGCAAGAACAAGGTATAGCCTGAATCTCGTGTTTCTTGATTACACTGATTCTTTGCTCTTCTTTGTGCATTCTTGTGCCAATTTTTGTGTTCGGGATGTGGAATTTGTGACCTCAGAGTTCGTGTGGAATGTTGGTAAAAGGGATGAAACTTTTGGGCGAATGTTGGGGCCAATCTGGTTTTATTATACGTGCAGATTAGGCAAATCCTGATTATTACTACGTGCTCTTCTTGTCATCTTGGAATATGGAGGCAAGTGAACAACCTCTCTGTGATTAGTCAAAAACTCGAATATGTTTAAGATTTGGGTGCTGGTGCCTGTATCCATTCATTCTTATATCGTGTGGTAGCATATTCATCGCAGTGTACAGCGTTGGAAAACACTGGGAATATGTCTTTGTTTTAGGCATGCATATCTTGATCAGTGCTCCTGTGAAATTTTAGTTAGAAGTCCTAAAGCCAAAGGTAAGAGGTTTTAATGTAAATGGATGGTGTTATAGGCATAGTTAATTCATATGATTATTCAGGGTTGCTTACCTGGACATGATTCCCGTAGATCATTGGTCATTCACATGCAAAATCACTGACCACCACCCACAAAATAAATAATTAAATTCACTGACCACTTACTCTGATTTTGGTCTAAAAGCTGTGATGTTTGGTTGGTTGGTACCTGAAACCGTCTTGGAAGCCTCACAACATGATTCTTGTAAACAGTTGCTAAAGTAAGATGTTTTGGATTTTGCAGCATCAGTTGTGTGATACTATTATTAGATTCTTCAAAAACTCCATCTCTCATTCCCCTATTTTGTATTCTTAAATCCTGGCTGTGATGTTTTAGTCTGTACAATTACTTATAAGTTTGGCAAGTTATATATGGATCTTAACCACAGGCGTGGAATATGATTTCGTGGAATATGCTTCTTACTTTCTTGTCTGAATGCTTAATAGTATGTTAACTTTGCAATGTGATGGAACAATAGACCTTATACCCTTGAGTGTATGAAACATTGCACATATTTCTCTATTTTTTTACTCAACAACAGCCAATCAATGTCAATGAAGGTTTCTTACATTTATTAGTAGTTCCAACCAATTCCGGAGAACGTGCAAACGAGAAAAGCAGAAGCAAAACAAAATCTGGATCACGTTTTAGATCTGTTGCTGCACAACAAAATTTCCATCAGGCTTTAGATCTGTTATTTCCTAGTTCTAATCAGCATAAACTGAATCCTCTTATCTGCCTGCGCAGTGCAGGCAATTTCTTTCGAGGGCTCCCTTGATTATTGTGCTGAACAGATTCGTGCAATTCATTTACATGAAAGAGTAGATCCTGTGAATGCGTTGGACTTTCGTGGTCTCTACTCAGACTTTAGGCCAGTGAAAATTGACGGGGAGTGTTTCTACAGGAGCTTCATAATTTCCTACCTTGAAATTGTCCTTCTCCCTATTCCTTAGTACACTATAGGATGCATGCTCCCTGATCTAACTATCTTTGTTTATGCCGATGTACGACAGGAGCAAGTTCTTGATAGGCAAGACACAAATGAGGAAGAATGCCTCCTTGCAGCTATTGAAGAGGTGGCTGACGAGGAACATGCATGTTTCTCTGAATTTTCTAGTAGCCACAAAGTAAGTTCCTGACTTTTTCCACAATTGTGTTTTTTCTTGGATAAATATATTCGTAAGGGACAATTCTCTTCAAGTTACTGTACATGTCAAAATGGATTCAGCTGTCTAACCATCATTGTTGTATCATTTGAAGGAGATGCACAATTGCTTAGCAGTAGTGACATGGCATTGCAGTTTACGCCCTGTTGACGCAAACTCAAGTCTGAAGCTTATTATAATATTACAACCTGAAACCCAACTTAACAAAAATGCACCTTAAGTTTATTTGTAAGGGATACTAGTGTGACAATGTAAACCGCAAGAGTATAATTCTATGCTTCATTGAACACTGAAATGCTTCAGACCTGCCGCTTCTCATGATGTAGCCATCTTAACATTCTGTTACTAAGTATTCATACTCTTTAACTATTTTATAGTACTCCTAGATTGTTAATAACTGAAGTTTTTCAGGCGATTTGTTACCCTAGTTATGTTTGTCAATATCTTGTTATTTAGTATCAATAGTGTATGTAAGCACTTTTGTAACCGACGGTATCGCCTTACAGAGCTGTATGGAATGGTTACCAAATGCGATATTTTAACTCACGGATTGTTTCAGGCATTTAAGGAGTTGATAAAGAAAGTAAAGAGCTGGAAGAAAAAATGCAGATTGATCCCCGTATTAACTGAGAGGTTTTTGATATGTTTGGTTTTCTGCAATTCCGGCCAAGTATTGTGGCCGAATGCTTCCATCTCACTGACTTAATCTGCTTCTTTGTCAGATACCTTAAGCGGAAACTTCTCAAGTTCTTCAGCACTTACGATCGAACAGAAGACAGCGAGAAAACACTTCTCAACTTATCCTTCAAAGTCATCAACCTATCTTTCCTTCAGTTCATCCCAATTAATGTTTCTGACACATTTTTGGTGGTTAGTTCTTGTTTTCCTCAGGTTAGTAGCAGCTATCTGGTTATGCTCGCACATGGCGGACTATGAAGAGGTTATACCTGGACTTGGAGAAAATGACAGTGTGACAGATGTGAGTATCAGCATATCTTCCTTCACATCATGTCATCCTGAATTTCCGATCCATTAGTTTCAACGTGCTGATTCAGTAGTAGACTGGCTTCTTTCGACACTTTTCAAGAACATCAACATTTGTCATGAAAATTTGTGCCCTTTTGCTTACATCAGCACAGGCTCTAGTTTCTGCATGGCGCTACAAGTATTCGGAGAGCAAAAAAATGAAATCAAACAACAGTATTATCACTTTAGAAATTGTGGTGCCTTTCAGAGTTCTGAAGCACAGCATATCTTCTCTTCATCTCCTTGATTAGCAGATAGGCAAAGGCTCGCCGTTCCACTCCTTGAGGCATTCCAACAGCGCGTCGATGTGCTTACCCTGGTTCATGGCAATAAACACCTTGTCCACCTCCTCCCCAGGTGACCGCGTCTTCTCTCCGGTCAAGTACACCGTTCCCAGCTCCTCGCGCACGAACCGGTACAGTGGGTATGATCGGCAGTCAGTGATACGGTTCGGTTCTGCAGCAGTGCCATTCTCCACTGCACCTCTAGCAGCCTCAACCTCCTGAGGCAGTGTCGCGCAGAGCTCCTGCTCAAATTTGGCAACCTTGGCAAACACCGAGGTCTCCACATTGCGCTCAGCCTCACCGTTGGCCAGGGCGTGCTCCACCAGCACCGCGCGCATCTTCTTCATGAGAGGGTAGTTGGCGCTGCAAGGGTCGTCCGCGTATGCAAACACCGCCTCGCGGTCAATTGTTTGGAGCAGGTCCTTCTCACAAAAACGTGCGTTGTGGAGGCCACCCATGTCATTTGTGATCAGGGTCTTCCTGGCCACTCTTGTGACACAATTCTTGACGGCGTTCTTGACATTCTCCTCGAGGTGGCGCAGGTCGATGGCTTGGCACAGCGCAACCAAAAATGTAGAGGACATGAGCTTCAGAATGTCGATGGCCTCGGCAGTCTTCCGAGCCGAGATTAATCCGAGGGAGTTAACGTCTTGGTTGTGTTGCTCCGCACTCTGGACATGGTTGGTCACAGGGTTGCCCAAGAATTGGAGCTCCGAGCAGTATGAAGCCATGGCAATCTCGGCACCCTTGAAGCCATAGTCCAGGCTTGGGTTGCGGCCACCTGAGAGGTTGGAGGGCAAACCATTGTTGTAGAAGTCATTCACTAGCTCCGAGAACTGGGCAAACATGAGCTTGCCGATCGCAGCAACGGCAAGCCTCGTGTTGTCCATCGACACACCGATGGGTGTGCCTTGGAAGTTGCCACCGTGGATTGCCTTTCCACGAGATACGTCAATGAGTGGGTTGTCATTGACGGAGTTGATCTCGCGCTCGATCGACTTCGTCGCTGCACGGATGACCTCAATTTGTGGCCCAAGCCATTGCGGCGATGTGCGGAGAGCATATCTGTCTTGCTTTGGCTTCATCAATGGGTCGAGCTCACCAAGCTTCTTTGTGAGCATCATGTAGGAGCTGCCCTCCAGGATGTGCTCCATGATTGCCGCGGCCTCGATCTGTCCAGGGTGGTGCTTCAGCTTGTGTGTCAGATGGTCAGTGTACTCTGGCTTGCCGTTCATCACTTCGCAGAACACGGCTGACAAAACTTCAGCAAGCACACCAAGGACATTCGCTTCAAAGAGAACAATGGACGCGAGTCCAGAGCCCACCGCCGTGCCATTAACCATAGCAAGGCCTTCCTTGGGTTGCAGCTCAAAGAAGCCATGCTGGATGCCCGCAATCTTAAATGCTTCAGCGGCATTAACCTTGGTGCCATCGGGAGCCACAGCCACGGCATTTGGGCGGCCGGTGACAAGTCCCGCGATGTAGGAGAGCGGGACGAGATCGCCGGAAGCGGTGATGGTGCCCCGGAGAGGCAGGCACGGTGTAACGTTGGCGTTGAGCAGCGTGGCGATGGTCTCGAGAATCTCGAAGCGGATGCCGGAGTACCCTTGGAGCAGGGTGTTGACGCGGACAAGCATCGCCGCGCGCGTGGTGGCCGCTGGCAGCACGTGACCATCGCAGCCGGTGCCGAACGCCCCGGCGTTAAGGAACCGGATGAGCTCCCTCTGCAGAGCACCGCCCTCCTTGGTCCTCCGATGGGAGGTGGCGCCGAAGCCGGTGGTGACGCCATAGCTGTCGGTGCCGTTCGCCATGCTGGTCATGACCCAGTCGCTGCTCTCCTTGACGCTGCCGCGGGCGGACTCGTTGAGCTTCACCCTGGCACCGTCGGCCGCGGCCACCGCCGCGACCTGGGCGATGGTCAAGCTGGCGCCCTCCATAACCACCACCGGCCTGCGGTACTCCTCCACCATCCGCTTGACGGCGTCCAGATGGCTCCCCGACAGCTCCTCTGCCGCCTTCCCCCAGTTGAGCGGGTCAGCACTCCGCGGCTGGGCCACGCAAATACCATCGCTGCCTTTGGCGGCCATTGGTTTGATCAACACTGTATCTTGAAGTCTCGATGGAGCTGTTGCGAGAGAGAAGGGCTCGAGTACAGAGTACAGACCGGTGGTCTTTACTGTGTCAGCTGGATTTTTGATGTGGCGACTGACTGATGAAATTGTGGAGCAGCCGTGAGAGAGAAGAGCTCGTTGGAGTAGGAGGTCGGGATGCTCTTCTTGGATGGGAATGGAGGAGAGGGAAGGATTTAAATAGGCAGTGGACTGCACGCAGGGTGGGTGGGGAACTGGGGATTGGTGTGGACTGTGACCGGGATGGTTGGGTTGACCGCCGGACTGGACTTGGCACAAAGGTTGGGTTGGTGGCCTCGTGCGTGCGGACTTTGAACAAGGCCAAGAAAGGCAGCCGCTGCGACGATGGGATACCAGTATAATACTATCATGCAGTGCAAATGTGCTGCACGCGGTTGCTGCCTGATGGTGATGGTTTTCGTCTGCCATTTTCAGGTCGCTGATTAACCATTCGGCGGCCATTTTTTATCAAGTCTGGTACAGGGATGAGCTCCCATTATTGTTCCAGTCCGTTTTAGATTTATTTCAGTTATTAGGTACTTCCTCCATTCCAAATTACTTGTCGTAGAAATGGACGTATCTAGAACTAAAATACATTTAGATACATTCATACCCGCGATAAGTAATTTGGAACGGAGGGAGTACGTCCTAGTCTGATTCTTGTATGATTAGGTGAGACTGGTCCTTCGCAAATGCATGGTATGTACTGTAGCGGAGCTCTGACTTACAGCTTGGCCTTTTGACCATGACTTGAACACGACAAGTTCACACGGGATATTCGGACGAGTTTGCTTTTTCGATAAATATATAGAGGATGATTTTATTTACTCAAAATAAAACACCAAACGGGTTTTGCATAGCCAAAACAGAAAACACAAACAATACTCAGCTTTGCATAACCAAAACACAAATCACTAACAATCTCGTAAAAAAGAAAAAACAACATATGGGCAATTCGTAGATTATGTAGCTACTCATGTTGCGTAAAACCACTTTGAACAACTGTTGGTACTCTGTTCGACGTAGTGTAGTCCACGTATGAAGACAGTGCATACCATAGAAAATAACATGCAAAGGAGAATATTTTTTGCCGTTAAAAAATCATTTGTATATAAACATAGTGACCATAATAAGGCAAACACCCCCACTTATTAGAGTACTGGACCTATTTGAAATTTCATCCAACCAGTGACCATAAATACTGGCAACACTTGCTTATACAAATTGAACGTTATCTAAATGACTGACCACGTAGAGCATGCAGGCGTACCCCTTCGCGTAGCCACCCCTTGGGTGACGCCAGCCCCTCCCCCCCTTCCCCCGAAATCCTAGCCGCCAACCCACCTTCGAGACCTCCCCTGCCGCCGTTGCCACCGGCAAGGGCCGCGGTGGCGGCGGGCCCAGCACCAAAGGCTCCTGGGCAAGTGGTCGTCGCGGGATCTCCCATGAAGCGGAGGGGCGCTTCATGTGGGGATGACAAAGGCAGCAGTTAGGGCGGCACCCCTATGTGCAGCGACGATCGAGGCTTCATTGTTGGCGGGATGGTCGACCTGGAGATGGATGGTGGTGATGGCGGCACTTCATTCACCGAGGCGGGCTGCTACGTGTGCAAACTGGCAGCAACGGTGGCTGTGGATCTGGTGCAGACCCCGCCCAGATCCATCTCGGTGTGGCCTTGGTCGGCCGGCAGCGCGAGGAGGGATTGGTGAGGGGGCGGTTGGAGTCTCCCTGCTGGCGTGCCGACGACGGCTTTCGTCTTCACGACGAGGTTCCGTACGGTGCCAGTCAACGACGAGATCGGGAGAACGCGACTTCCGGTGAAAGTCGTGCCGACTAGGGTCATGGCGGACGATGGCGGCGTCTGTGACGTCGTTCCCTTCTCGGGACGCTCCGAGGGAAACCCTAGATCTGGGTATTCCCGGATTGGACGACGATGACATCTTCGATGCCACTCTCCCTCTTGTGGGCATCATTTTTGTTGGGGAACGTAGCATGCAATTTTAAAAAAATTCCTACGATCATGCAAGATCTATCTAAGAGATGCATAGCAATGAGAGAGGGAGAGTGTGTCCACGTACCCTCGTAGACTGAAAGCGAAAGCGTTAGGTTAACGCGGTTGATGTAGTTGAAGCGAAAGCGTTAGGTTAAAGCGAAAGCGAAAGCATGCAAATCTCTATGTCTCCCACCTGGACTAGATCCCGGATGGAATTGAAGCGTCTTTTGATGTGCTTGGTTCTCTTGTGAAATCTGGATTCCTTTGCCAAGGCAATTGCACCAGTATTGTCACAAAAGATTTTCATTGGACCCGATGCACTAGGTATGACACCTAGATCGGATATGAACTCCTTCATCCAGACTCCTTCATTTGCTGCTTCCGAAGCAGCTATGTACTCCACTTCACATGTAGATCCCGCTACAACACTTTGTTTAGAACTGCACCAACTGATAGCTCCACCGTTTAATGTAAACACGTATCCGGTTTGCGATTTAGAATCGTCCGGATTAGTGTCAAAGCTTGCATCAACGTAACCTTTTACGATGAGCTCTTTGTCACCTCCATATATGAGAAACATATCCTTAGTCCTTTTCAGGTATTTCAGGATGTTCTTGACCGTTGTCTAGTGATCCACTCCTGGATCACTTTGGTACCTCTCTGCTAGACTTATAGCAAGGCACACATCAGGTCTGGTACACAGCATTGCATACATGATAGAGCCTATGGCTGAAGCATAGGGAATATCTTTCATTTTCTCTCTATCTTCTGCAGTGGTCGGGCATTGAGTCTTACTCAACTTCACACCTTGTAACACAGGCAAGAACCCTTTCTTTGCTTGATCCATTTTGAACTTCTTTAAAACTGTGTCAAGGTATGTGCTTTGTGAAAGTCCAATTAAGCGTCTTGATCTATCTCTATAGATCTTAATGCCTAATATGTAAGCAGCTTCACCGAGGTCTTTCATTGAAAAACTCTTATTCAAGTATCCCTTTATGCTATCCAGAAATTCTATATCATTTCCAATTAGTAATATGTCATCCACATATAATATCAGAAATGCTACAGAGCTCCCACTCACTTTCTTGTAAATACAGGCTTCTCCAAAAGTCTGTATAAAACCAAATGCTTTGATCACACTATCAAAGCGTTTATTCCAACTCCGAGAGGCTTGCACCAGTCCATAAATGGATCGCTGGAGCTTGCACACTTTGTTAGCTCCCTTTTGGATCGACAAAACCTTCCGGTTGCATCATATACAACTCTTCTTCCAGAAATCCATTCAGGAATGCAGTTTTGACATCCATCTGCCAAATTTCATAATCATAAAATACGGCAATTGCTAACATGATTCGGACAGACTTAAGCATCGCTACAGGTGAGAAGGTCTCATCATAGTCAATCCCTTGAACTTGCCGAAAACCTTTTGCGACAAGTCGAGCTTTGTAGACAGTAATATTACCGTCAGTGTCAGTCTTCTTCTTGAAAATCCATTTATTCTCAATTGCTTGCCGATCATTGGGTAAGTCAACCAAAGTCCATACTTCATTCTCATACATGGATCCCATCTCAGATTTCATGGCTTCAAGCCATTTTGCGGAATCTGGGCTCACCATCGCTTCTTCATAGTTTGTAGGTTCATCATGATCTAGTAGCATGACTTCCAGAACAGGATTACCGTACCACTCTGACGCGGATCTCACTCTGGTTGATCTACGAGGTTCAGTAGTATCTTGTTCTGAAGTTTCATGATCATCATCATTAGCTTCCTCACTAACTGGTGTAGGTGTCACTGAAACAATTTTCTGTGATGCACTACTTTCCAATAAGGGAGCAGGTACAGTTACCTCGTCAAGTTCTACTTTCCTCCCACTCACTTCTTTCGAGAGAAACTCCTTCTCCAAAAAGTTTCTGAATTTAGCAACAAAAGTCTTGCCCTCGGATCTATGATAGAAGGTGTATCCAATAGTTTCCTTTGGATATCCTATGAAGACACATTTCTCCGATTTGGGTTCGAGCTTATCAGGTTGAAACTTTTTCACATAAGCATCGCAGCCCCAAACTTTCAGAAACGACAACTTTGGTTTCTTGCCAAACCACAGTTCATAAGGCGTCGTCTCAACGGATTTTGATGGTGCCCTATTAACGTGAATGCGGCCGTCTCTAGAGCGTATCCCCAAAACGATAGCGGTAAATCAGTAAGAGACATCATAGATCGCACCATATCTAGTAAAACACGATTACGATGTTCGGACACACCATTATGCTGTGGTGTTCCGGGTGGCGTGAGTTGCGAAACTATTCCACAATTTTTCAAATGTACATCAAACTCGTAACTCAAATATTCTCCTCCACGATCAGATCGTAGAAACTTTATTTTCTTGTTACAATGATTTTCAACTTCACTCTGAAATTCTTTGAACTTTTCAAACGTTTCAGACTTATGTTTCATTAAGTAGATATACCCATATCTGCTTAAGTCATCTGTGAAGGTGAGAAAATAACGATATCCGCCACGAGCCTCAATATTCATCGGACCACATACATCTGTATGTATGATTTCCAACAAATCTGTTGCTCTTTCCATAGTACCGGAGAACGGTGTTTTAGTCATCTTGCCCATGAGGCACGGTTCGCAAGTACCAAGTGATTCATAATCAAGTGGTTCCAAAAGTCCATCAGTATGGAGTTTCTTCATGCGCTTTATACCGATATGACCTAAACGGCAGTGCCACAAATAAGTTGCACTATCATTATCAACTCTACATCTTTTGGTTTTAACACTATGGATATGTGTGTCACTACTATCGAGATTCAACAAAAATAGACCACTCTTTAAGGGTGCATGACCATAAAAGATATTACTCATATAAATAGAACAACCATTATTCTCAGATTTAAATGAATAACCGTCTCGCATCAAACAAGATCCAGATATAATGTTCATGCTTAACGCTGGCACCAAATAACAATTATTTAGGTCTAATATTAATCCCGAAGGTAGATGTAGAGGTAGCGTGCCGACTGCGATCACATCGACTTTGGAACCGTTTCCCACACGCATCGTCACCTCGTCCTTAGCCAATCTTCGCTTAATCCGTAGTCCCTGTTTCGATTTGCAAATATTAGCAACAGAACCAGTATCAAATACCCAGGTGCTACTGCGAGCATTAGTAAGGTACACATCAATAACATGTATATCACATATACCTTTGTTCACCTTGCCATCCTTCTTATCCGCCAAATACTTGGGGCAGTTCCGCTTCCAGTGACCAGTCTGCTTGCAGCAGAAGCACTCAGTTTCAGGCTTAGGTCCAGGTTTGGGTTTCTTCTCTTGAGTAGCAACTTGCTTGCTGTTTTTTTTGAAGTTCCCCTTCTTCTTCCCTTTGCCCTTTTTCTTGAAACTAGTGGTCTTGTTGACCATCAACACTTGATGCTCCTTCTTGATTTCTACCCCCGCAGCTGTCAGCATTGCGAAGAGCTCGGGAATAGTCTTATTCATCCCTTGCATATTATAGTTCATCACGAAGCTCTTGTAGCTTGGTGGCAGTGATTGGAGAATTCTGTCAATGACGCAATCATCTGGAAGATTAACTCCCAATTGAATCAAGTGATTATTATACTCAGACATTTTGAGTATATGCTCACTGACAGAACTGTTCTCCTCCATCGTGCAGCTATAGAACTTATTGAAGACTTCATATCTCTCAATCCGGGCATTTGCTTGAAATATTAACTTCAACTCCTGGAACATCTGATATGCTCCATGACGTTCAAAACGTCGTTGAAGTCCCGATTCTAAGCCGTAAAGCATGACACACTGAACTATCGAGTAGTCATCAGCTTTGCTCTGCCAGACGTTCATAACATCTGGTGTTGCTCCAGTAGCAGGCCTGGCACCCAGCGGTGCTTCCAGGACGTAATTCTTCTGTGCAGCAATGAGGATAATCCTCAAGTTACGGACCCAGTCCGTGTAATTGCTATCATCATCTTTCAACTTTGCTTTCTCAAGGAACGCATTAAAATTCAACGGAACAACATCACGAGCCATCTATCTACAATCAAGCATAAACAAGCAAGATACTATCAGGTACTAAGTTTCATGATAAATTTAGGTTCAATTAATTTACTTAAAGAACTCCCACTTAGATAGACATCCCTCTAATCCTCTAAGTGATTACGTGATCCAAACCAACTAAACCATGTTCGATCATCACGTGAGATGGAGTAGTTTCATAGGTGAACATCACTATGTTGATCATATCTACTATATGATTCACGCTCGACCTTTCGGTCTCCGTGTTCCGAGGCCATATCTGTATATGCTTGGCTCGTCAAGTATAACCTGAGTATTCCGCGTGTGCAACTGTTTTGCACGCGTTGTATTTGAATGTATAGCTTATCACACCCGATCATCACGTGGTGTCTCAGCACGAAGAACTTTCGCAACGGTGCATACTCAGGGAGAACACTTCTTGATAATTAGTGAGAGATCATCTTATAATGCTACCGTCAATCAAAGCAAGATAAGATGCATAAAAGATAAACATCACATGCAATCAATATAAGTGATATGATATGGCCATCATCATATTGTGCTTGTGATCTCCATCTTCGAAGCAGCGTCGTGATCACCATCGTCACCGGCGCAACACCTTGATCTCCATCGTAGCATCGTTGTCGTCTCGCCAATCTTATGCTTCCACGACTATCGCTACCGCTTAGTGATAAAGTAAAGCATTACAGCGCGATTGCATTGCATACAATAAAGCGACAACCATATGGCTCCTGCCAGTTGCCGATAACTCGGTTACAAAACATGATCATCTCATACAATAAAATTTAGCATCATGTCTTGACCATATCACATCACAACATGCCCTGCAAAAACAAGTTAGACGTCCTCTACTTTGTTGTTGCAAGTTTTACGTGGCTGCTACGGGCTTAAGCAAGAACCAATCTTACCTACGCATCAAAACCACAATGATAGTTTGTCAAGTTGGTGATGTTTTAACCTTCGCAAGGACCGGGCGTAGCCACACTCGGTTCAACTAAAGTTGGAGAAACTGTCAGCCGCAAGCCACCTATGTGCAAAGCACGTCGGGAGAACCGGTCTCGCGTAAGCGTACGCGTAATCTCGGTCCGGGCCGCTTCGTCCAACAATACCGCCGAACCAAAGTATGACATGCTGGTAAGCAGTATGACTTATATCGCCCACAACCCACTTGTGTTCTACTCGTGCAAATAACATCAACATATAAAACCTAGGCGCGGATGCCACTGTTGGGTTTCGTAGTAATTTCAAAAAAAATCCTACGCACACGCAAGATCATGGTGATGCATAGCAACAAGAGGGGAGAGTGTGATCTACGTACCCTTGTAGATCGACAACGGAAGCATTTGGTTGATGTAGTCGTACGTCTCCACGGTCCGACCGATCAAGCATCGAAACTACGGCACCTCCGAGTTCTAGCACATGTTCAGCTCGATGACGATCCCCGGACTCCGATCCAGCAAAGTGTCGGGGAAGAGTTCCGTCAGCACGACGGCGTGGTGACGATCTTGATGCACTACCGTCGCAGGGCTTCGCCTAAGCACCGCTACAATATTATCGAGGACTATGGTGGAAGGGGGCACCGCACACGGCTAAGAATATGATCACGTGGATCAACTTGTGTGTCTAGGGGTGCCCCCTGCCCCCGTATATAAAGGAGCAAGGGGAGGAGGCCGGCCGGCCCTATAGGCGCGCCAAGGAGGAGTCCTCCTCCTAGTAGGAGTAGGACTTCTACTAGGAGGGGGAAAGAAGTAGGGAGGGAGAGGGAAAGGGGGGCGCCGCCCCCCCTCTCCTAGTCCAATTCGGACCGGGGGGAGGAGGCACGCGGCCCACCTATGGCTGCCCCTCTCTCTTTCCACTAAGGCCCATATGGCCCATTACTTCTCCCGGGGGGGGGGTTCCGGTAACCCTCCGGCTCTCCGGTTTTCTCCGAAATCACCCGAAACACTTCCGGTGTCCGAATATAGCCGTCCAATATATCAATCTTTATGTCCCGACCATTTCGAGACTCCTCGTCATGTCCGTGATCACATCCGGGACTCTGAACTAACTTCAGTACATCAAAACTCATAAACTCATAACATAACTGTCATCGAAACCTTAAGCGTGCGGACCCTATGGGTTCAAGAACAATGTAGACATGACCGAGACACGTCTCCGGTCAATAACCAATAGCGGAACCTGGATGCTCATATTGGCTCCTACATATTCTACGAAGATCTTTATCGGTCAGACCGCATAACAACATACGTTGTTCCCTTTGTCATCGGTATGTTACTTGCCCGAGATTCGATCGTCGGTATCTCAATACCTAGTTCAATCTCGTTACCGGCAAGTCTCTTTACTCGTTTCGTAATACATCATCTCGCAACTAACTCATTAGTTGCAATGCTTGCAAGGCTTATGTGATGTGCATTACCGAGAGGGCCCAGAGATACCTCTCCGACAATCGGAGCGACAAATCCTAATCTCGAAATACGCCAACCCAACATGTACCTTTGGAGACACCTGTAGAGCACCTTTATAATCACCCATTTACGTTGTGACGTTTGGTAGCACACAAAGTGTTCCTCCGGCAAACGGGAGTTGCATAATCTCATAGTCATAGGAACATGTATAAGTCATGAAGAAAGCAATAGCAACATACTAAACGATCGGGTGCTAAGCTAATGGAATGGGTCATGTCAATCAGATCATTCACCTAATGATGTGATCCTGTTAATCAAATAACAACTCTTTGTTCATGGTTAGGAAACATAACCATCTTTGATTAACGAGCTAGTCAAGTAGAGGCATACTAGTGACACTCTGTTTGTCTATGTATTCACACATGTATTATGTTTCCGGTTAATACAATTCTAGCATGAATAATAGACATTTATCATGATATAAGGAAATAAATAATAACTTTATTATTGCCTCTAGGGCATATTTCCTTCATGGGCGTGTGGCCGAGGCGGACGCGAGGCGGACAGTTTGGGGTTAGCAGCCGTGTTGGGCGCCTCGAGCAAGAGCCGGACATGTGTGTCCATTTTAGTCCCCATTGCCACCTCAAAGGGACAAAAAACGGTTGAAGCGGACGTCCGTTTGGGGTCTTGCGGTGGAGTTGGCCTCAGGTCACTGATTAACCATTCGGCGGCCATCTTTTGATCAAGTCTGGTTTGGAGATGAGCTCACATTATTGTTCCAGGCGGTTTTACAGTTATTAGGGGGCTGTTCGGCAGTCCACCAGCTCCCTGGATTTTAGGAATCTAGGGAGTGCCGATTCACTCACTCCGCAGCTTTGAACTAAAACTCTGTTAGCTCGGGAGTGGCTGAGGGACTCCAAACAGTCCCTAGGTATGTCCTAGTCTGATTCTTGTATGATTAGGTGAGACTGGTTCTTTGCAAATGCATGGTACGTACTGTAGCGGAGCTCTGATGTATGACATGGCTTTTGACCATGACTTGAAGATATACCTGCAAAAAAGACTCAAAGACGGCAAGTTCACACAGAAGACCTCTTATAGGTGTACGTATATTGTCAAAAAGAGCCTCCCCCCTTCCTCGTGTCGCCGCGCTTGTGAAGGCCGCGGCGAGGCCTTTCTCTCGACGCGATAGCCTCCTCTCGCCGACCAGGCCTCCCACGCGATTCGGTCATCACCGGCGGCTGCTGCTCGCGCCGGCGCGGATCCAGTTGTCCCGCCCTTCCCCTCCTCACCTCCCTTCCCTTCGGTCAGCCGGTTGCTGCCCGTCCCGCCCCTCCTTGAAGGAAATATGCCCTAGAGGCAATAATAAAGTTATTATTTATTTCCTTATAATCATGATAAATGTTTATTATTCATGCTAGAATTGTATTTACCGGAAACATAATACATGTGTGAATACATAGACAAACAAAGTGTCACTAGTATGCCTCTACTTGACTAGCTCGTTAATCAAAGATGGTTATGTTTCCTAACCATGAACAATGAGTTGTTATTTGATTAACGAGGTCACATCATTAGCAGAATGATCTGATTGACATGACCCATTCCATTAGCTTAGCACCCGATCGTTTAGTATGTTGCTATTGCTTTCTTCATGACTTATACATGTTCCTATGACTATGAGATTATGCAACTCCCGTTTACCGGAGGAACACTTTGGGTACTACCAAACGTCACAACGTAACTGGGTGATTATAAAGGAGTACTACAGGTGTCTCCAATGGTCGATGTTGGGTTGGCGTATTTCGAGATTAGGATTTGTCACTCTGATTGTCGGAGAGGTATCTCTGGGCCCTCTCGGTAATACACATCACATAAGCCTTGCAAGCATTACAACTAATATGTTAGTTGTGAGATGATGTATTACGGAACGAGTAAATAGACTTGCTGGTAACGAGATTGAACTAGGTATTGGATACCGACGATCGAATCTCGGGCAAGTAACATACCGATGACAAAGGGAACAACGTATGTTGTTATGCGGTCTGACCGATAAAGATCTTCGTAGAATATGTAGGAGCCAATATGGGCATCCAGGTCCCGCTATTGGTTATTGACCAGAGACGTGTCTCGGTCATGTCTACATTGTTCTCGAACCCGTAGGGTCCGCACGCTTAAGGTTACGATGACAGTTATATTATGAGTTTATGCATTTTGATGTACCGAAGGTTGTTCGGAGTCCCGGATGTGATCACGGACATGACGAGGAGTCTCGAAATGGTCGAGACGTAAAGATTGATATATTGGAAGCCTATATTTGGATATCGGAAGTGTTCCGGGTGAAATCGGGATTTTACCGGAATACCGGGAGGGTTACCGGAACCCCCCGGGAGCTATTTGGGCCATAGTGGGCCTTAGTGGAAAAGAGAAGGGGCTGCCCTAGATGGGCTGCGCGCCCCCCCTTCCCCTAGTCCTATTAGGACTAGGAGAGGTGGCCGGTGAAGGAAATATGCCCTAGAGACAATAATAAAGTTATTATTTATTTCCTTATTTCATGATAAATGTTTATTATTCATGCTAGAATTGTATTAACCGGAAACATAATACATGTGTGAATACATAGACAAACAAAGTGTCACTAGTATGCCTCTACTTGACTAGCTCGTTAATCAAAGATGGTTATGTTTCCTAACCATGAACAATGAGTTGTTATTTGATTAACGAGGTCACATCATTAGTAGAATGATCTGATTGACATGACCCATTCCATTAGCTTAGCACCCGATCGTTTAGTATGTTGCTATTGCTTTCTTCATGACTTATACATGTTCCTATGACTATGAGATTATGCAACTCCCGTTTACCGGAGGAACACTTTGGGTACTACCAAACGTCACAACGTAACTGGGTGGTTATAAAGGAGTACTACAGGTGTCTCCAATGGTCGATGTTGGGTTGGCGTATTTCGAGATTAGGATTTGTCACTCCGATTGTCGGAGAGGTATCTCTGGGCCCTCTCGGTAATACACATCACATAAGCCTTGCAAGCATTACAACTAATATGTTAGTTGTGAGATGATGTATTACGGAACGAGTAAAGAGACTTGCCAGTAACGAGATTGAACTAGGTATTGGATACCGACGATCGAATCTCGGGCAAGTAACATACCGATGACAAAGGGAACAACGTATGTTGTTATGCGGTCTGACCGATAAAGATCTTCGTAGAATATGTAGGAGCCAATATGGGCATCCAGGTCCCGCTATTGGTTATTGACCAGAGACGTGTCTCGGTCATGTCTACATTGTTCTCGAACCCGTAGGGTCCGCACGCTTAAGGTTACGATGACAGTTATATTATGAGTTTATGTATTTTGATGTACTGAAGGTTGTTTGGAGTCCCGGATGTGATCACGGACATGACGAGGAGTCTCGAAATGGTCGAGACGTAAAGATTGATATATTGGAAGCCTATATTTGGATATCGGAAGTGTTCCGGGTGAAATCGGGATTTTACCGGAATACCGGGAGGATTACCGGAACCCCCCGGGAGCTATTTGGGCCATAGTGGGCCTTAGTGGAAAAGAGAAGGGGCTGCCCTAGATGGGCTGCGCCCCCCCCCCTTCCCCTAGTCCTATTAGGACTAGGAGAGGTGGCCGGCCCCCTCCTCCTCTTTTCCCCTCCGAGGAATCCTAGTTGGACTAGGATTGAAGGGGGAATCCTACTCCCAGAGGGAGTAGGACTCTCCTGCGCCTCCCCCCCTTGGCCGGCCAGCCTCCCCTCCTCTCCTCCTTTATATACGGAGGCAGGGGCACCTCTAAACACACAAGTTGACACAAGTTGATCCACGTGATCTATTCCTTAGCCGTGTGCGGTGCCCCCTGCCACCATATTCCTCGATAATACTGTAGCGGAGTTTAGGCGAAGCCCTGCTGCTGTAGTTCATCAAGATCGTCACCACGCCGTCGTGCTGACGAAACTCTTCCCCGACACTTTGCTGGATCGGAGTCCGGGGATCGTCATCGAGCTGAACGTGTGCTCGAACTCGGAGGTGCCGTAGTTTCGGTACTTGATCGGTTGGATCGTGAAGACGTACGACTACTTCCTCTACGTCGTGTCATCGCTTCCGCAGTCGGTCTGCGTTGGGTACGTAGACAATACTCTCCCCTCGTTGCTATGCATCACATGATCCTGTGTGCGCGTAGGAAATTTTTTGAAATTACTACGAAACCCAACACTCCCCTCCTCAACTCACCTTCTGTAGACTATCCTACCCCCCTCCCCAACCCTATGTAAATATCTAATGTAACTCTTCTAGACTACTATTTTGTGTCTGTGACTTTCTCTTATTAATTAAAGGTCAATGGGGGCTTCCCCTACTGTCCAGAGGTTTAAGAAAAAAATGGCAATTTGACTTTGGAACAGGACTTTCAAAGTCAATTTCGAATACTACTCCACTCCTGTTTTTCCAGTGCATCTCGCGAAGGATCTCATGAAGGATCAATACTGTGACGCTTGGATAAATAAGCTACAGTAACCCTCGACTAATGTTGCCACCTCACCACGATTACTCTTGATAATCTCGCGTTGATTCAAAACTCGTTCAAATTCAAATTTAAATAAAGTCAAATTGGAAGTTTTCAAACATTTAAAACTAAAATGTTCTAAACAATTCAACTAAATCATAAGTAATTATGGTGGAGAATTCACATCTTTATAATATAATTCAGGCTATATAATAAATAAAACAGTAGTTAAAACCACCAAATAAGGGCCTTTCAATTTTTATAAAATATTAAATTTTTTATTTTGGGATAAGAATTATTGTGGCAGTAGTATATTATAAACACTAATTTAGGTATTGTTTGTGTATTTTATAAAACAAAATTAAATAGAGAATAAAATAGAAAACTACTAATAGAAAAATAAGTAAAACAAAATAGTAAAAAGGAAACACCCGGCCAACTGGGCCAACTTGGCCCAGCCGAACTGGCCCAACCACCCCCACCTACAAAGCCCCCCCCATTCTCCTGTAACCCTATCCCCACCTCCACTTTCCCCACTCCCCGTGATCCCCTCGCTCCCTCTCCACTCCCCTCCTATCCAGATCGGGGCAGCGGACACCGGCGACCGCGCCGCCTCGCGCCACGCCGCTGGCGCCCAACCCCAGCATCGCCCCGCCACCTCGTCACCGTCCTCCTCACGGCCCCG